>NC_084755.1:13366965-13546965 GCF_033978785.1 Entelurus aequoreus
TGTATATTAAGTAAATAAAAATAGGGACTGAATCAAAAAAATAAAAGATATATGAATAGTGTTTCGTCTTTGTTCTGCATGCAGAATTGTTGTGCCTGCAGTCGATCAAAATGTTATTGAGCAACTTGAACCTCTGTTCTGTCTGTTTGATGAGATTACTATCGGTAAATATTTCCAGTCTAATCGGGTATCTCATTGGCAGCAGTGTGTTCGCAGCTAAGAGTGTGCTCCCCCCCATCCAGTATCTCCTGAACAAACACAAACACCGGTGTTATTTGCCAGGGATGTCGCTGATAGCCGCTGTAGCAAACAAGAGCATGAAACAATAACGCAATGCAGATTATCAACCCAAGGTTAGCAGAGAGATACCCGTCTGTGAAAACAATTCAACTTGGTGTGTACTAGTGTTGTCCCGATACCAATAGTTTTGTACCGATACCAAAATTATTTCGATACTTTTCGGTACTTTTCGATACTTTCCTAAATAAAGGTGACCGCAAAAAATTGCATTATTGTCTTTATTTTAACAAAAAATGTTAGGGTACAGTAAACATATGTTCCATAATTATCATCTCTTAAAGGCCTACTGAAACCCACTACTACCGACCACGCAGTCTGATAGTTTATATATCAATGATGAAATCTTAATATTGCAACACATGCCAATATGGCCGGGTTAGATTACTAAAGTGCAATTTTAAATTTTGCGCGAAATATCCTGCTGAAAACGTCTCGGTATGATGACGCCTGCGCGTGACGTCACGGATTGTAGCGGACATTTTGGGACAGCAGTGTGGCCAGTTATTAAGTCGTCTGTTTTCATCGCAAAATTCCACAGTATTCTGGACATCTGTGTTGGTGAATCTTTTGCAATTTGTTTAATGAACAATGGAGACAGCAAAGAAGAAAGCTGTAGGTGGGAAGCGGTGTATTTCGGCCGGCTGCAGCAACACAAACACGTAGCCGGTGTTTCATTGTTTACATTCCCAAAAGATGACAGTCAAGCTTTACTATTGGCCTGTGGAGAACTGGGACAACAGAGACTCTTACCAGGAGGAATTTGAGATGGATACGCAGACGCGGTACCATGAGTACGCATGAGCTGCGGCTTCCAAACATTTGATCGCTTGCCCATACGTGCATGGCCGCTATGTTCATGTCATGTACGTAACTTTGGGGACTTTGGGGAAATATATGTGCTGTATGAACTTTGGGGAGGTGAACGGTACTTTGGGGTGTGGGATTGAGTGTGTTGTGCGGGTGTTAGATTTGTATTGGCGGGTTATATGGACGGGAGGGGGGAGGTGTTTGTTATGCAGGATTAATTTGTGGCATATTAAATATAACCCTGGTTGTGTTGTGGCTAATAGAGTATATATATGTCTTGTGTTTATTTACTGTTTTAGTCATTTCCAGCTGAATATCAGGTCCCACCCGCCTCTCACAGCATCTTCCCTATCTGAATCGCTTCCACTGCCCTCTAGTCCTTCACTCTCACTTTCCTCATCCACAAATCTTTCATCCTCGCTCAAATTAATGGGGAAATTGTCGCTTTCTCGGTCCGAATCGCTCTCGCTGCTGGTGGCCATGATTGTAATCAATGTGCAGATGTGAGGAGCTCCACAACCGGTGACGTCACGCGCATATCGTCTGCTACTTCCGGTACAGGCAAGGCTTTTTTATCAGCAACCAAAATTTGCAAACTTTATTGTCGATGTTCTCTACTAAATCCTTTCAGCAAAAATATGGCAATATCGCGAAATGATCAAGTATGACACATAGAATGGACCTGCTATCCCCGTTTGAATAAGAAAATCGCATTTCAGTAGGCCTTTAAGACCGACAGAGTTCAATATATATCACAATACTTGTTTAAACTATCAAGTCATCCACAGGCTGAATCTTAGGCTCTGTAGCTTGGCTCCTATCTATCATGCCCAGCATGCCCACAACACTCGTAACTTAGATCTGATATCAGGTAAACATCGTCTACGGACTTGTACCGCTCGGAGTGTTGTATGCAGGGGACCAAAGATTTGGAACCGGCTTGATGAGACCCTCAAGATGCTGGATTAATTCTCCAACTTCAAAATGAAACTGAAAACTTACCCATTAACCACCTGTCTCTAATGCCTCATGTTGGGTTGACTACTGTTGGGTTTTGCATGGTTGAATGAATGTATTTATGTATGTGTATGCTTGCTTTAGTACTATTATTTTGTGTTTATCATATAGCGTTTTTGTGCTTGCCACCATGTTTCAGCATTCCATGCATATACTGTCCTCTGGACCCCCTGCCAAAAGCTTCTTCTAGCTTATTTGGGGGACCCTTTCACTTACCAACATCCTTAAATGATATTCACTACTATTGTAATTGTTCTATGGTATTGTGAATAAACTTGAAACTTGAAACTTATTATTGAAAGTTTGTCATTAAATAAAACTTGTCTTTTATTAGTAAGTAAACAAACAAAGGCTCCTAATTTAGCTGCTGACATATTAATCTACTTGTTCATTTACTGTTAATATCTGCTTAATTTCTCTTTTAACATGTTCTATCTACATTTCTGTCAAAATGTAATAATCATTTATTCTTCTGCTGTTTGGATGCTTTACATTAGTTTTGGATGATACCACAAATGTGGGTGTCAATCCGATACCAAGTCGTTACAGGATCATACATTGGTCATATTCAAAGTCCTCATGTGTCCAGGGACATATTTCCTGAGTTTATATACTAGGTACGCTCCTGTACTTGGTATCATTAGCCGGTGAGCTACGGTGTGTGGTGAAGCATGTTGTCCATCAGTCTACCCCAGGGCAGCTGTGGCTATGAAAGTAGCTTACCACCACCAGGTGTGAATGAATGATGGGTTCTACATGTAAAGCGACTTTGGGTACTTAGAAAAGCGCTATATAAATCCCTGGTATTATTATTATTATTATTATGTTTAGCTTTTCCTCGTCCTGCAGGGATGATACTTTACGTTGAAGAGGTTCATTTAGCCTACTAATGTGTATTTATAAATGGTTGATTTATATAGGCTAGTAAGGTAAAGTTTTGTACCTGACAAGTTTCGGCTATCTTGCTTCTGCAGCCTTCTTGTCAGGTACAAAACTTTACCTTACTAGCCTATATAAATCAACCATTTATAAATAAAAAAAAGGGATGATTCTTGTAAGAAACGTACTTTATTTGTGGCCATGGAGGAGTGGATTAGTGATTTAGAAGTAGCTAAAACACTGCAGACTGCGGCTGGACTTTAGCCGCTAGCGAGCTAGCCATGTCTTAAAGCACCTCTTCCTGAGGGCGTTTCAGTATTATAACTTCACCTTTATCGTTAGTTTTTAAGCCAAAATGCGTTTGTTCTCCCGTTTCTGTCTACACACTGTGTCTGCTTGTAAGTACTCCGGTATCAGGACATCACTAATATCAATATAAGAAAGAGGCCTCGGTCGGTTCTAAAAAAAAATCAGAATTATACTGTTCTGATTGACACATTGATACATGGGCAAAACAACATACTGTAGCCATAGTCTCACTCATCTTTGCACTGGCATATGTATTAACTTGATTACCGATCGATTCGGTGACCACAGATGAGGCGCTAGCTGTCCAAAGTCGGGACCCAGGGTGGACCACTCATCTGTGCATCAGTTGGGGACGTCTCTGGGCTGCTGACTTGTCTCCGCTCAAGATGACCCCCTGCTGGCCCCACTATGGACTGGACTCTCACTATTATGTTAGATCCACTACGGACTGGACTCTCACAATATTATGCTAGATCCACTCGACGTCCATTACACCGGTCGCCTCGAAGGGTTCTCATTGTCATCCCATTGGGTTGAGTTTTTTCTTGCCCTGATGTGGTATCTGAGCCGAGGATGTCGTTGAGACACTCGTGATTTAGGGCTGTATAAGTAAACATTAATTGATTGATTAATTGATCGTACAGAAACTTTTGTCACCTTCCAGGTATTTATCAAAGGAACATGTGCGGTCAAATTTAATTGCTTGATTAATCAGTATGTATACATGAACAATGTGATTTTCTGTGAACTTTGACAGTCCTAGTTTTTACCCCAACCAAACGTGGCACACTCACTGACAGCTGTCTGTCCGCATGTCAGCCAACAGAATCGGCCTTAATCCCCGGCTGCCCGTCACCTTCGGCACTGGGAAAAGCGACAACATGTGGCCCCCTCTCACTCTGGACGCGGTAGGTGCGGGATTATTTTGTTGTCTGTCGGATGATCCCGCAGCCTTCTCACCACTCCGAGGTGGATTAGAGACTTCATAATCTGACTGGGTATGGCGACACATGTCAACCAGAGAATGTCTGGAGAGCAGAATGAATTAGAAACGTCTGAGTAATCCCGGCAACACCGCATGCAGTCGTCCCCCGGTCATATGGAGACCCGTATTGTATGTACATTTTGCCCGTGGGCTTTCTTGACATTACCTCCCCGGTTTAGGACCAATTCAGGATTCCTGTCACACCCTTCCATTGGAAAGACTCACATTTTCATTACTGTGAGCCAGTGGCTCTGCGCAACCTTTCTCCTCTTCTTTTTTCCCCTCCTTTTCATCACTGTGTCAATCACCCTGATGCTGTCAGTCTAGATCTGTCTACGAACTAAGCTGTCGCTGAGCTAAGATCCTGACGCACTTGAAAGACCGCAACAGTCTACTCAGACGGACAACTTCTCACAGGAAGTCGGAGCTGAGTTTCACTCCTTTCCCCCGGGGCTTTCTTTATATTTTTCCAGATCTAATTTGCAACATTTGCCATATAAGAAAAAGCCCAGTGTGCGTGCAAGCTTGGTATTAGATGAAGGCTGTACACGTGGAACAAAGTACACAGGGCCAGGGAATTGAAGAAGTGCAAATAATTCCCTCATGTGGAAAGGCTGCAATTAACTGGGGATGTCAGCCTTTGTAAAATATAATTGAGTTCAGGACGAAAGCAACGTCTCTAATCCGTCCAACGGAGCTCTGTCAGTCAGCATTTCTTGCATCCCCAAAACCGGCTCTCATGCTTGTTTATGTCTGTTTCCCTACTGAACTTGGTGGACATTAATGCTCTGGCAGCTTTGTAATGCTTAATGGCTCTTTGCATATTCAATGGGGAGCCACACCTAACGGGCGACACCGGACATCTGTTTGGAATCCTGAGCTTGGAGATACTGTAAGGTTGTGGACTCCTGCATGTTGTCTACAAGCTGTGCAGCAGTGTAAACATCTGTTCCTAAGATCTCTTTCACCGTATGTGACTGATATCAACAGAAAACATAACTACGCTATGTGAACAAATGATTTGGGGGGTGTTCCATTTGTCACAAATTGTAACTTTTAAGGATACAGTACAACCTTTCTTGAACAGGGTTCTGTGGATAATGCATACATTTTTAAGAGTTATTTCTTTATTCATAGTCATGTTTAAAGCAGCTAATATTTTCCCATGTGTACACTTTGTGCTTGAATCTTATGTCCGCAAGTAAACTCTGTGCCTTACTTTGAAGGCGTTAGAATGTGTATTGGGAGTATGATGTACTCCCTTTTTACCTTATCTGTATTAGAACAATGAGGCTGTATTCCTTTCTGAGCAGGGTGGGGGCTGTTTTCGTATTCAATAAGCTGTCTCTTCCTGTTTGATTTTTAGACCGCTACTAGATGCTGCTATTAACGCACTGTAAGACAGGTGTCAGGTTTGTCACTGACAGTTCAGTTATGTTTTGGTTTTTCCTGTCTTTGTTTCCTGTCAGCGCTCTTATTTTGGTTATTTCCTGATTATCTCCCTGAGTGCTTTGTCCCCTCAGTTGTGGCTGATTGGCACCTGGCCACACCTGGTGTCAATCAGCCAGCTGCTATTTGAACCTATCTTCCTCTCCAGTCAGTGCTGGATTATTGTCACTACTACCTGTCATAATACTTTTTTTCACTCTGCTCATGTCATAGTTCCTTCGTGTCACAGTAAGTGTTTTTGTTTCTTGTCGACAGTTAGCCTTTGTGCTATTTTAGTTCATAGCCAAGTTTGTTCTCCGCCTTGTGCGCGCCTTTTGTTTGTACCCTTTTGTTTGTTTTTTGCTACAGTGTTAAATTAAATCATGTTTTCCTGGACAATGCCTGCCGCCTTCTCTGCATCTTGGGGTTCGACACCTACAAACTCTGACAACAGGTCTCCTAAAGCTTTAGTAAAACTTGAAAATATTCCTATTCTGTCTTGATGGTCCTTCTTACTCAACATATATGTCATCCGCGAGAAGTTGGGATTGACCAGTGACTTTTATTCCCTGAGAGGAAGACTGGTCAGACACAACAGTTCAAAAATAGAAAAGTTGGCATATTGAAGCAAATTCTTCCATGAAAATACAATGTCAACTTGAATAATGGGTTTCAGCCTTGACAGAAGTCTGTCACGCTTGGGTCGCATTTTACTGCACGGGTCGGTCTCTCAAGATGCAGCAGGAACTTCGGAGGCAAGGTGCAGATGAGACAATGATTTATTGTCCATGGAACATGCAACAATACAAAAGTATAAGATACAAACAAAAAGACGCGTGGAAATCGCACGGGGAGCAAAGGAACTAGCTAGCGTGAAAGTTTAGCATAATAGCAGGAATCAAGAATCACGGAAGCAGGGAATCATCAAACGTAACTTGTTGCATGGAAGCAAATACGAAAACCAGACTGAGTGTGGCAAAAAACGTGAATAAGTAGCTCTCTGATTTGTGCTCAGGAGCAGGTGAGCGTCCCGAACACTAATCAGAGGCAGGTGAAAACAATCTGCAGTCATGGCAACTAAAAACACAAACCCAGGGGTGCTCAAAACAGGAACTGAGGGAGTCAAAAACTAAACAAACATGATCTGGGCAGCGGATCATGACAAAGTTCATACCTTAGTAAAAGTGTGTACACTTTGAACATAATATAAAGACCTACATGGTACTGTATATCAAACGAACATAGCAAGGGGGTGATGGATCAACGTTCTATTTAATAACAAAGTCAAAACAACAACAACTAGCTAAACTGTCCTTGTTTTCAGCCACCCTGCCTACACGCACACACACACTGTTACTAGCCCTGTGGTAAACACACAGTTTGAAATCACAAAACTCCTTAAGTTTACCAGCCAGGTCGCTCCAATTAAAAGAATAAAAAAATAAAATCCACTTTTGTTATTTTTCTTTGAAATCAGCGATATGGTGGGAAGGGGAAAGGCAATGTCGACAACACTGTGGATATAGCCTGAAGGTTTCAAACAGCACATCCCTTTTCCATTGCTTTCTTTGGAGTCATATTAAGTTGGTGAAACTACAAACATGTCGTACAAATTTTAAAACGCTAAAAAGGCACACTTGTTCTTAACGTTGCTGGGGTTTGGTTTTGGAATTGGATTGCATTATTGTGGTATTGTTGTGTATTGTTTTGTTGATTGATTAATAAATTCATTAAAAAAAAAAAAAGGCACACAAAGTAGCACAGTAGCTAATAGCAATGTTGGGCACAAAATGGCTGCGCGTTCAGAAACAATAAGTGGAAGAAACAATCGTAAAGTGAGACAAGGATCGTAAACTTTTCGTACAATGAGGGGTTCGTAAATCAAGTTCAAAATCCTCGCCGCCATCTTGGAGCGGGCTCCGGTGTGCCCTGCCTTGCTGTAGGACTGCCGGCCCCGCCTCTCCACATGTAGATACAAGTAAGCAGATATTAACAGTAAATGAACAAGTAGATTAATAATTATTTTGCTAGCACTTGTCCTTAAAAATTTGGACAAAATAATAGAATGGAAAATGACACAATATGTTACTGCATATGTCAGCAGACTAAATTAGGAGTCTTTGTTTGTTTACTTACTACTAAAAGACAAGTTGTCTTGTATGTTCACTATTTTATTTAAGGACAAACTTGCAATAAGAAACATATGTTTAATGTACCCTAAGCTTTTTTGTTAAAGGCCTACTGAAATGATTTTTTTAAAATTTAAACGGGAATAGCAGATCCATTCTATGTGTCATACTTGAGTAGAGAAAATCGACGATAAAGTTTGCAACTTTTGCTCGCTGATAAAGAAAGCCTTGCCTGTACCGGAATTAGCGTGACGTCACAGGAGCTAGTATTCCTCACAATTCCCCTTTGTTTACAATGGAGCGAGAGAGATTCGGACCGAGAAAGTGACGATTACCCCATTAATTTGAACGAGGATGAAAGATTCGTAGATGAGGAACGTTACAGTGAAGGACTTGAGAGGCAGTGATGGACGTATCTTTTTTCGCTCTGACCGTAACTTAGGTACAAGCTGGCTCATTGGATTCCACACTCTCTCCTTTTTCTATTGTAGATCACAGATTTGTATTTTAAACCACCTCAGATACTATATCCTCTTGAAAATGAGAGTCGAGCACGCGAAATGGACATTTAAAGTGACTTTTATCTCCAAGACAATACATCAGTGACACACTTAGCTACTGAGCTAACGTGCTAGCATCGTTCTCAAATGAAGATAGAAACAAAATAAATAAACCCCTGACTGGAAGGATAGACAGAAGAGCAAACATACTATTAAACCATGTACATGTAACTACACGGTTAAAAATTCTCAGCCTGGTAAGGCTTAACAATGCTGTTGCTAACGACACTAAGGCTAATTTAGCAACTTAGCAACCGGAACTCACAGAACTATGTACTCTCTCCTTTTTCTATTGTGGATCACGGATTTGTATTTTAAACCACCTCGGATACTATATCCTCTTGAAAATGAGAGTCGAGCACGCGAAATGGACATTTAAAGTGACTTTTATCTCCAAGACAATACATCGGTGACACACTTAGCTACTGAGCTAACGTGCTAGCATCGTTCTCAAATGAAGATAGAAACAAAATAAATAAACCCCTGACTGGAAGGATAGACAGAAGAGCAAAAATACTATTAAACCATGTACATGTAACTACACGGTTAAAAATTCTCAGCCTGGTAAGGCTTAACAATGCTGTTGCTAACGACGCTAAGCTAATTTAGCAACTTAGCAGCCGGAACTCACAGAACTATGATAAAACAGTAGTGCTCCAGCTACGCCAGCCAGCCCTCATGTTCCCATCACCAGCCGTGCTCACCTGCGTTCCAGCGATCAACGGCGCGACGAAGGACTTCATCCGTGGGTTTGGCGGCAAGCATCAGCTAGGCGTCTTCTATCAGGGTAAGTAGTCCTTGTTGTGTTGCTGTAAGTATTGTACTTAGCCGCTAAGACACAGATCGATCCCACCTACAACGTTCTTCTTTGCAGCCTCCATTGTTCATTAAACAAATTGCAAAATCTTCACCAACACAGATGTCCAGAATACTGTGGAATTTTGTCGAAGAAAACAGAGCTTTGTGTATTGTGTCCAATAGGGCCCAAACACTTCTGTGCATTTTATGACGTCACGCGCATAAATCATATCCAAAGGAGATTTTCAACCGGAAGTGTGGCGGGAATTTTAAAATTGCACTTTATAAGTTAACCCGGCCGTATTGGCATGTGTTTCAATGTTAATATTTCATCATTGATATATAAACTATCAGACTGCGTGGTCGGTAGTAGTGGCTTTCAGTAGGCCTTTAAAGAAAGCTGCTGCCCCTGCGACCCGACCTCGGATAAGCGGAAGAAGATGGATGGATGGGATGGAGAAAGCCAATAATGCAATTTTTTGTGGTCCCCTTTATTTAGAAAAGTACCGAAAAGTTTTGAAATAATTTTGGTACCGGTACCAAAATATTGTTATCGGGACAACACTACAACGTATATATCTGGGGTTTTCAGTACCATGTGGCTAATAAATGTAAACATTTTTAATTTTTTCTCAAATTTGGTGGGTGCGTCTTAAATACCGGTGCGCTCTATAGCCCGTACAAAACGATATGTTTTGCTTTAGTCTACAAACATCCCTAAACAATAGACCTACCTACTACTCATACAGGCACCAAAATATTGGTATCGGGACAACACTAATCAACACTAACACAAAAAAAAGAAACAAACAAGATGCAGCATATTGAATAATTACCGACTGCAATGCACACGTGTCCAAGTACTTGTTCCTACATTGTGTAAATGTTTGAGGATTTAATATCTCACTTCTAAAGGACGTCAGAGTCAAAAGCCCTTGTTCTGCTCCCAGTGATACCGTCTCCCCCCTTCATCATCGTTTCACCAAGAGGCGACATCTCCGAGAGGTCCTCTTCCGAGCTGTCAACCATTTAAAATGCCCGTATTTTCTCTGTCATGGCAAAAAAAAGAAGATGAGCGCTGACCTTTTGAGTGTGTGGATAAATGAGTACTATTAGAGAACAGTCATTTTTGGCCCTCTTTAATTCCCCTTCACCAGTCTAGTAAAACGGCAGATGTTTCAGGCTCTGCTCTTTGGCCTTTCCATTATGAACTCTTACTGAGAAGCAATGGATTGAGTCAGGAACCACTGTATTATTGTCAAAATCATACCACATTTCTGCCTGAGACTCCTTGATGACAACCACACACTCCCCACATTTACGGATCGAGAGAACCCTTCAATTTGCTGGAAGATTTGTAAACTCTTCTTTACTAATCAACCCACAACAGAGGCCGGTCCCTCGGCACGACTTCATGGTCTTGTGGTCTGAGATGAATTGCAACCGACTATCGACTGCCATCATGGTGCTGTCAGCAAAAGCAATGCCTCTCCGCCCTAGACAAAATCTCACCGGTCCTCTTCAATGCCCTTATCTCTTAAAGGTGGAACAGATATAGGGGTTGATGGTCAGGTTCCTCATCGTGTGTCAATGTCTGCCTTGCGTCTCTGGGCCTTATCAAGATGAAATGTCGCTGCTTGTTTTTAATGGAGGCCGATGCAATGAGGTGTGAGTTTACCAATACCCAGTCTACAATGTCTTAGGCCCCTTCTACACTAAGAGACTTAAACTTCCTTTTATTGTCATTCAAATTTGAACTTTACAGTACAGATAAGAACGGAATTTTGTTGCATTAGCTCGTTGTAGTGCAGGATAAAAGAGCAATAAGGTGCAGATATAAATAAATAGATTACTGTACAGATAAATATATTGCACTTTTGCAAATGCATCCACGTTTATGGATGTATGTTACATTGTCTTTATATTCCAGCGAGTTAATCCGTTTTGGGGGGGAATTGAGGTGATTATTATGATGCGTTCAATAGTCTTACGGCCTGAGGGAAGAAGCTGTTATAGAACCTGGATGTTCTGCTACGGAGGCTGCGGAACCTCTTTCTAGAGTCCAGCAGTGAAAACAGTTCTTGGTGGGGGTGGGAGGAGTCTTTGCAGATTTTCTGAGACCTGGTCAGGCAGCGGCTTTTTGCGATCTCCTGGATAGGAGGAAAAGGAGTCCTGACGATCGTTTCCGCCGTCCTCACCACTCTCTGGAGAGACTTCCAGTCTGAGGCACTGCAGGCTCCAGTCCAGACAGAGATGCTGTTGGTCAGCAGGCTCTCTATAGTGCCTCTGTAGAATGTGGTGAGAATGGGGGGAGGGAGCTGTGCTCTTTTCATCTGACGCAAAAATTGCATGCGCTGCTGAGCTCTTTTTACAAGAGCTACGGTGTGTAGGGACCAGGTCATATTGTCAGTTATCTGCACCCCCAGGAACTTGGTGCTGCTTACCATCTCCACCGCTGTGCCGTTGATGAAGAGTGGAGTATGGCTGGACTGGTGCTTCCTGAAGTTGACGTTGATGTCCTTGGTCTTGTCGACGTTCAGGACCAGGCTGTTGGTTCTGCACCAGTCAACCAGATGTTTCACCTCCTCCCTGTAGTCTTCATTGCCGGTTACTAAGTCTGCCATCATTAGAACACACACACACACGCGTTTGTTTCCAGAAGAAGAAGAACACATTTGTCGCCAGAAGTCAGAAGTGCTTTGCAATGGAAATAAGTTCCTGTATTGCTTAAAATTACCAAAATACGGCACATTTTGTACGTATTATATATTGTTATGAACGTGTATGTTACTGAGCTGTAACAGAACCTGGAGGTTCTGCTACGGAGGCTGCGGAACCTCTTTCTGGAGTCCAGTAGTGAAAGCAGTCCTTGGTGGGGGTAGGAAGAGTCTCTGCAGATTTTCTGAGCCCTGGTCAGGCAGCGGCTTTTTGCGATTTTCTGGATAGGAGGAAGAGGAGTCCTGATGATCGTTTCTGCCGTCCTCACCACTCTCTACAGAGACTTCCAGTCTGAGGCACTGCAGGCTCCAGTCCAGACAGAGATGCAGTTGGTCAGTAGGCTCTCTATAGTGCCTCTGTAGAATGTGGTTATAGTAAGTTTATTCAGGGTGAATCCCAGCTAACCTTATCCGTGTCCACACACCAGAGGTGGGACCAAGTCATTGCTTTGCAAGTCACAAGTAAGTCTCAAGTCTTTGCCCTCAAGTCTCGAGTCAAGTCCCGAGTCAAGACAGGCAAGTCCCGAGTCAAGTCCAAAGTCAAGACTAGAAAGTCTCAAGTCAAGTCCCAAGTCCTGCATTTTGAGTTTCGAGTCCTTTCAAGTCCTTTTAACCACAGACTAATATTTTTACACAGATTGTGTATGCTTTTAAAACGCTGTATTTATTTATTAAAACAAGTGCATTTGAAATTGCAGGAAAAAAAT
This sequence comes from Entelurus aequoreus, assembly GCF_033978785.1. Lineage (NCBI taxonomy): Eukaryota > Metazoa > Chordata > Actinopteri > Syngnathiformes > Syngnathidae > Entelurus > Entelurus aequoreus. The sequence continues at coordinate 13,379,602 of NC_084755.1, forward strand.
GGTGCTGACATTGCAATTCATAATAGCACTATTAACCAGTCATTTTAATAGTTTAAACAATTTTAAACATTTAACTCATTCCTTTACAGAATAAACACATTTGCAAAAACAAACATTAACATACTATTGGTTGTATTTTATGAAAATAACATTACCACAAAGTTGAGAAGGAGCAAAGATCTTCAATATTTGTATGTGAGAATCACAAAGAAATCTTCTGGGGGAGGATGACGCCCCTACAGGGGTTTGGTTTACAAACTTTCAGCCCCACCTAAAACAAAATTCACCAGCCGCCACTGATTATGATGCATTCTCATTTTAGGCAAAGTATAAGACAATACTTTCTTAACAGTATAATTGTAACCAGGAATAAGTCTTCAAGTAACAATATTCAAATACTAACATTGTTGGGTAAGACAGCATTTGGTTTTATTCTGAATCCAGTGAAACAGATTGGTGGTTTTAGCTGATATAAAGACTTTCAGGTGTTTATATATGTTTAAGTATTTGGCAGACGCTTTTATCCAAAGCGACATACATAAAAAATAGATATAAAACAATCACTGTAAACATTATCATTTAAGGGAAGAATGTAATACAAAATATCAATACAAAGTGTCAAGACAGAATAAACTCTCTACTGCTGCAGCAACAGAGTTACAGTCTATAGGTCCCTAAAATATATAGATATCTAATGTATTCATACATTGTTTATGTAGGATATACGCATGTATATATAATCTAATCATATTGTTTCTTCAATTTAAAAATAGCTGACCGTTTTTTTCCCCCTTCTCTGGGATTATATTCCCAGTTTTGATCTCGGACGTCTGGTCATTTATAGCATATAAGAATATTATATTACTGTTAAGCAAACTATGAATAATAAAAACGCCAAAACATGTGTCCGTTATCATAGCTACACGTATGACAAAAAAACGCGTGAAAATCAGTGGTATTCAGTGAGGTAAGATGAATTAAATTTGCTGACAGTTCATTGCTCCTGCCAAATGAATTGCACTGAGTGGAGCGGATCACCACTCCAAGATGGCGGCTCCGCGTCTCGTCTGCGCCTGTAGGCAGTAGCGCTCAATGCTGCGTACCCTTATAAGATGTCTATGGTTATGACGTTAGCAGTGAGTTTACAGCCTCACTGATTTAACTACACAGCAAATAAAAGTCACGTTACTTAGCCAATAAACGTTATCTTACATTCAAAACTTACCCTTCTTTGTGCAACTTCAAATGTCGAACGAAGTTGGAAGTTGTTGCGTCTCCGTCTGTAATATTCGAACTGCGTGATTTGCATACGGCAATTCGTTTTTTGTTGACCAAGTCGTAGTTTTTATACCCGAACGAAACCAACTTTGGCATAATTGTTTCTCACAGCCGCATTGTTTGACAACTCATGTTCGGTGGTTGTCCTGCAATTTGATTGGATGAGAGCTGTGGGATGAAAACAACGTAGATCTAATTTGATTGGCTGTTGTACTGACAGCACACCAGCTGACAGGCAGCACACACGCTGATAGACACAGACGTGTAAAATGAAAGATACGGAGCGCTCCCAAATAACTTTTTAAGGTTTGGGTTTTGGGGAAAGTAGCAAGTCATGTCAAGTCAAAAGGCTCAAGTCCAAGTGAAGTCACAAGTCATTGATGTTAAAGTCTAAGTCGAGTTGCAAGTCTCTTTACATTTTGTCAAGTCGAGTCTAAAGTCATCAAATTCATGACTCGAGTCTGACTCGAGTCCAAGTCATGTGACTCGAGTCCACACCTCTGCCACACACACACACACAATGCCACCGTTTAAGACCCCCTGCCCCGCCTCTGTCCGCCGGCGCAACGGACCTAATACGCATGCGCGGAAAATGTGCACATCATAGTCACCTCCAGTGTTGCTTTGCGTGCAAGTTCTTAAATTTAATTTAACTTATCTGAACAATATCCAGTGTTGTGGTATTTCAATTACCTGGAATCCATTGTGCTGTGGGGCCCTATGGAGTGAATCACACCTGAGTTAATGAAATCTGTAATGGACGTGTGAAAGTAAACAATGTGATAAAGAACATTTTACATCAATCAAACTAGAGATCTAGATATCTGGTCAGGACACTCCTCACTCTTTTGCCTTCAACTTCATTGTCCATTCGTTTTTGGTGACTTTATATACTCTGGAACTAGACGTTGAGTCTGTGACATACATGGCGGACAATAACTGATACAGTCTGCTTTGCCAGTCCAAAAGGTATCGCTGTTTTCCGTAGTCTTCTCTCGACGGCCAAGTAATACAAAGCATGCGCTAACCTTTTTTTTATCATATCCACGGGAGCCCGCATTCTCGTTGTCTCTCCTTCTCCTTTTTCAGTAAGTAGAATCACAGCTGACCGGTTTTTTATTCGACTTTGTTTGAATAAAGTGCCAATATTTATTTAAATGATGTTAATAAATCAATGTATTATGAAAATGTTTTGGCACTTCTAATAAGACACCTGCTGCACTGTTGCAGGTGAGTCAATAAACGCCCCGGGTCACAATATGAGCAACTATCGCAACCCAAATTAATACTCTTCTGTCAAAACAACTTTTTTTTTTCTTTTACCTCTAGCCTGTTTTTGCTCGCAGCTTCAAAATGAGACCTTAACATCGGCATATGCATTTATTATATTCCGCTATGTGCCGAAAATGCAAAGAAAAAGGCCTGCAGCTTTGTTTGTGAATTTGAATAACCCTAAAAAAATCACACAATGCAGCGTCCCTATGCCATGATGGAGCTCAAAGAACAGCTTTTGTGTGTGCATGTGTGTGTGTGTGTGTGTGTGTGAGTGTGCGTGCATGTGTGTGTGATTGTCGGGCATGTGTGAGCCCCCATGACTGCCATTCGCGTCCACAAGCCGCCTTCCGTCAGCACATCACATAAAAGCAGCAGGCTTTGCAGGATTGCATTGCAAACTGAGGGCTTAATTCCCACCACCCCCCCCCTTTGCACCACTCCCATCACACTATCGCTGTTTTTTTTGTTTTTTTTTTTGCTTCCCTTCTCAGTGAGGACAGGTTTTGGCTGCCATTGTGAGGGACGCACAAAGGAGACGACCATTATCACAGCCGTAATCAACCATTATGGTTCCTCTCCCACTTAGAGCGCTCGTTACCTGGCGTAAAAATAAGGAGGGAAAAAAAAAAAAAAAAAGCTTCTGAAATTGGGCAGCGTGTCCCTGCAACAACAACAATGGTCTGCCAGCTTAAACCAACAGCTTGCAAATTGAATCCTGTGGCACAGGCTCAAGTTTACCGTGTTCAGCAGAGCTTTGCTGCCACCAAACAGCCAGTGGAGTCCCCCGTAATGGACCTGGGACTCAACCACACCTGCCATTAGTTAATCACTAAAAAAACAACCTGCTTTTTGTGTTGCCATGAATCATATACGTCTGGAAGGTTATTTGAATTGGCTTAAAAAAGCAGAGGCCGGTCTGCTAGAATGAAAATGTCCACATACAGTGGCGGGCTGTTCGTTTCCCACCTAGGCCTTCAGTGATGTCCAACTTCAATAAATACCCCTCAAAATACCATGATTTAGACCTAGACTTCCTTTTATTGTCATTCAAATATGAACTTTACAGTACAGATAAGAACAACATTTTGTTGCATTAGCTCGTTCAGGATAAAAGAGCAATAAAGTGCAAATATAAATAGATAGATTACTGTACAGATAAATATATTACACTTTTGCATATGCATTCACGTTTATGGATGTATGTTATATTGTCTTTTATATTCCAGCCAGTTAATCCATTTTTGGGGGGAATTGAGGAGATTATTATGATGCGTTCAAGAGTCTTATGGCCTGAGGGAAGAAGCTGTTACAGAACCTGGAGGTTCTGCTACGGAGGCTGCGGAACCTCTTTCCAGAGTCCAGCACTGAAAACAGTCCTTGGTGGGGGTGGGAGGAGCCTCTGCAGATTTTTTGAACCCTGGTCAGGCAGCGGCTTTTTGCGATCTCCTGGATAGGAGGAAAAGGAGTCCTGATGATCTTTTCCGCCGTCCTCACCACTCTCTGCAGAGACTTCCAGTCTGAGGCACTGCAGGCTCCAGTCCAGACAGAGATGCGTCAGTAGGCTCTCTATAGTGCAGTGGTTCTTAACCTTGTTGGAGGTACCAAACCCCACCAGTTTCATATGCGCATTCATCTTCTTTAGTGAAAAATCAAATGTTTTTTTTTTTTTCAAATTCAAGACAAAGTTATATGTTTTTGGTAACACTTCAGTATGGGGAACATATTCTAAGTAACAAAGACTTAATTTAGAGCTTTTTGGTTAGGGTTAGGGTTAGAGGGTTAGGGCCAGGGTTAGAGGGTTAGGTTTATAATGAGGCCATGCCGATTAAGGCATTACCGTATTTTTCGGCGTATAAGTCGCACCGGAGTATAAGTCGCACCTGCCGAAAATGCATAATAAAGAAGGAAAAAACCATATATAAGTCGCACTGGAGTATAAGTCGATTTTTGGGGGAAATGTATTTGATAAAAGCCAACACCAAGAATAGACATTTGAAAGGCAATTTCAAATAAATAAAGAATAGTGAACAACAGGCTGAATAAGTGTACGTTATATGAGGCATAAATAGCCAACTGAGAACGTGCCTGGTATGTTAACGTAACATATTATGGTAAGAGTCATTCAAATAACTATAACATATAGAACATGCTATACGTTTACCAAACAATCTGTCACTCCTAATCGCTAAATCCCATGAAATCTTATACGTCTAGTCTCTTACGTGAATGAGCTAAATAATATTATTTGATATTTTACGGTAATGTGTTAATCATTTCACACATAAGTCGCTCCTGAGTATAAGTCGCATCCCCGGCCAAACTATATAAAAAAACTGCGACTTATAGTCCGAAAAATACGGTAATAAGTACTTAATAATGACTAGTTAAGAGCCAATATGTTACTAATTTGCATGTTAATAAGCAACTAATTAATGTTCCCCATACTAAAGTGCTACCATGTTTTTTTACTGGTGCACAAAATGAACCGTGCATGAACATCACCTTGTTCAAAGAACAAAACCAACACAGTGCATAAACTCACAACAAATTACACACCTGCAAATCAGTCTGACTTCTGCTGTTGCCGTATCCGTAATACGCCGATAGACAGAAGTTTTTATTCACAGGATGAGTCGGGTGTGTCTTGACCTCCGCCGAACCCCTGAGCCCGACTCACCGAACCCCTAGGGTTCGATCGAACCCAGGTTAAGAACCACTGATATAGTGCCTCTGTAGAATGTGGTGAGAATGGGGGGAGGGAGCTGTGCTCTTTCCATCCAACGCAAAAAGTGCATGCGCTGCTGAGCTCTTTTTACAAGAGCTCCGGTGTGTAGGGACCAGGTCATATTGTCAGTTATCTGCACCCCCAGGAACTTGGTGCTGCTTACGATCTCCACTGCTGTGCCATTGACAAAGAGTGGAGTGTAGAGCTGGACTGGTGCCTCCTGAAGTCGACGATGATCTCCTTGGTCTTGTCAACATTCAGGACCAGGTTGTTGGTTTTGCACCAGTCCACCAGATGTTTCACCTCCTCCCTGTAGTCCAAGTCGTTGTTGTCACGGATGAGGCCCACTGCTGTCCGCATACTTCACAATGTGGTTAGTAGTGGACCTGGCGCAGCAGTCACGGGTCATCAACGTGAACAGCAGTAGACTCAGGACTTAGCCCTGGGGGGAGCCGGTGCTCAGGGAGATGGCACATGACCATTGCTGGAGAAATACTATACAGAAACTAATTTACGCACTACTGGGGATTGAATCACCTTAACAGTGTACAAAACAGGCTATATTTTGGCACATTTAAAAATCAATGAACCCGCATCAGCATTTAAAACATACCTTCTGTGGTACTGTCAAAATTAAAATAATTGTAAAGAACATATTAAATGTGGAAAAATAAATACATAAAATATTTGAACTTTTTCTTTGTAAGTTAAAATGTTACGGTACAGGGGGCAAGAAGAAGGCACAGAATGCAGGGATGTCGTTCTAGCTGTATTTATTTTAATTTACAAAAGTATGGAGTGTGAAACAAATCCAAATGTGTGCGGTGTGCGACTATGTGTAGTGATTAGCTGTCGATTGAGGTGCGGAAGTCCCACGGGGCAAGGCAAGCTCGGAGGTCCGTGGGCAGGCGTGAGGTCAAGGGCAGGAGCGAGGCGTCAAAGTCCGTGTCCAGGCGGGAGGTCGAGATCCAAGAGGCAGCCAGGGAACCAGAGGGAATACGGGGAGACGAGACACACGCGGGAACGGAAGGAATGCTGCTGGGTGACGACAAGGGACACGAGGGGGAGAAACACAGAGAGAGAGAGTGCGCATAGAGCTAGAGATTGTCAGGTTACAGGTCGCTACGTTCTGGCCCGGTACGCAGGTTTGCACTGGCTTAAGAAGCCCAAGGAGCTCATCAGCGACAGGTGTGCAGATTGTTGATTGATTGCAGCCGCTGGCTACAGCAGGAGTGGCGCTCAGCGCAGCGCACAGATGAATGCGCACTGGAATGCGCCCGGGCCGTGACATAAAAAAGTGAGAACCGATGATTTCTCCGTTGGCCGGGTATGGCTCCGGTGCCCCTTGGGAGTGACAAGTGAAAATCAAATCACAATCACGTTTAGCGTAAGGCTACCTAGATGGGCTACTGTCAACAACTCGGGATCTCGCAACTCTATCAACTGTCTATCCGGCAGAATTCATACAGCGCTGGTAACAAGCTAGCTGAATTCTGATTGGATAACAGCTCTAACGTAAAAACAAGCAACACTGGAGCCTAATAAGACATGAAGAGAATATGATGAATACTTTATGAAAAGTAGATTAAAGTTAACTTTTAGTATCTATAATCATGATTTATGTTAGGCCAGCAGAGAAAGCCTTACCGGCCCTAATGACACACCACTGTCCACACACAATATGATATAACAACTTTCAATCTTATGGGAGAACTTACAAGATCGTGGACTGTGTCAGTGGAAATTGTTGCCCATCCGTCCTCAAGAACATTTGTGAGGTCAGTGGTCGCATATTTTAGACCAGAGAGAGGACTTCTCGCTCGCGGTCTTATTTTCTCATTCGCCCTAAAGGTGCTTGATGGAGTTGAAGTTAAGTTTTTTTCCCCTTTTATGGACCACACTTTGTGCACAGGGGCACAATCATGCCACGCCATAAAACGTTCTTCTCCAAAAATGTCTCGCTGCACTCAAAATATTGCTCTATGGGAAGGAAGTTTAACGTCTGAAGCAAAGATTTTATAATTTAAAGTAATATTTTTACAGGGATACAATCTGCTGTAATTACTACTATAGTAGTAATACCATTAACAAGTACAGTAGTACCTACATTTTGGGCTAATCTGGTTCTGTGACAGAAAGACAGCATTTTCAACAAGTAATATTCCTTTTAAAAGGAAAAACTAACTTTTAGATAAGAAATGGCGTTAGACTCGTCCTGTTTAAGTGTAGTGCAGACGAGCAGTGATACACTTACAAAACCCAAAACCAGTGAAGTTGGAACGTTGTGTAAATAGTAAATAAAAACAGAATACAGTAATTTGCGAATCCTTTTCAACTTATATTCAATTGTATAGACTGCAAAGACAAGATATTTAACGTTCAAACTGGAACACTTTGGTATTTTTTTGCAAATATTAGCTCATTTGGAATTTGATGCCTGCAACATGTTTCAAAAAAGCTGGCACAAGTGGCAAAAAAGACTGAGAAAGTTGAGGAATGCTCATCAAACACTTATTTGGAACATCCCACAGGTGAACAGGCTAATTGGGAACAGGTGGGTGCCATGATTGGGTGTAAAAGCAGCTTCCATGAAATATTCCGTCATTCACAAACAAGGATGAGGCGAGGGTCACCACTTTGTGAACAAATGCGTGAGCGAATTGTCCAACAGTTTAAGAACAACATTTCTCAACGTGCTATTGCAAGGAATTTAGGGATTGCACCTTCTACGGTCTGTAATATCATCAACAGGTTCAGAGAATCTGAAGAAATCACTGCACGTAAGCGTAATAAACATTGAATGCCCGTGACTTTCGATCCCTCGGGCGGTACTGTATCAAAAAGCGACATCAGTGGGTAAAGGATATCACCACATGGGCTCAGGAACACTTCAGAAAACCACTGTCAGTAACTACAGTTGGTCGCTACATCTGTAAGTGCAAGTTAAAACTACTATGCAAAGCGAAAGCCATTTATCAACAACACCCGGAAACGCCGCCGGCTTCGCTGGGCCCGAGCTCATCTAAGATGAACTGATGAAAAATGTTCTGTGGTCCGAGGAGTCCACATTTCAAATTGTTTTTGGTAACTGTGGATTGTTATAGGCGCAAAGTTGAAAAGCCAGCATCTGTGATGGTATGGGGGTGTATTAGTGCCCAAGGCATGGGTAACTTACACATCTGTGAAGACGCCATTAATGCTGAATGGTACATGCAGGTTTTGGAACAACATATGTTGCCATCCAAGCAACGTTACCATGGACGCCCCTGCTTATTTCAGCAAGACAATACCAAGCCATGTGTTACAACAAGGTGGCGTCATAGTAAAAGAGTGCGGGTACTAGACTGGCCTGCCTGTAGTCCAGACCTCTCTCCCATTGAAAATGTGTGGCGCATTATGAAGCCTGAAATACCACAACGGAGACCCCTGGACTGTTGAACAACTTAAGCTGTACATCAAGCAAGAATGGGAAAAAATTCCACCTGAAAAGCTTAAAAAATGTGTGTCCTCAGTTCCCAAACGTTTACTGAGTGTTGTTAAAAGGAAAGGCCATGTAACACAGTGGTAAAAATGCCCCTGTGCCAACATTTTTGCAATGTGTTACTGCCATTAAATTCTATGTTAATGATTATTTGCAAAAAAAAAATAAGTTTCTCAGTTCGAACATAAAATATATTGTCTTTGTTGTTGTTGAAAAGGATTTGCAAATCATTGTATTCTGTTTTTATTTACAAATCACACAACGTGCCAACTTCACTGGTTTTAGGTTTTGTACATTCAGGGGAAAGAGACTTACTTAAAATGGTTGAAAACTACTATAGTATGACACCTTTTTAACCCATGTCCCACTTCCTCCGAGCTCCCTCAAAGAACACAGATTGATCCGGTCAACCACAATCGTGTCAGTCAGAAGCTTGTCAAAGTGGATTTATGAGATTACGCACCTGCGGTCTCACCCGTCCAGCTGCAAGGTTATTATTACTTCATGCCCTGTGCTGCACTGACTCTTATGTAGAGTTAGTCTATTTCACTCATACTTTAAAAAACAGATGAGCGTAGCCTACAAGTAAAGGCAGTGTGTGTGTGTGTGTGTGTGTGTGTGTGTTCTGTCTGTGTTTGTGTGCACGCATGTGTGCACAAAGTTACCTTCGCTTGGGATGGTGCATTCAGGAGGGCTTGCTCGCGACAAATATTCACTCGCAGCAGAGAAATTACGGGCGACAGCAATCACTTTACATTGCCCCGACTCAGCAGATGGAGCGTGCGGTACGTCGGAAAAAAAACTGAACGTAGCCCCGTTAAAATCTGAAGTCCTCGGAATGGGAAGGGTGGGGGGTTTTGCAAAAAAACAAAGTCAAGGAGAAAACAAGATTAGGCAGGGTTTTGTTCCGGGGATGCCCACTGACTGCACTGATGGATTTAAGGCGGGGAATTAATTCATCTCTTGATCAAAGTTATTTTTGTCCTTAACACCATATCATCCGTTTATTCTAAACACATTAAATCCACCCTTCGGTCGTCTCTCTCTCCTCGCCACATGTCCCCTGCTTTTAAGGCTCATGGTCGAACGGGATTAGGGGCCTGTGCGGGACCCCCATCCTTCTTGGAGATGTAATCCCAACACCCTTTTTAACCCTTTCATGCACATAACGGCTCGTCTGCTTTCCTAGCTTCCATAGTGAACCGTGCCTGGACTGGACTGGTTGCACATACTTCACACTCGAATTCGCACTCTGGATATTTTAAGGCCTCAATTAAGGCCCCTACTACACTAAACCGGCTAAGGTTATCCAGGGTAAATCCCACCAAACCTTATCCTTGTCCACACACACACACAATGGTCGTTTAAGACCCCCTAACCCTCTCCGTCCGCCGGCGCAACGCTACTTAGTACGCATTCGCGGAAAAATGCGAACGTCGTGGTCACCTCTAGTGTAGCTTTGTGTGCAAGTTCTTAAAGGCCTACTGAAATGAAATGTTTTTTATATAAATGGGGATAGCAGATCCATTCTATGTGTCATACTTGATCATTTCGCGATATTGCCATATTTTTGCTGAAAGGATTTAATAGAGAACATCGACGATAAAGTTTTGGTCGCTGATAAAAAAGCCTTGCCTGTACCGGAAGTAGTGTGACGTCACAGGTTGAAGGGCTCCTCACATTTGCACATTGTTTACACCAGCAGCGAGAGTGATTCGGACCGAGAAAGCGACGATTACCCCATTAATTTGAGCCAGGATGAAAGATTTGTGGATGAGGAACGTGAGAGTGAAGGATTAGAGTGCAGTGCAGGACGTATCTTTTTTCGCTTTGACCGTAACTTAGGAACAAGGGCTCATTGGATTCCACACTCTCTCCTTTTTTCTATTGTGGATCACAGATTTGTATTTTAAACCACCTCGGATACTATATCCTCTTGAAAATGAGAGTCGAGAACGCGAAATGGACATTCACAGTGACTTTTATCTCCACGACAATACATCGGAGAAGCACTTTAGCTACGGAGCTAACGTGATAGCATCGTGCTTAAATGCAGATAGAAACAAAAGAAATAAGCCCCTGACTGGAAGGATAGACAGAAGATCAACAATACTACCAAACTCTGGACCTGTAACCACACGGTTAATGCTGTACCGCCTGGCGAAGCCTAGCAATGCTGTTGCTAACGACGCCATTGAAGCTAACTTAGCCTTCACCTTCATTGTCCATTCCTTTTTGGTGACTTTATATACTCTGGACCTAGACGTTGAGTCCGCGACATACATGGCGGACAATAACTGATACAGTCTGCTTTGCCAGTCTAAAAGCATTTGCTGTTTTGCGTAGTAGGTACATTTTTTTTATCGCATTCACGGGAGCCCGCATTCTCTTTTTCTCCCCGTCGACAAATGGACAAAGTTTTTCGGTAAGTAGAATCACAGCTGACCCGGACATTGGAAAGTTCTCTTGCCGTCTGTGAAGTGTTGTATCCCAAATAGCTGCAATCGCTTTCTCTTAAGGTATTAGTGTGTGACTTCCACATGTAGAAGAATGAGAAACACGGACATGTCTGGATGAATCGCCTCCGTATTTCCAGTGGTTAGCTCAGAGTTACAAAACCGCTTTATTATGAAGATGGCTGTGGCGCGCTCTTTCTTTCCTCTCCGAACTCAGTTTGTAAACGATCAATGAGTCCATACAAAGTTAAGAGCCGGACATTCAAAAAATACACGGCGCACTTACCCGTGTAAAAACTTATCCAAGAAGGGGAACCTTAAACGATGGTTTAGCGTGGCTGAAACGGGGCTTATGGAAAATAATTATATGTTTAATGAGTTATCCAGCTTAATGTAGACAGGGTCTTAGGACCTCAATTCAGACCTCCTCCTACAAACTTCTGCTTGCCCCCAAAGATTGATTGATTGATTGATTTACTAAGATTCAAACACCAGACGGTAAACACTTGTGTGCAATCTATAATATAGTGTGTACTATTAGCGTGTACTACTAACACATCTACTATGACACTACTTTTTTGAAGGTGTGCTTATTGGTGAGAGGATGCACATTACTCCGTTGAAGGTGCAACAAAATGGATACATAAAATACTTTTTTTTTTCCATATAAGAAATGTTCTCATTTATTTATTTAAAAAGTCAGAAAGCACACTAAAACACACATATATATATATATATATATATATATATATATATATATATATATATATATATATATATATATATATATATATATATATATATATATATATATATATATATATATATATATATATATATATATATATATAAAATCTCCTGATGATTGAGGAAACCCCTCAAGAAACAGGCCTGTAGAGATGAAGTAGTCTTGTGATTTTTTTCCACACATACATATATATATATATATATATATATATATATATATATATATATATATATATATATATATATATATATATATATATATTGTGTTGCACAGCGGGCTGTGTTCCAGCTCAGTCGTGTGGTGTATAATGTGCTTTTGATTATTACGGTGCTCTACAATTTGTGCAATTTCCTTCTAAAAGCTTCTTTAGTGCACATGTAGCAGCACAGTTACTTAAAAGTAAATCAACTGGCCAATGAAAGTCAGTATACATGTCTAAAACACTGTAAAAAAAAGAACGTAAAAGGCCAAGTTATGTTATGTTACGTTCATACGACTTAACAACTGGGAATGGCTGCTTTATCTCCGCCACAGATTGCTGTAATTATTTTAATGAAAATGGCTTTTTTTTTTTTTTAACGATTCTTTTACTAAGAGCTGAGCATTGTGGAACACAAAGCTGTGCAGGCTGTGTGGTTTGTCGCTGTGAGTCATGATGAGGCATACTCATGATGAAATGAATCCAAACCCCCACCACTCCCTCCTGGTTGTAGCCACCACTGCCTCTCCATCATGGCCAATCTGATAAAGGGATGAGAGAGGATATCATGTGTTCCTCACACAAATCCTGCCTGTAATCCGTACATTGTTGTTGATCTACTTCCATCGCTGTAATCTCCTTGCAAGTCCATTTTGTCCCCTCCCTCCGCCCTCCAAATATAGTATATCGACTACAATTTCAGGGAGACAAAGGAGTCTGTTCTTTAGATAACTATTATCACCATGTCCAGACCGCATGAAGGAAAGGTAAGTGTTGCTGCAATATGTAAAGTTATCCGAGGTAAGACATGACATAAAGTATATCAGATACTGTACAAAAGCATACCATTAAGGAATCAGGCTTCGTACACCTTTTCCATGCCCAAATTCAAGCACTTTTTTAAGGACTTTTAAGACCAATTTTCCAGTTTTCCCAGTACCCTGGCGAAAACCAATGTGAATCAAACCATAGCCTTGGTGTTTGAGGTCACCAAATGCTGTCTGTAGGAAAAATACGGAAAATCTGCTAAAACCTAAGCCTAACATTGAATCAGCAGTTACCATTAACTGAATGGGGCATAGAAAATGAAGCAGTGTGACTATTCAATGTCATTGGTGTTTGCAAACGTTGTTTACTTGTTTGTTTGCATCATCATCATTCATGTATACATCATTCCTTACAAGAAATAACAATAACTATATGAATGCACATATTGCCCGTCCCCTTAAAAGGGGTGGGGGGGCCCTTATGTGGGCTCTGTACCGCGGATGTCGTTGTGACTTGTGCAGTCCTTTGAGACACTTGTAATTTAGGGCTGTATAAATAAACATTGATTGATTAATTATTATTAGAGATGTCCGATAATGGCTTTTTTACCGATATCCGATATTCCGATATTGTCCAACTCTCAATTACAGATACCGATATCAACCGATACCGATATATACAGTCGTGGAATTAACACATTATTATGCCTTATTTTGTTCTGATGCCCCGCTGGATGCGTTAAACAATGTAACAAGGTTTTCCAAAATAAATCAACTCAAGTTATGGAAAAAAATGCCAAAATGGCACTGCCATATTTATTATTGAAGTCACAAAGTGCATTCTTTTTTTTTTAACATGCCTCAAAACAATAACAGTGCAATAATTTTTCATAACATGGTCACTACTGCCTAGTTTCTCTTGTTATATTCTTATTTGACTGTTATATTTTTATTCTCATTGTTGCTTTTTATTTTTATTATTATTGTAATATTTTTCTATTTTGTTTCCATTTATACCCCCATTATTTACTTTTTACTTTTTAAATTCGATCTCAATTCTGTACACTTCTGCTGGAATTTTAATTTTCCTGAGGGAACTCTCCTGAAGGAATCAATAAAGTCAGCAGCTTGGAATTAGGACATTCTCTCCCTGAGAGAGACTATGAGAGGTTGAGGTGGGCAAGGGTTGAAGGGGGTGGGGGTAGAAGGTAGCGGGGGGGGTTTATGTTGTAGCGTCCCGGAAGAGTTAGTACTACAAGGGATTCTGGGTATTTGTTCTGTTGTGTTTATGTTGTGTTACGGTGGGGATGTTCTCCCGAAATGTGTTTGTCATTCTTGTTTGGTGTGGGTTCACAGTGTGGCACATATTTGTAACAGTGTTAAAGTTGTTTATACCGCCACCCTCAGTGTGACCTGTATGGCTGTTGAACAAGTATGTCTTGCATCAATTCGTAATGAGTAAAGCCGGTAGATATTATGTGCGTAAGTTAAGTGACCAGTATAAGGAGTGCAATCCATTTGGCTTTTGCAATCAAACTGTAGCTGAAAGTTGTTGTGTGGTTGCGTCATATTTTTGAATTTGTTGGGAACTTTATCGGCCAACGCAGTTATCTGTGTCGGCATCTTTAATTATAATCATGATTTCTGGTTATTTTAGGCCAGCAGAGAAGGTCTTGCTGGCACACCACTGCCGTAAGCTAAAAACACAGCACTTATCCAGTATCTGACATGATGACTGACTCCACGTATTTAGGGAACACAATACTTTTTTTCTCTTTTGCAGCAGGAGGGTTGGTTTGTCAGGTTCAAACACTGATGACATCTTTTAAACAAGACAAGAAGCAAATAATCAAACAGAGGCATAATTCAATTTTGACTCAATTGAGGAGAAACGTGTCAACCTGTAACCTCTTACAGTGTCACCCACACTCTGACGAAAAAGGTTTACGTCTCCTCCTTTATTTGGACACTCCTTTACACAACAACATCTTCTTCCAAAGGAACGGGGAGTATGTAAACAGTCATTGTTTTCGGTCACATTAACACAAAAGAAAAAGATGCCTCGGGTTTGGGCTGGTCCTGGCTTCAGCCTGGGCAGGTCTTCGATGACTATAGATAACCCCCTCCCGTCTCCTCCCATTGTACACAATGGAATTTTCCAAGCCTTTGCTTGGTGCAACAAAGACAGCCTCTTGTCTGTTCATTGGGAACTCAGAACGGAACGTTTTTTGATAATTTACATACCATTTTTCTGACACGGTTGGCATTTCATATCTCAGAAGCGAGGGAATTATCATTTAATCTGCAAGGACAGGAAATCTATTGTTGCTCCCCCACTAAGACAGAAATCGGCAAAAACGGCCGTGGTTTTCAAGGCCAGGTTGGCCACACGGTTCCCACTCGTCGTCCTCCCACTCGTCTTCCTCCCGCCTCCTTTTTTCCACTTTTTGTTTCATCCGAACAACACAGAAGACTGGAGTCTAGTCTGCTGCAGTGGGATGCCGTCACCGTGTCAGACACGGGGAAGCAGGCGAGACAAACGAAAGTGAAAGTGAGAAGACAAGGATGCAGGAAAACTGCCAGCCAGGAGGATGCTGTGACAATTACGGCCGAGAGTGGAACCTTATTTTCCGTGCGCTGTCTATTCTCCCGCCCGTGAGACGGTAAATACCTTGTTGCTATCTTCCCCGAATGTCATTGTGGCCACCGGCGCCACAATGGAGGCCTTGATGAGGAGCGAACGCAATTGCTCTCTCTTAATAAAATCTCACAGTTCCCACCACACAATGGTCTTCTCGCCCGGAGAGCCATAATAGCCACCAAGCCACCGCTTTTACCCTCCCGCTTCAACCGCCTCCTTTTGTTTCGTCTCCATTATTTGTCACCTGGTGACTGTTCTCTTGTTCTCCTCTCTCCATCTGCCATTCTCGCCTTGTTTACACCTCGACCTCACTCCGAGAGGAAAGTGAGCGAGAACCCGGGAGCTTTGGCAGTTATTGATCCGATCGATACGACGATGCATTTAAAGTCTGTTCACACTTGTCATGTTGGGTTCGGTTGGAAGGATCTGTGCTGCGTTTTGTTCACATGTAAAGGAAGTCATCTGAACCGTGCATTGAACAAGTGAACCGAGACGGCTTGAGGGTGCGATTCACAGAAAAAGTCATGAAAACAGACATTCAGAACGGCTAAACGACATAATGTGCATATACAGTTGTGGTCAAAATTTGACATACACTTGCAAAGAACATATTGTCATGGTTGTCTTGAGTTACCAATCATTTCTTATTTTTTTGTGAAAGAGTGATTGGAGCACATACTTGTTGGTCACAAAAAATACATTCAGGAAGTTTGGTTCTTTTATGAATTTATTATGGGTCTACTGAAAATGTGACCAAATCTGCTGGGTCAAAAGTATACATACAGCAATGTTAATATTTGCTTACATGTCCCTTGGCAAGTTTCACTGCAATAAGGCACTTTTGGTAGCCATCCACAAGCTTCTGCTTGAATTTTTGACCACTCCTCTTGACAAAATTGGTGCAGTTCAGCTAAATGTGTTGGTTTTCTGACATGGACTTGTTTCTTCAGCATTGTCCACAAGTTTAAGTCAGGACTTTGGTAAGGCCATTCTAAAACCTTAATTCTAGCCTGATTTAGCCATTCCTTTACCACGTTTGATGTGTGTTTGGGGTCATTGTCCTGTTGGAACACCCAACTGAGCCCAAGGCCCAACCTCCGGGGCTGATGATTTTAGGTTGTTCTGAAGAATTTGGAGGTAATCCTCCCTTTTTCATTGTCCCATTTACTCTCTGTAAAGCACCAGTTCCGTTGGCAGCAAAACAGGCCCAGAGCATAATACTACCACCACCATGCTTGACAGTAGGAATGATGTTCCTACTGTCCCACCTTTTTCTCCTCCAAACATATTGCTGGGTATTGTGGCCAAACAGCTCAATTTTTGTTTCATCTGACATCACATGGAGAAAGTTAATACCTTCCGGAGAAAAGTTATGTGGTCAGATGAAACAAAAATTGTACAAACATACATATACACATACTCTACATATATATAAATACACTCAAGCATATAATCACGTTTCATCAAACATATATTAACGTTGTTGCCCTAGGGGAAACTGGGTATCACATGGCACACTGACAAAGCTTAACCTATTGTTACTATAACAATCTACAAGGTTAATATAGTTGGTTTCTCTTTATTCCCCTCCATTTATCTGCTTTCTTTTGTATTTCAAGTCATTGTTACATATATGTATTGTTGCATTTGAAAGATTGTATTTTTGATAATAGAGGTAATTACTGTTATTATTCATTATCAATAGTGCTATTTCTATTGGTATTTGTATTGCTCCATTTGTAGTGCAATAATGCTCATTGTCATTTCTGTATTATTTATTTCACTAACTGCTTCTTTGCTATCACTTTTAGCATCTTATTTGTACATATCCTATTTGCTGAGGTTGTTCTATTGTTGTTGTTGTTATTGTTATTGTTGTGTTTCTTTAGTTCTCTTTCTATCCCCTCCTGTTCCGGCCCGGCTGCACCAAATAATAATATAAATCTATATAATAAGGCAACAAGAGAAGTATCCCACACTTCTCTTTTGTAAAGTAAATCTGTACAGCCGATATGGGAATCTACATCAACTATATGATTTTCCTGAGTAGCTGGACAGGACAAAAAATAAAATAAATAAAAACGGCTAAACGATGTCAAACTGCAATGTCGGTTGATTTAGTTTTTTTTCCCCACTAGAAATTATTCTGTTTCTACTACAGTAGGGAAGGGATTCATGTGGCCCCATTACTGGGTGGATGGGTGGTTATTGATTTCGTAATGCATTCTGCTGAAATGATAGAAAGTGCCACCCTATAGAGTCCTTATTTCGGCCTTATTTTCGTCACTTTTTCATCGAAACTCTTATTAAGCCACGTCAATCGATTGCACAGCCGCAGCCCTGACTTCAGGTTGCTCCGTGGTATTGACGGATGTACAGAGGAATATCGAGTGTATAACTCAGGGGTCACTAAACTACAATAATTATTTATTATTATATTTTTTTTTTAAATTATAATTTTTTAAAAATCTGTCCTTTCTAATCCATTTTCTACCGCTTTTTACTCTATGTGTCTCCTAGCCACTCAGGCAAATCATATCTATATATATATATATATATATATATATATATATATATATATATATATATATATATATATATATATATATATATATATATATATATATATATATATATATATATATACACACATACATATATATAATATATATATATATATATATATATATATATATATATATATATATATATATATATACATATATATATATATACACATACATATATATATATATATATATATATATATATATATATATATATATATATATATATATATATATATATATATATATATATATATATATATATATATATATATATATATATATATATATATATATATATATATATATATACAGCCCGGCCCCCGGCCACATTTTTTTTAATTGTAATTTTGAAGAATGTATCTGAATGTGCATGAACTATTTCTAAACTTACTTTATTTGTCAACGTGGAGGCGAGGATTAGTGATTTAGAAGTTAGAGTTAGAGTTAGAGTTTGAGTTTATTTCGAACATGCAAGCATACAACATGATACATCACAATTTCCAGTTTCTCTTTTCAACATGTTCGAAAAGGAGTAGGAAGAAGCAGAGCTTATTTAATCCTACCCCTTTTCTTTACATAACAGTTGCTGAAACTTTTTTTTTCACTTCCTGTTCTCAATTTATTCACAATAAACTCCATAGGTAATCACAATAAAAATAAATAAATAAATAATAGTAAGAATTTAATAATAATAATTGGTGAAGAAAGTCATATTTCATATGATGAGATAAGTAAGATTACTTTAAGAATGAATGAATGGATGGATGAATTAAATTGAGAATGTTTGTCATGGTTCTTCTTCTTTGTACTTTGTAAACACTTTAAGTTTGAAGAGTTTCTTGAAGTGGATCATATTAGTACATTGTTTGATTGCTTTGCTTAATCCATTCCATAATTTAATTCCACATACTGATATACTGAAGGTCTTAAGTGTTGTACGTGCGTACAAATGTTTTAAATTACATTTTTCTCTAAGATTATATTTCTCCTCTTTTGTTGAGAAGAATTGTTGTATATTCTTGGGTAGCAGGTTATAGTTTGCTTTGTGCATAATTTTAGCTGTTTGCAAATTCACTATGTCATGGAATTTCAGTATCTTTGATTCAATAAATAAAGGATTTGTATGTTCTCTATATCCAACATTATGTATTATTCTAACTGATCTTTTTTGTAACACCGTTAATGAATAAAGTGTACTTTTGTAATTATTTCCCCATATTTCTACACAGTAGCTCAGATATGGTAACACTAGTGAGCAGTAGAGAATATGAAGTGATTTTTTGTCCAGAACATGTTTTGCTTTATTCATTATTGACGTGTTTCTTGCTACTTTATGTTGTATATTTTTTACGTGAGATTTCCAGTTCAATTTATCATCAATCATTATACCTAGAAATTTGGTTTCATTTACTCTTTCAATTTCTATTCCGTCTATTTGTATTTGTGTTTGACTTTCTCTTCTACTGTTACCAAATAGCATTATTTTAGTTTTACTAAGATTCAACGATAGTCTGTTTTTGTCAAACCATCTTTTTAATTTGTTAATTTCTTCTGTTATTATTTGTTATCTCCTGTGTGTTCTCTCCTGAACAAAACGCTGTTGTATCATCCGCAAATAATACTAACTTTAAATCTTTTGTAACTTTACAAATGTTATTTATATAGAGATTGAATAATTTAGGTCCTAATATTGATCCCTGAGGTACACCACAGGATATATTTAGCGTTGTAGACATGTGTTCGCCTGGCTTCACGTATTGTTTCCTGTTCGTTAGATAACTTCTTATCCAGTTTAAGACTAACCCTCTGATGCCATATCGTTCTAGTTTTTTGATTAGAATATTGTGATTAATTGTGTCAAATGCTTTAGTTAGATCCATAAAAACTGCTGCTGCACATTTTTTACTGTCTATTGCATTGGTAATTTCTTCTGTAATTTCAATTAAAGCCATTGAAGTTGAGACATTAGCTCTGTATCCATATTGGTTCTCTTCGAGTATTCTATTTTTATTTATGAAACTCTCTAATCTGTTATTAAACAGTTTTTCAATGATTTTAGAACATTGTGGAAGTAAAGAAACAGGTCTATAATTTGTAAATTGATGTTTATCTCCAGTCTTATAAATTGGTGCAACTTTAGCTATTTTCATTTTGTTTGGAAATGTACCTGTTTGAAATGATAGATTACTAATATACATTAATGGTCCTAAGATCTCTTCTATAACATTTTTTATCGTTTCCATATCAATTCCATTACAATCAGTTGAAGTCTTAGATTTACATTTTTTCACGATTGTAACTATTTCCTCCTGTGTCACATTACTGAGGAACATGGAGTTGGGATTTCGCTCTATGGTATCATTATAGTCCTCAATTGGAACTGGGTCTGGAATCATTTCTTCCAATTTTGGTCCAATATTTACAAAATAATTATTGAAGCTTTCAACTACTTCCTTTATGTTGTCATTTTTTTTATTTCCGTCTAAAAAGTATTGAGGGTAGTCCCTCTTTGTGCCATTTTTAATAATGCTATTGAGGATGCCCCATGTTGCTCTCATATTATTTTTGTTCCTGTCCAAGTAGCTAAACACTGCCGACTGCGGCTTGACGTTAGCCGCTAGCTAGCTAGCCATGTCTTAAAGCACCTCTTCCTGAGGGCGTTTCAGTGTTATAACTTCACCTTTATCGTTAGTTTTTAGACCAAAATGCGTCCGTTCTCCCTTTTCTGTCTACACACTGTGTCTGCTTGTAAGTACTCTGTGATTGTGCTCTGCCGAACCTGCTCCTCTGCTCGTAAACCAGCAATGTCTCGACATGCCCGGAGACCGGTACTTTTCAAAAAGGAGTATAGTACCTATAGAGGTTAGTCTCTAGTGGGTTCTTCAGACCACCACACACTGCCAGGAATTCAGGGTATAACACTGTTTTATTTCGTTCTCACGAGGTGCGAGCCTTTTGCTTCCCAGCAACAAGTCTTTTCTGCGTCTGCCCAGCAGCACCTCAAACTCCAACTACTCGTCTCATCACGGCTGCTGCTAATAAAGGCGACAGGTGATTAGATAACAAGACCCACCTGGGCCATCTACGCACCTGTCGCTGTCTTCGAGGCCGGTCCTGGCAACACCCCGTTCCGCGGCAGGCCCACAGGCCACGCCCCCCCTCCACAGTACCGTTTTTGATTCGTTAGTACCGCAATACTATACCAGTACCGGTGTACCGTGCAACCCTATTTCAAAGTGTACAAAGCTTTACTAAAATAATCGTTTAAGGCCTTAAAATCCTTTCAAGGAGTCAGATTTGTCCATCGACCTCGCAGTAAAATCGTTGAACGTTTGTTTTGTTCACTTTAATGTGAAGCGGTATCGTAAGTATCTTTAATTAACTTTGGAATTGTCATGTACATATGCTGAAGCACATCAATCACATAAACCTGAAATTATAGTTTTTGAAGAGTCTGATATTGTCACCTTATCGTTAGTGGACAAGCAAACCACTACTTTTTGATAACAATGATATTCCCATACTTTTTATAGGACCATAAAAAATAACAATAAAAAAAGACTGAAAATAACTGTGTTTATGCTGTGGTTACCAGCAGTCGGCATGTTGGTTAGAAGTATGTCAGGGAAGTTTAAGTCCTTACTTTCCTGTATGTTTTTTTTTTTTACTGTGCAGCCTCCAGACTAGAATACACAAGTGTGAATGCAGCCTATGAGCGTGTTTTCTCATCTCATTTACACGAGGACATGCTCAGCAGTCGGAGATTGAGTCCGTCAGGGTTTCATAGGAAGTTGTAATAATAAAGCCAATGAGGTATTTTGGGTTTTGCTGCAAAAACGTATCTCAAAAATAGGTTGTGCGGAAAGGAAGTCTGGTCAGTATAAATGTGTTTCCCACCCAAGCTCTTCAATACAAGTGGATACAAGTTCACCACATACATGGAGTTGAAGTCTTAAATACAAAACTCAAAACCAGTGAAGTTGGCACGTTGTGTAAAAAAAACCAGAATACAATGGTTTGCAAATCCTTTTCAACCTATATTCAGTTGAATAGACTGCAAAGACAAGATACTTAACGTTCGAACTGAAAAACGTTGTTATTGTTTGCAAATATTAGCTCATTTGGAATTTGATGCCTGCAACATGTTCAAAAAAGCTGGCACAAGTGGCAAAAAAGACGGAAAAAGTCGAGGAATGCTCATCAAACACTTATTTGGAACATCCCGCAGGTGAACAGGCTAATTGGGAACAGGTGGGTGCCATGATTGGGTATAAAAGTAGCTTCCATGAAATGCTCAGTCATTCACAAACAAGGATGGGGCGAGGGTCACCACTTTGTGAACAAATGTGTGAGCAAATTGTCCAACAGTTTAAGAACAACATTTCTCAACCAGCTATTGCAAGGAATTTAAGGATTTCACCATCTACGGTCCGTAATATCATCAAAAGTTTCAGAAAATCTGGAGAAATCACTGCACGTTAGCGATGATAGTACGGACCGTCGACCCCTACTGCATCAATAAGTGACATCAGTGTGTAAAGGATATCACCACATGGGCTCAGGAACACTTCAGAAAACCACTGTCAGTAACTACAGTTGGTCGCTAAATCTGTAAGTGCAAGTTAAGACTCTACTATGCAAAGCGAAAGCCATTTATCAACAACACCCAGAAACGCCCCCGGCTTCACTGGGCCAGAGCTCATCTAAGATGGACTGATGCAAAGTGGAAAAGTGTTCTTTGGTCTGACAAGTCCACATTTCAATTTGTTTTTGGAAACCGTGGACATATTCTCCTCCGGATCAAAGGGGAAAATAACCATCCGGATTGTTATAGGCTCAAAATTCAAAAGCCAGCATCTGTGATGGTATGGGGGTGTATTAGTGCCGAATGCATGGGTACCTTACACATCTGTGAAGGCACCATTAATGCTGAAAGGTACATACAGGTTTTGGAGCAACATATGTTGCCATCCAAGCAACGCTATTATGGACGCCCCTGCTTATTTCAGCAAGACAATGCCAAGCCACGTGTTACAACAGCGTGGCTTCATAGTAAAAGAGTGCGGGTACTAGACTGGCCTGCCTGTAGTCCAGACCTGTCTCCCATTGAAAATGAATGGAGACCCCGGGCTATTTAACACGTTAAGCTGTACATCAAGCAAGAATGGGAAAGAATTCCACCTGAAAAGCTTCAGAAAATGGTTTCCTCAGTTCCCAAACGTTTACTGAGTGTTGTTAAAAGGAAAGGCCATGTAACACAGTGGTAAAAATGCCCCTGTGCCAAATTTTTTGCAATGTGTTCGAACATTAAATATCTTTGTCTTTGCAGTCTATTCAATTGAATATAAGTTGAAAAGGATTTGCAAATCATTGTATTCTGTTTTTATTTACGAATTAGTGCATCGGGCACTAATACACCCCCATACCATCATTTGAACTTTGCGCCTATAACAATCCGGATGGTTCTTTTCCTCTTTGTTCCGGAGGACACGACGTCCACAGTTTCCAAACACAATTTGAAATGTGGACCCGTCAGACCACGGAACAAAAAACATACAAATAAATAATCAAATAAAATAAAAAGCAAAGTGACTGCTAATCTAATTATGACAATTAAGTGTTTATAAAACATGTTTTATTTGAAAGTTATATTCACATGCAATGGCCTTGACTACATTCCATACCATCTGCGGTACTACCTAAAGGTAATGCTATTAATTGTCTTGCCCTCACTTTGATGAAAACATGTTGAGAAGTGACAGCAATTGAAAAGTTGTTTTCACTTCATAGGCCACGCCTAATCCTCACATACTGTACCTACATCTGCACTCGTGTCGACTGACGCACACAGCTATGTCGCAGCTGGCCAGCCATTAGAGACCTTCTGATTATCTATTTCCAATCCAAGATGTGAGTCAGGTAAACTGCGCGGCACCCCGTTGATGTGCGATGCAGCGAAAGGTCAGCAGCTGGTGGCGCCGCCCCCGTTTGCACCTACGCTTTCCCTTTCAGCACTCGCTGGGAGGCGAACAAAGTTGAGGTCTCCGGTCGGTCTCCTGTAGAGGCCACACATGTATTCCTCCTCGAGGTGACATATCCTGCACAGTACGAGGTCCTCCTTTAAAACACACGCCAAATGGCCACACTGTTATTTATTTTAATTTTTTTTTGCTTTGCAAAGCACTTTTGATAGTACAGTGCCTGGAACAGACCTCTTTTATTCTGGCAAGGGTGATTTTTGGAACTTGGCAGTGAAAGTGAGAAGCAATGCTAGAGGGAAAGGCTGTCCACTCTGCGGTTTTAATGGCTTTATGAAGTCCACTGCTATTGATGCAGCTATTTCTCTCTGCCATATTTGGCTTGGATCAGGGGAGTCAAAAGTACGGCCCACAAAATGAGTTTGCCGAGTACAAAAATGAGCAGTCTTTTTTTTTTTTTTTATGAAAAAAAACTGCTGTTCTAAATGTAACCACTGGATGTCGCAATAGCAATTCTTTGCATCCGCTGCCACGAGAGCGAGCATGACTACGACACTCTCACCACAAGGCCACTGAGCCATCTACGGTCTGTAATATCTTCAAAAGGTTCAGAGAATCTGGAGAAATCACTGCATGCAAGCGATGATATTACGGACTTTCGATCCCTCAGGCTGTACTGCATCAAAAAGCGACATCAGTGTGTAAAGGATATCACCACATGGGCTCAGGAACACTTCAGAAAACCACTGTCAGTAACTAGAGTTTGTCGCTACATCTGTAAGTGCAAGTTAAAACTCTACTATGCAAAGCGAAAGCCACTTATCAACAACACCCAGAAATTTTGCCGACTTCGCTGGGCCAGAGCTCATCTAAGATGGACTGATGCAAAGTGTAAACGTGTTCTGTGGTGTGAGGAGTCTAAATTTTTTTAAAACTGTGGATGTCATGTCCTCCGGAAAAAAGAGGACAAGAACCATCCGGATTGTTATAGGCGCAAAGTTCAAAATACAGCATATGTGATGCTATGGGGGTGTATTAGTGCCCAAGACATGGGTAACTTACACATCTGTGAAGGCACCATTAATGCTGAAAGGTACATACAGGTTTTGGAGCAGCATATGTTGCCATCCAGGCAACGTTATCATGGACGCCCCTGCTTATTTCAAAGACAATACCAAGCCACGTGTCACAACAGCGTGGTTTCATAGTAAAAGAGTGCAGGTACTAGTCTGGCCTGCCTGTAGTCCAGACCTGTCTCCCATTGAAAATGTGTGGCGCATGATGAAGCCTAAAATACCACAACGGAGACCCCGGACTGTTGAACAACTTAAGCTGTACATCAATCAAGAATGGGAAATAATTCCACCTGAAAAGCTTCAAAAATTGGTTTCCTCAGTTCCCAAACGTTTACTGAGTTTTGTTTAAAGGAAAGGCCATGTAACACAGTGGTAAAAATGCCTCAGTGCCAACTTCTTTGCATTGTGTTGCTGCCATTAATTTCTAAGTTAAATGTTTATTTGCAAAAAAAAAATAAGTTTCTCAGTCTATTCAATTGAATATAAGTTGGAAAGGATTTGCAAATCATTGTGAATCATTGTATGTTTTTATTCACCATTTACACAACGTGCCAACTTCACTGGTTTTGTGTTTTGTACATAACTGAGGCGTTCATCAAGGCACCTCTTTAAGCACTATTTTTTTTGTTTGTTAATGTGATTTATGTAACTAAGGTGTTGCTTTAGCTTGTTTACGTCTGATTGGTTCAACTTTTTTTTTAATTATCATACCTGTAGTTTTACTCAAAGTTTGATTTCAGGTCATTTCTTGTTCATCTATTCAACTGGTGGCCTGCGAGTTCAGTTTATAAATAATCTCGTGCAAGCCTCATATTTTTGCAGGAGATTCTTAAAAACACTTTAGAGTGCTGTTATAGAGATGATCTTTGACCAGCTTTTTTTTTTTGCAGAAGGTCCTAAAAAACAACAGATCGCTCCTGTAACTCTGATCAAATGAATAGACTAAAATCAAATGTCTACTGTAGAGAATGCTAGTTCTACGGCAGTGGTCTACACGTGCGTCAACTAATGTTATATATATATATATATATATATATATATATATATATATATATATATATATATATATATATATATATATATATATATATATATATATATATATATATATATATGTCGTTTATCTGTTATACAGTGGTCAATATCGGGGTAGAGCAGAATATACTGTACGTTAGGTCAGGAAAAAACAGAGGCTATTTCATCCAAACAAGCCTGTTTCGCAGGTTTCACTGCTCTTCAGGGGATTTAAAATCCCCCAAATCCCCTGAAGAGCAGTGAAACCTACAAAACAGGCCTTTAGGGATGAAATAGCATCTGTGTTTTTTCCCTGACCTAACGTGTGTGTATATATATTTATATATATATATATATATATAAATATATATATATATATATATATATATATATATATATATATATATATATATATATATATATATATATTTATATATATATATATATATATATATATATATATATTTGTGTATATGTATATATATATATATTTGTGTATATGTATATATATAATGAAGACAACACATGACGTTAGTGTCTTTATTAGCTATATTAGCCTACTATCAAAATTACTTAAAAAGTCTTATATACGTGATATAATGAAGGTCACATATGATGTAAGTTATATTAGCCTACTATCAAAATGACTATGTGTCGCAGGCTGAAGCAAATCTTTGTTGACAGAAATGTTGAAATGTAATGTTTATTCTAAACATTTTTACAACTTTAGAAACTATTAGTAAATCAGAGGCTACTCAGAAGGTGAGATAACTCCTGGAAATTACTGGCTTTTAATGGCCAAAGGTATAGATGTGTGTGTCCAAGTTAAAGGGAACCACAGGCTGTCTTCTTTTAATAGATTGATTACAATCTTTGGGCATGCTAGGTAACGTTTGCTGTGGTCTGGAACAACATGGCACACAAAGAATGATCAGAAATGCAGCCAATATTGCATACAGATAATGTGTATTATAAAAAGACATGCAAATATAAATTATATACATAGAAGATACAAGTAAAGGATATTAAATGAGCTCAAATATACCTACAAATGAGGCATAATGATGCAATATGTACATACAGCTAGACTAAATACTATGCTAGCATTGATTAGCTTGCAGTCATGCACTGACCAAATATGCAAGTCAATAACATCAACAAAGCGCACCTTTGTGCATTTACGCACAGCATACAACATTTGGTGGACAAAATGAGACAAAGGAGTGGAAGATTTTACATGTAAACAAACTGTTGCGTCACAGTCCACACTATGGTGAGTTCAAGAACCGCCGAAATTAGGACAAAACGATGTTCACCAAATAATCATATTAAACATATTCAACAACCAACTATGCCTGATTAGCACTCCACACAAGTCAATGACGTCAACAAAGCGCACCTTTGTGCATTCACGCACAGCATAAAACGTTTGGTGGACACAATGAGACAAAAGGAGTGGAAGATTTTACATGTAAACAAACTGTTGCGTCACAGTCCACACTATGGTGAGTTCAAAAACCGCCAAAATTAGTACGACAAAACGATGTTCACCTAATAATCCTATTAAACAGTGGGCTTTCTAACAATTGGGAAGGTTTGTGTCATGTTTGTCCTCAAACAAAAACCATACGAAAACAAAAACAATATTTTTCACCCATTTTTTTCCATAAAGAGTCCAGGTAAGTGTTGCATTCGGCTGCCGTGATTTCTCATCAGTCGGGTGCCGTCCTTTAAGCCTCCCTCCTTCTCTCCCCCCCCCCCGGTGACAAATCTGCTGAAGTTTTCACATGGCTGAGCCAAAGTGACAGCCCTGCAGGATGGGTGGTAGGTGTGTGTGTGTGCGAGGGGGGAGTTGGGTTCGAGGGGGATCCATCCTGATGCGTTGGCGGTGACAGACGTCTCACGCTGATAGTAATTCCTGTGTTGCTTACGCTTGATGCAGGCGATGCATTTCACTGGGAGGATGTGCACGGATGGAGGGTGAGGAAAAGTAACTCAACTTCTTACCTGCGTGATGCTGATCCTTCAGCAGCAGTTTTGCCAGACTGTCAGACTGTCTGAGCAACCGACTGCAAACATAGAAAAGATTTAAGCACGTGTATTTTACTTGTTTACCATAAATATCTTTTTTTTTTTCATGCAGCATCTACTTAAATCTTAAAGGCGCCCTGTCAGCACCAATTAGATGGATTAGAGCGGGGGCCGCGTGCGGCTCTTTAGTGCCGCCCTAGTGGCTCCCTGGAGCATTTTTAAAAAAGGATTAAAAAATGGAAAAAACATTTTTGTTGTTGTTTTAGTATGTTTTTTGTTTAAAGACAAACCTTCCCAATTGTTAGAAAGCCCACTGTTTAATAAGTTTGTGTGTATGCCTCACTGATGAGTATTTGGTGAACATCGTTTTGTCCTACTAATTTCGGCGGTTCTCAAACTCACCATAGTGTGGACTGTGACGCAACAGTTTGTTTACATGTAAAATCTTACACTCCTTCTTTGTCTCATTTTGTGCACCAAACGTTGTATGCTGTGCGTAAATGCACAAAGGTGCGCTTTGTTGACGTCATTGACTTGTGTGGAGTGCTAATCAGGCATAGTTGGTTGTTAAATATGTTTAATATGATTATTTGGTGAACATCGTTTTGTCCTACTAATTTTGGCGGTTCTCAAACTCACCATAGTGTGGACTGTGATGCAACAGTTTGTTTACATGTAACATCTTCCGCTCCTTCTTTGTCTCATTTTGTCCACCAAACGTTTTATGCTGTGCGTGAATGCACAAAGGTGTGCTTTGTTGACCTTGTTGACTTGTGTGGAGTTTGTTTACATGTTAAAATCTTCCACTCCTTCTTTGTCTCATTTTGTCCACCAAACGTTTTATGCTGTGCGTGAATGCACAAAGGTGCGCTTTGTTGACGTCATTGACTTGTGCGGAGTGCTAATCAGGCATATTTGGTTGTTAAATATGTTTAATATGATTATTTGGTGAACATCGTTTTGTCCTACTAATTTTGGCGGTTCTCAAACTCACCATAGTGTGGACTGTGATGCAACAGTTTGTTTACATGTAACATCTTCCGCTCCTTCTTTGTCTCATTTTGTCCACCAAACATTTTATGCTGTGCGTGAATGCACAAAGGTGTGCTTTGTTGACCTTGTTGACTTGTGTGGAG
Organism: Entelurus aequoreus; assembly: GCF_033978785.1. Taxonomy (NCBI): domain Eukaryota; kingdom Metazoa; phylum Chordata; class Actinopteri; order Syngnathiformes; family Syngnathidae; genus Entelurus; species Entelurus aequoreus. The sequence goes on from NC_084755.1 coordinate 13,408,977, forward strand.
TTTGTTTACATGTTAAAATCTTCCACTCCTTCTTTGTCTCATTTTGTCCACCAAACGTTTTATGCTGTGCGTGAATGCACAAAGGTGCGCTTTGTTGACGTCATTGACTTGTGCGGAGTGCTAATCAGGCATATTTGGTTGTTGAATATGTTTAATATGATTATTTGGTGAACATTGTTTTGTCCTACTAATTTCGGCGGTTCTCGAACTCACCATAGTGTGGACTGTGACGCAACAGTTTGTTTCCATGTAAAATCTTCCACTACTTCTTTGTCTAATTTTTTCCACCAAACGTTTTATACTGTCCGTGAATGCACAAAGGTGTGCTTTGTTGACGTTGTTTACTTGTGTGGAGTTTGTTTACATGTTAAAATCTTCCACTCCTTCTTTGTCTCATTTTGTCCACCAAACGTTTTATGCTTTACGTGAATGCACAAAGGTGAGCTTTGTTGACGTCATTGACTTGTGTGGAGTGCTAACCAGGCATATTTGGTCAGTGCATGACTGCAAGCTTATCAGTGCTAACATGCTAGTCAGGCTAGCTGTATGTACATATTGCATCATTATGCCAATTTTGTTTGTTTGTTTGTTTTAGTATGTGTTTTGTTTGAGAACAAACACGACACAAACCTTACCCATTGTTAGAAAGTCCACTGTTTAATATGTTTGTGTGTATGCTTCACTGATGAGTATTTGGTGAACATCGTTTTGTCCTACTAATTTCGGCGGTTCTCGAACTCACCATAGTGTGGACTGTGACGCAACAGTTTGTTTACATGTAAAATCTTCCACTCCTTCTTTGTCTCATTTTGTCCACCAAATGTTTTATACTGTGCGTGAATGCCCAAAGGTGCGCTTTGTTGATGTTGTTGACTTGTGTGGAGTTTGTTTACATGTAAAACCTTCCACTCCTCCTTTGCCTCATTTTGTCCACCAAATGTTTTATGCTGTGCGTGAATGCACAAATGTGCGCTTTGTTGATGCTATTGACTTGTGTGGAGTGCTAATCAGGCATATTTGGTCAGTGCATGACTGCACGCTAACCAATGCTAACATGCTAGTCATGCTAGCTGTATGTACATATTGCATTATTATGCCTCATTTGTAAGTATATTTGAGCTCATTAAATATGTTTCTATTTTACTTATACATTATTTGTTTTTCTATTTTATTTGTGTTATGTAATCGTGTGCTACTTAAACAGTTTAGTTTATGTGCTGTTAATACCCATCTTAACTAACTGGGTTAATGAACGTGTTTACAGTAGAGTTGTCATTCACTTCAATTTCAGTGTATCTTGCTCGAAAATGAATATAATAATATATTATTTAGTTTGCATGTCTCATGACACATTATCTGTATATAATAGTGGCTGCAATATCTGATAGTTGTTTGTGTGCCATGTTGTTCCAGACCACAGCAAACATTACCTCGCTTGCCAAAGATTGTGATAAATATATTAGAAGAAGACAGCTTGTCGTTCCCTTTAATTTGGACACACACATCTATACCTTTGGCCATTAAAAGCCAGTAATTTCCAGGAGTTATCTCACCGTCTGAGTTGCTTCTGAATTACTAATGGTTTCTAATGTTGAAGACATGTTTAGAATAAAAATTACATTACAACATTTCTGTCAACAAAGATTTGCTTCAGCCTGCGACACATAATCATTTAGATAGTAGGCTATTATGGCTAATATGGACACTTACGTCGTGTGTTGCCGTCATTATAACACTTATATCCAGCTTTTCATTTTTTGCGGCTCCAGACAGATTAGTGTTTTGTATTTTTGGTCCAATATGGACCTCTCTTTCAACATTTTGGGTTGCCGACCCCTTGGATTAGAGTAATGGGTAGCCATGGGATTTCTAACACGTCTGAATGAGATACGGATACACTTTACCAGATAAGAAGCTAAATGTGGAAAAAATGGGTCAATGGTTGTGCAGGTTTAGCTTCTGATTAAGAAGATGGTTTCAGCGGTGAATAACAATGACGGAGTCAGACGGCACTTGTTCTTAGCCACTGTCAGCTCGCCTCATCCCTACTGTGTGCTTTTCGCCAGCATCATTCCCACTTTCATGTCTCCGAGCGATGGGACTTAAGGTTTTGCTTGTCAGGCAGCAGAAGTGAACGGAACAAAGAACATTCTAATTTGCTTCATCCCAGCACCAAAGGATGCTTTAGTGAAGGTTTGTGTTTGTCAAGTCCCACCACTTCTGTTTCTGTTTATTTCTGTTTTTTGGGGTTTTTTTACCAGAGGATGATGGTGATTAGAACAGGGGGCACTTAGGCCAGAAAGAGCTGGTGGACTGCTATTGATTGATCAAACCTGGCCTTTGAGTCATCAAGAAGGAGGGTTTCAGCATAAGTCTCCTGTGATTCACTAATGAAAGGGAGGGAAAGCTGGCTGCTCTCTTTGATCCGTGCGGGATTAAAATAGTGTTGCTCATGGCGAAAGAAAGATCCGGGCTGTCTGTTTCTCCATCTAAAATATATACGCTGGGAAACAATGTACAGAGTCCTTCTCTGTTAGGCTCGGAGGACGGGATGGGGTTATCATTTTCGATCTTTGCTGAAGTAATGTCTACTACAAAAACATACTGTCAAAGAATTGGAGGTTCCTTGTAAATGTATTGCAGAAAACCAAAATGGCAGGGTGGGGTCTTCTGTCTACCCACCTTTAACACTGTCAGGTTCAAACACTGATGACATCTATTAATCAGACAAGAAGAAAGGAATCATGCAGAGACAGAGTTCAATTTAGCTCATGAGGAGAATGCATGGAGCTGCACACTTAGTCACAGTCTCGCCCTACGCTCTAAGGTTCAGCTCCCGCGTCCCTCTTTTACTTCACAGTTCCATAGTCGACTTCACTGAGGCCGCCTCTAAAAGGAGTGGTCACATATATTATGCAAAGCAGGTCCAGGACGCACAACACGTGACGGAATGTGCTGGGGGTCTTGTGATTTCGCCTTGTCCCCGCTTCGTCTGCGTGTTGTCATCTTATCTTCGTTGAGTTCCTTGAAGTCTCTGCTTTGTCTGCGTGCTGTCATCTTATCTTCGTTGAGGTCGTTGAAGTCCTTGGCTGTTAGCGGGCTAAAACAAAGATAACATCTGTGGCTGAGGCCACCCCTCACAAAAGAAGTTATGTCCTTGCATAGATTAGAAAAGTCTAACTTGAGCACAATAGCTAATAACTAAAGCAATGGACTTTAAGCATACTAAAGTTAGTGTGATAATATATACATAATTATTCTAACAAACACCCAGTACTGAAACGGAAAAAATGCCATAGAGAAGAAGCGTTAACTTACACCAACAAACACATCCGTTCATTTTGAAAAAAGAATCATGCTCCTATGTACATGCATTTTGGAAACCCACAATGACAGGATGGTAACTTCTGTCCAACAAGCGAACGCACCGGGAAGTGGCAGTACAAGTACCTGGGCATGACGTTAAAGTGCATCCGGCAGTGGAGGCTCCTCTATGGGGTCTCGGGGCACTAGGAGGTTAACCCCTTTACTACTGTTACCCCAGGTGGCCCTTGGCAAAGGCCTAGTACCTGACTTCCCCCTAGCCAGGGATACGGTGAAGACCTCAACGGCGGAGCAGGCGGAAGACGGTACATGTAAGAACCACCACAACGGCTGCGATGGCGGAAGAAGGCACCCCCACATCCATGTGGGCCCAGTTATGGGGAAATAACAACCCAAGAACTCAACGCTGGAACAGGCAGAGGATGATTGCTAGCCCTAGGGAGCGTCACAACGGCTGGGATGGCGGATGAAGGCTGCAGCAAAAAAGGGTCCCCAGTCGTCTTGGACTCCATGCCACTGGACCCTGACCCGGATCTGTCAAGGATCGTGTGGTGACTGTCTGTGCACCAGTCTCCCCACGTTAAACACAAAGGGATACCCCCCTACCAGGAGGACCATCATACTCGCTTCGAGTGACCGCCGATGACAAGTACCTGGGAGTCCACTTGAACAGCAGACTGGACTGGAAGGACAACAGCAAAGCTGTACACAAGAAGAGCATGAGCAGACTCTTTAATTCTGAGGAAGCTTAGGTCCTTTAATGTGTACACCAAGCTATTGGAGATCTTTTATCAGTCTGTTGTGGCCAGTGCCCTGTACTTTGCAGTGGTTTGTTGGGGGGAGCAGCACTAGCAAAAGGGACTTAGACCGGTTTGACAAAGTGTTCCGAAACTGAAACTATTGACACGCATTTGGAGGCGTTTGTGTCAGTGAGGGACAGGAGTACACTGGACAAACTGCTTGCCATCATGGACAATCCTGCCCACCCACTCCACCAGACAATTGAGGGACAGTGGAGCTCTTACTCCAACAGTTTCCTTCAGCTTCGTTCCCACAGTGTTCGATTCAAGAACTCCCTCATTCTGCACTCCGTGCAGCTGTATAATCACTCGCCATACAGCAATAGATGATATCCGTCTATTAGGTTCAAGGTTCAAGGTTTTATTCATCACTTGCAGAGTACACCACAGTGAAATGCTTTTTTCCATGCTCTTCGGATATTGCGTACAGTGGGATCCAAACACTAGTTGCTGAATCTAATACACTAAATACAAAAAATACAAACATTTGAATAGCTCTGATGTACATTAATTACAAGGCAATAAGTTGCACAATAAGTCCCAGTAGTTATGGTAGAAGTATCAGTACAAGTAAAAGTACAGTAGTCACATACAGTACCAGTGCAATGTCAAATAGTATAACAGTATATACAGTATACACAGTATATACAGTATAAGAAGTAATAAATATTAAGGTTTCTACAGTTCTTTGGCAGTTGAGTAGTGACAGTAGTATGAACTAAGGTAATGGAACAGTATGACTTCTTTATACTCTTGTTTTTACATTATTTACAGTCATTGAATGAAGAGTATTGCAGTCAGGTAATTACAGTGGTTAGTTAAGTGATTCTTGTGCGTGCGGTTTTGTGCAATTGTGATAAGTGTTAATCAGCGGTGCAGTTGAGCAGTCTGATGGCTTGGGGATAGAAGCTCCTCCTGAATCTCTCTGTGTTGGCCATGAGACTCCGGTAGCGCTTCCCTGACTGCAGCAGTGAGAAGAGGTAGTTGCTTGGGTGGCTAGAGTCCCTCACTATCCTGTTGGCCTTGGATCTACACCGCCTGGTGTAGATGTTGCAGATGGTTGAGAGCACACCTCCGATGGTGCGCTCGGTTGATCTGGCCACTCTCTGCAGTCTGTTCCGGCCGTGTGCGGTGCTATTCCCAAACCAGGAGGTGATGTTTCCAGTCATGACACTCTCTGTTGTGCATGAGTAGAAGTTTCTGAGGATCTTGTGGTTTAGCTTGAACTTCCTGAGTCTCCTGAGGAAATAGAGACGCTGTCGTGCCTTTTTCACCACGTTGTCTATGTGTGTGGTCCAGGACAGGTCTTCTGATATTGTCACTCCGAGGTATTTGAAGTTGGTCTCTCTCTCGACTGGCGTCCCGTCTATGCTGAGTGGACTGTAGTTCCTTGCCCCCCGTCTCCTAAAATCCACTATGATCTCCTTGGTCTTGCTGACGTTCAGGGCGAGATGGTTCTCCTGACACCACAAAGCCAGGTTCTTCACTTCACTCAGGTAGGCCGTCTCATCGTTACCGGAGATCAGGCCCACCACAGCTGTGTCGTCAGCAAATTTCACAATGGAGTTGGTGGTGTTTTTAGCCACACAGTCATGTGTGTAGAGCAGGGGTCACCAACCTTTTTGAAACCAAGAGCTACTTCTTGGGTACTGATTAATGCGAAGGGCTACCAGTTAGATACACGCTTAAATAAATTGCCAGAAATAGCCAATTTGCTCAATTTACCTTTAACTCTATGTTATTATTAATAATTAATGATATTTACACTTAATTGAACGGTTTAAAAGAGAAGAAAACACGAAAAAAATGACAATTAAATTTTGAAACATAGTTTATCTTCAATTTCGACTCTTTAAAATTCAAAATTCAACCGAAAAAAAGAAGAAAAAACTTAAAAAAAGAATTTATGGAACATCATTAGTAATTTTTCCTGATTAAGATTCATTTTAGAATTTTGATGACATGTTTTAAATAGGTTAAAATCCAATCTACACTTTGTTAGAATATATAACAAATTGGACCAAGCTATATTTCTAACAAAGACAAATCATTATTTCTTCTAGATTTTCCAGAACAAAAATTTTAAAAGAAATTCAAAAGACCTTGAAATACGATTTAAATTTGATTCTACGGATTTTCTAGATTTGCCAGAATATTTTTTTAAAATTTTAATCATAATAAGTTTGAAGAAATATTTCACAAATATTCTTCTTCGATAAAACAGAAGCTAAAATGAAGAATTAAATTAAAATGTATTTGTTATTCTTTACAACAAAAAAAAATACTGAACATTGATTTAAATTGTCAGGAAAGCAGAGGAAGGAATTTAAAAGGTGGAAAAGGTATATGTGTTTAAAAATCCTAAAATAATTTTTAAGGTTGTATTTTTTCTCTAAAATTGTCTTTCTGAAAGTTATAAGAAGCAAAGTAAAAAAAATAATGAATTTATTTAAACAAGTGAAGACCAAGTCTTTAAAATATTTTCTTGGATTTTCAAATTCTATTTGAGTTTTGTCTCTCTTAGAATTAAAAATGTCGGGCAAAGCGAGACCAGCTTGCTAGTAAATAAATACAATTTAAAAAATAGAGGCAGCTCACCGGTAAGTGCTGCTATTTGAGCTATTTTTAGAACAGGCCGGCGGGCGACTCATCTGGTCCTTACGGGCTACCTGGTGCCCGCGGGCACCGCGTTGGTGACCTCTGGTGTAGAGTGAATAGAGGAGGGGGCTCAGAACACAGCCCCAGGGGGCACCGGTGTTGAGGATGATGGGTGATAAGGTGCAGTTCCCTGCTCTCACCACTTGTGGTCTGCCTGTCAGGAAATCCAGGACCCACTGACAGAGGGTTGAGTTCAAGCCCAGGTCCTTGAGCTTGATAACGAGTTTGGATGGGACTATGGTGTTGAATGCTGAACTGTAGTCTATGAACAGCATTCTCACATAGTTCCCCTGCCTTTTGTACAGGTGTGTCGTGACGGTATGCAATACGTGTGCGATTGCATCGTCGGCTGACCTGTTTGAGCGGTATGCAAAATTGCAGGGGGTCTATAGTGGGGGGGAGGGAGGAGCATATGTGGTCTTTGATTAGCTTCTCAAAGCACTTCATGACTACGAGGCGGTAGTCGTTGAGGCAGGCAGGGGCAGATTTCTTTGGAACAGGGACAATGGTGGATTTTTTCAGACCGCTTCTATGTTAGCTACCTCTCTTTGTTTATAATGTATATTTTCTGCTGGATCTACTCTCTATTCTATTTTTTTGCCGGAGTAACCGGAGGGAACCCACGCAGTCACGGGGAGAAAAGGGCTCGGAGGGGGATCGAACCCAGGACCATAGTATTGTGAGACACACGTACTAACCCCTGTACCACCGTGCTGCCCCAACCTTAACTAACAGGACAAAAATGAGAAGAGTAGAAGACGTGCCTTAGACACAATAAGTACCTGTACAATTTAAGGCGGTCGGTGTACTTAATAAAGTGACCAGTAATGTAGCACTGATTTTATGTGAGGGAAAATATATTGGCGAAACTTTTCAAAAGAGTCAAGTCATGAAACATTTAAATGTAGAGGGAATACGAATTAAAAAAAAAAAAAAAAAATGTCCAACGCTGACAGTCATAAGTGGGGCGTCAAGGTTTGTCTTTTTCCTTTAGTCTCCCATCCTTCCTCTTCCCCTGCCTCCTCCTCCTCACATCACACACCCACAGATGTACTGTCCACTGCCTTTTCCATCAGCGTGATCCGGGGTATGGATTTTTTTTCCCAGCGCCCGCATGAAAAAATTCAATTAATTGAGACGCCTTTTGAAACATCTATAAGATGGAGACGCTCAGGCGATGGCAGAGCCGCGGCGCAACAGTTGATTTAAGCGTGCATCCGTGTGATTTATCTGATAATGCGGGCGGACGTGGAGGCAAGCACTTTAGGTGATGAAGCAGTCCACAGCGGCGGCTTAAGACCTTCGAGCCGTGAGGAGAGGAGTTTCGATGTATGTCGTCAACTATTTACATATTAATGGCTTCGTGTTGACTCATTTGAGTGGCTAGTGAACATATACAAGCTGTACACTGACTACTCTAAGGCCCCTTCTACACTAAGGCCATGTCTACACTCAGTCGTTTAAAGGCCTACTGAAATGAATTTTTTTCATTTAAACGGGGATAGCAGATCCATTCTATGTGTCATACTTGATCATTTCGCGATATTGCCATATTTTTACTGAAAGGATTTAGTAGAGAACATCAACGATAAATTTCGCAACTTTTGGTCGATGATAAAAAAAGCCTTGCCTGTACCGGAAGTAGCGTGACGTCGCAGGTTGAAAGGCTCCTCACATTTCCCCATTGTTTACACCAGCAGCGAGAGCGATTCGGACCGAGAAAGCGACGATTACCCCATTAATTTGAGAGAGGATGAAAGATTCGTGGATGAGGAACGTGAGAGTGAAGGACTAGAGTGCAGTGCAGGACGTATCTTTTTTCGCTCTAACCGTAACTTAGGTACAAGGGCTCATTGGATTCCACACTTTCTCCTTTTTCTATTGTAGATCACGGATTTGTATTTTAATCCACCTCGGATACTATATCCTCTTAAAAATGAGAGTCGAGAATGCGAAATGGACATTCACAGTGACCTTTATCTCCACGACAATACATCGGCGAAGCACTTTAGCTATGGAGCTAATGTGATAGCATCGGGTTTAAATGCAGATAGAAACAAAAGAAATAAGCCCCTGACTGGAAAGATAGACAGAAAATCAACAATACTATTAAACCATGGACCTGTAACAACACGGTTAATGCTTTCCAGCCTGGCGAAGCTTAACAATGCTGTTGCTAACGACGCCATTGAAGCTAACTTAGCTACGGGACCTCACAGAGCTATGCTAAAAACATTAGCTATCCACCTACGCCAGCCAGCCCTCATCTGCTCATTAACACCCGTGCTCACCTGCGTTCCAGCGATCGACGGAGCGACGAAGGACTTCACCCGATCATCGATGCGGTCGGCGGCTAGCGTCGGATAGCGCGCCAGGTAATACAAAGCACACGCTACCTTTTTTTTGTATCACATCCACGAGAGCCCGCATTCTCGTTGTCTCTCCTTTGACAAATGGACAAAGTTTTTCGGGAAGTAGAATCACAGCTGACCTGGACATTTGAAAGTTCTCTTGCCGTCTGAAAAGTGTTGTATCCCAAATAGCTGCAATCGCTTTCTCTTAAGGTGTGATTTCCACAAGCGTCTGTACATGTAGAAGAATGAGAAACACGGGCATGTCTGGATGACTCGCCTCCATCTTTCCAGTGGTTAGCTCCGAGTTATGAAACCGCTTTCTTATGAAGGCTGTGGCGCGTTCTTTCTGATGTCACTTCCTGTGTGGGGCGCGGTCTTATATATATATATGTGTATATATATATATATATATATATATATATATATATATATATATATATATATATATATATATATATATATATATATATATATATATATATATATATATATATATGTATATATATATATATATGTATGTATATATATATATGTATGTATATGTATGTATGTTTGTGTGTATATATATATATATATATAAATTAGTAATATGCTGTAAAAAAAACTCCCTAAATTTAACAGTAAAATATATTGGTCATTTTTAGAGTGTACAATTTCATGGATAACTTGCTTCGAAATCGTAAGTTAAGCAGATATATAAGTATTTATTTGGATTTTGACCAACAAAGTTAGATAATATAATATTTGTTGCAATATTAGACACTATGTTTTTCCCCTAGTCAAACTAGAAAAAAAACCTGAATACCTTTAGTAAGAAAATAAGAAAGTAAAGAAAGAAAATATAAGGTATTTTATTGACAAATTTTATTTCCAGGGTTTTGCGGGCCATACAAAATGACGTGGAGTTTGACACCTGTGCACTAGACACACCAATGAGCTTGTTTATAGATGTACAATAAAACTCCTCATGGGAAGTTGCCATTTTCTATATTAGTTCTAACTTTGTGACACGATACAATGCACATTAATGAACATATCAAATATAAAAAGTGACAGATTGTAACCAAAGGCTGATTTCCATCTGCATCTCATTGCAAAGAAACACTAATTCAGCGTTATAGTGAGTTGTATTTTCCATGCACGTTATTCTTGCTGTATTTATCTGGCACGAGTGGGAAGCCGCACTGCAAAAACTGAAATCTAAGTAAGATTAAATATCTCAAATAAGGGTGATATTTGCTTATTTTCTGTCTGATAAGATAATTCTTCTCACTAAGCAGATTTTATGTTAGAGTCTTTTACTTGTTTTAAGGGTTTTGGTCCTAAATGATCTCAGTAAGATATTACAGCTTGTTGCTGAGATTTGATGACCTATATTGAGTAAAACATGTTTGAAACTAGAATATCAACTGTTGCAAAGCTGTGTCATCAACACTCACAAGTATAAAACTACTTTTTTAAAGTAATCATTTCTTACTTCGAGCATAAAAAAAAAAATCATGAAGTATGCATATCATTGGGTCAAGATAATGGCACTAGCATTTACTTAAAGGCCTACTGAAATGAATTGTTTTTATTTAAACGGGGATAGCAGATCTATTCTATGTGTCATACTTGATCATTTCGCGATATTGCCATATTTTTGCTGAAAGGATTTAGTATAGAACAACGACGATAAAGATCGCAACTTTTGGTATCTGATAAAAAAAGGCTTGCCCCTACCGGAAGTAGCGTGACGTAGTCAATTGAACATATACGCAAAGTTCCCTATTGTTTACAATGATGGCCGCATGAAGTGAGAGAGATTCGGACCGAAAAAGCGACGATTTCCCCATTAATTTGAGCGAGGATGAAGAAAGATTTGTGGATGAGTAAAGTGCAAGTGAAGGACTAGTGGGGAGTGGAAGCGATTCAGATAGGGAAGATGCTGTGAGAGCCGGGGATGACCTGATATTCAGCTGGGAATGACTACAACAGTAAATAAACACAAGACATATATATACTCTATTAGCCACAACACAACCAGGCTTATATTTAATATGTCACAAATTAATCCCACATAAAAACACCTAGGTGTTTGTTATGCTAGCTACTAGCTACTAGCTCGAGCTAGTTATAGCTCGAGTGGGTAATATGGACGGGATCCCGTATATATAACCAGCCAATACAATTCAAACACCTGCAAAACACACACACTCACTCAGCCCAAAGAACCGTTCACCTAACCCAAGGTTCATAAAGCTTATATATTTAACCAAAGTTACGTATATGACACGCACGTACGGGCAAGCAATCAAATGTTTGGAAGCGCGCGGGTGGGACCTGATATTCAGCTGGGAATGACTACAACAGTAAATAAACACAAGACATATATATACTCTATTAGCCACAACACAACCAGGTTTATATTTAATATGCCACAAATTAATCTCGCATAACAAACACCTAGGTGTTTGTTATGCTAGCTCCTAGCTACTAGCTCGAGCTAGTTATAGCAAGCGATCAAATGTTTGAAAGCGTACTCACGGTATCGCATCTGCGTCTGTTAACGAAGTCAAAGTCCTCCTGGTAAGAGTCTCTGTTGTCCGAGTTCTTCGATCTTGACTGCATCTTTCGGGAATGTAAACAATGAAACACCGACTGTGTTGTGTTGCTGACTTCCCTCGCAAAATATCCCCTTCGCACAGACAACTTTCTTCTTTTCTTGCTCAGCTTCTTTCTCCATAATGCAATGAACAAATTGCAACAGATTCACCAACACAGATGTCCAGAATACTGTGGAATAATGATGAAAACAGCTATTTCGTATTGGCTTCAATGGGGAAGCCATACCTGTGTTCTACTGGCTACGTCACGCGCATACGTCATCCTCCGAAGGCTTTTTCAACCGGAAGTGTGGCTGGAAATTTAAAATTGCACTTTATAAGTTAACCCGGCCGTATTGGCATGTGTTGCAATGTTAAGATTTCATCATTGATATATAAACTATCAGACTGCGTGGTCGGTAGTAGTGGGTTTCAGTAGGCCTTTAATTTAATCTTTTTTTTTTTTCTACCAAGAAAAATGCACTTGTTATTAGTGAGAATATTCTTATTTTAAGGTATTTTTGGGTTCATTGAGGTTAGCTAATTTGACTTGTTTTGGAAAGTCTTGACAAGCCGAATTTTCTTGTTCTATTGGCAGATAATTTTGCTTAGTTCAAATAAATTACCCCTAATTTTTGTATTTTTTTTCTTCTTGTTTTTGAACACTGACTTATTGCAGTGCGGTCCCTGAGAATAACGCCAACATTAAACCGGTCCATGGTGCAAAAAAAAGGTTGGGGGACCCCTGCTGTGCATCACTAAAATGCCTACTGTACATTTGACTCTATATGCTCTCAGGCTGCATAGAACGCGGGCTAGAGATTACAAACTGTTTTAAATGCACCTCGGCGCTGTCACTCCGCTGCCAGTTCCGCGCGGAAAGTGAGCGGCAGCGTTTTTCTATCCTATTATCCTGAGTATTTTCCTGGCCCTCTCAGCCGTCCCTACTTTAACTTCCTACCTGGTAAGACTTCCAAAAAAAAAAGCAGACGCTGTTATCTCCCGGGCTTTCAACCTGCCTGTCACATCCCGCCGCCGCCTGTTTCTACCCGCACTTCGCCGGCTGCGCTCCCCGCCGCTTCCAATCCCTGCCGGGATGCCGTAGGTGGTGTCGGAACTGGACAACTGGGGCGGAGGAGAGGAAGGAAAAGGGAATGCAAAGGGGTCAGGGTGATGGATGGACAGGGGAGCGCGGTGATGGTGGGGCTTTTCCGGCCAAAGACTAATGGAGACCACCACACTTAAGACTATTATTTATTCTTTTCTTCTGTTTCAAAGCTGATTCTATTGATTTTTTTTTCCAACCTGACACACAGCCGCAGTAGAACCTTCCATCGTCCTATGGATTGGAATGGATTGCCTTGAGACTCCCTTGTCCTGTAAATATTTGCAAGGCTCTATTGATTCCATTAGTGGCTGGCATTGGTATATGGTATGTGACAATGCTGTGGATAGATGCTATTCTTCAGTCAAGACTAATGCTGGGAGCGCGTTAAGGTCTTGTTTCGTACGAGCATAACCGCCCGTGCAATGCCCTGAAAGTATGTGGTAGGGTTGTACGGTATACCGGTATAGTATAGTACCGCGATACTAATGAATCATATTATCTAAAAAGTAACTGTCCACCGCCGCTCCCGCGCCACAGTCGTCGTCACGTCGTGTAATTGCTGGTTTTACGAGCAGAGGAGCATGTTCGGCAGCGCACAATCACAGAGTACTTACAAGCAGACGCAGTGTGTAGACAGAAAAGGGAGAACGGACGCATTTTTGGCTTAAAAACTAACGATAAAGGTGAAGTTATAACACTGAAGACATGGCTAGCGAGCTAGCGGCAGTGTTTTAGCTACTTTTAAATCGCTAGTCCTCGCCTCCATGGCGACAAATAAAGTACGTTTCTTACAAGTATCATCCCTGCAGGACGAGGAATAGCTAAACATGCTTCACTACACACCGTAGCTCACCGGCGTCACAATGTAAACAAACGCCATTGGTGGATCTACACCTAACATCCACTGTAATGATACCAAGTACAGGAGTGTATCTAGTCGATACTACTATGATTACGTCGATATTTTTTGGCTTCACGACATCTTTCGTTTCTTTTAAATACGTATGTTTATAATATATCCCTGGACACATGAGGACTTTGAATATGACCAATGTATGATCCTTGGTATCGGATTGATACCCACATTTGTGGTATCATCCAAAACTAATGTAAAGTATCAAACAACAGAAGAGTAAGTGATTACCGTATTAATCAGATTATAAGTCACAGTTTTTTTCATAGTTTGACCAGGGGTGCGACTTGTACTTGTCACGACGTGGACTATGGTGGGGTTTGTTTTCCCGAGATGCAAGAGAACTGGACCGGACACGGCGTGAAGGTAAATACATGTTTAATTCTTACTACAAAAAAGGAACAAACAAAAGGCGCGCACAAGGCGGAGATACAAACTTGACTATGAAACAAAAACTAGCATAAAGGAAAAACTATGGACGTGAAACAAATAAACACTTACTGTGACACGAGCAGAACAAAAATTTAAATGGCATGGCATGACGCATAATCTTCGGAATAAGCAGGGCATGATAATGACAATGTCGCCAGGACGACCAACAGTAAATGACAGGCTTAAATACTAGTGACATGATTGCCAACAGGTGCGTGAGTCCAAAAGCATCAGGTGAAAACTAATGGGTTGCTATGGTGACAAAAACAAACAAGAGTGCACAAACAGGAACTAAAAAGAGTCCAAAAACCAAACAGAACCTAGCCAAACAAAACATAATCAAAAGACATGACAGTACTCTGGAGCGACTTATGTGTGAAATTATTAACACATTACCGTAAAATATCAAATAATATATTATTCATCTCTTTCACGTACGAGACTAGGCGTATATCAGCAATCGTCACACACACACACGTCAACCATTAAAAATTTGGCGAGGGCAGGTCATGGCAGAAGTGCATTGTGGAAAAAAAAAGATGCTACCTGCTACTAATTCCGTAAACATATAGCATGTTCTATATGTTATAGTTATTTGAATGACTCTTAACATAATATGTTACGTAAACATACCAGGCACGTTCTCAGTTGGTTATTTATGCGTCATGTAACGCAGTGGTCCCCAACATTTTTGAAGCTGCGGACTGGTCAACGCTTGAAAATGTGTGGGGGTTATGGTATTTTTGTAATTTTTTTTTTTTTAATTTTGTCATAAAGAAATACAATCATGTGTGCTTACGGACTGTATGCCTGCAGACTGTATTGATATATATTGATATGTAATGTATACATGGTGTTTTTTATGTTGATTTAATAATTTAAAAAAAATAAATAATATTATTTTATTTTAATTTTATTTTTTTTACATTTTTTGTGCGGCCCGGTACCAATCGGTCTACGGACCGGTACAAGGCCGCGGCCCGGTGGTTGGGTACCACCAGTGTTGGGACTAACGCGTTACTAAGTAACGCGTTACTGTAACGCCGTTAGTTTCGGCGGTAACTAGTAATCTAACGCGTTATTTTTTTAATATACAGTAACTCAGTTACCGTTACTGCATGATGCGTTACTGCGTTATTTTACGTTATTTGTATGTAGTATCGGCTAGAAACTGAAGATCTGAGTGTGTTTTATTGGAGCGCTCCGGTGGAAAAGAAGAGGCGTGCTTTCCCCCACTCACAGAAAGCACGCCTCCCCGCAGGGGTTTGTTGCAACTTTGTGACTTTATTGGACGCAGCCATCCAGCAAGCTAGAGCACCTACACGCACTCACTGTCGCCGCTCCCTCACCTCTCTCCCCCACTCACTCACTGACGTCACTCACCTCTCATGCTGTCATATCTTAAAGGGCCACACACACACACACACACACATACGCTACTCTCATAACAACTAACAAGACATCATGGCGAAGCCAGAAGTCAAGTTTTTTTTTAACATGGAGACATTCTCAATACTTTTCTTTTGTCGAGCACAAAGAAAATAACAGTTTAGTTAAATGTAAGTTGTGTCTTGGATCAAAGATCCTATCTACTTAGAGTTAAAGTTTAAGTGCCATTATGTTGCAGCTATTTAAAATAGTTTTGTCAATTTTTTCTGGCCTGAAATAAATTGGCCCTTTGAAACATATCTTTGTCTTTGTGTGTTGTATGTAGAGCACATTGCTTTCTGAGTTCAGTGATGCAAATGCACGTCAAGTTGATCAACAGATGGTATTATTCTCCAGTGCAATAACAGTACTGAAATGAAGGCTAAAAGGGCATTAATGGGAGCCTTAAAAAAAGGGGGGAAAAAAGAAGTAACTAAATAGTTACTTTTCACAGTAACGCATTACTTTTTGGTGTAAGTAACTGAGTTAGTAACTGAGTTACTTTTGAAATAAAGTAACTAGTAATTGTAACTAGTTACTGGTTTTCAGTAACTAACCCAACACTGGGTACCACTGATATAATGTACACTTATTCAGCCTGTTGTTCACTATTCTTTATATATTTTAAATTGCCTTTCAAATGTCTATTCTTGGTGTTGGATTTTATCAAATAAATTTCCCCCAAAAATGCGACTTATACTCTAGTGGGACTTATATATGTTTTTTTCCTTCTTTATTATGCATTTTCGGCCGGTGCGATTTATACTCCGGAGCGATTTATAATCCGAAAAATACGGTATTACATTTTAACAGAAGTGTAGATAGAAGTAAGCAGATATTAACAGTAAATGAACAAGTAGATGAATAATTATTTTTCTAGCATTTGTCCATAAAAATGTTGGCAAAATAATAGAATGGAAAATGACACAATATGTTACTTTATATGTCAGCAGCTAAATTAGGAGCCTTTGTTTGTTTACTTACTACTAAAAGACAAGTTGTCTTGTATGTTCACTATTTTATTTAAGGACAAACTTGCAATAAGAAACATATGTTTAATGTACGGTAAAATGTGTTGTTAAAATAAAGCCAATAATGCCATTTTTTGTGGTCCCCTTTATTTAGAAAGGATCAAAGTACCGAAAACTATCAAAATAATGTTGGTATCGGGACAACACTAGTATGTGGAAAAACTGTCAGTTTATTTTATGTGCAACATCTTTTTTTTTTCTCTCAGGGTAGAAGGTAAACAAAAAAAGCTCCCAGCTCTTGAAATTAGTCAATTTATTCATCTTCAAAGAAGGCATCGGTGCTATGTTCCGCGCTCAAAGCCGCAGGGACTGAAACAGTGCTAAAGCATTTTATTTCTCGCATTTGGAGTCAAAAAGTGAATTTGAGCCGTGGTGTTAATGCAAGATACAGTAACCTTGGGGGAGAAACCATTTCCTGGTTAAAGAAGGTTAAATGTCCATCGTATCTCTTTGTTACTGCGCTGATTTCACAGGGAAACCTTCTGAAATCCAGGCCAACCTCCTACATTTTTGGACAAATGTAATATTGTACATACATTAACCGCACAAGTCTATTAGCACCAGGTGTTAGTGATGTGCGGATCGATACTGACATATCGATACCGCTGATACCAGATCTTTCTGCTCTAATATCCATTCTCAAATCAAAATAGCGATACATTTGATACTTTAGTTGTAAACAAAGTAACTAAACTTGTGAATGAGGCAATGTGTCAGTGTTGAATGCTTTTATTTACGTTGTTTATGTTCAGTTTTTTCATGTTAACATGTTTATGTAACTGAATTGGGACTTAGTTTTTATTCGAAAAGTAGTTCCTATGAATTCATTTATTTTAATGCTCATATTGTGTTTCTTGAAACACCATTTTTGTGTATTTTGTATGATTTTGACCTTTTGTTTCTCTTGTTGGATTAGCTTGGCTAAATTGGTATTCACGCCACTACCTCAATATACTCAATATATAGCTGGAAATAAATACATATATAATAAATGATAATAATATTATAACAATAATAATAATAATAATAATAAATACTATGTAATAATGCATATTATTATAATAATAATATAATACATAATTTATGATAAATAATACATACATAACTTTATTCTTTATGCTATGTTATTTGAAATACGAAAAAAAATAAAAATAATTAGCAGACACACTTAGTATATGTTTTTTTATTTTTTGTTGTTGTTGTTGTTGTTGTTGTTTTAATTTTGTGGCTGTGTAGAAGTAACCTGACTCTCGCCAGATCCTTGTAGTCCGCTGTGCTCCACACAAGGATCTAGGACTTCTCAATAAGAGATGTATTTCAGAAGGTGGGGCCTTGTAAAAAAAAAATTTAATAATTATGTGTGATCGGATAAACCACTTGTGCGTTATCTTGAATGTCGTGCTACTTCAACCACTCACATCGAAATCAACCCGTGACGCTTACGAGAGCGACGCTGGGAAATCCAAAACAGAACAGCCGACATATTGGATAACGACAGAGCGAAAAGATCTCTGTTCATCTTTTAAATAATTAATATTCGATAGATTCGACAAAACTGTTGCAATAGCACAGGGTTTTTCAAACTTTTATGAGCCCAGGCACATTTTTTGCGGTGAAAAAATCTGGAGGCACACCACCAGCAGAAATCATTAAAAAACTAAACTCAGTTGACGGTAAAAAGTCGTTGTCGCAATTGTTGGATATTAATTTAAACCATAACCAAGCATGCATCAATATAGCTCTTGTCTCAAAGTAGGTGTACTGTCACCACCTGTCACATCACACCCTGACTTATTTTGAGTTTTTTGCTGTTTTCCTGTGTGTAGTCTTTTACTTCTTGTCTTGCGCTCCTATTCTGGTGGCTTTTTTCTTTTTTTGGTATTTTCCTGTAGTAGTTTCATGTCTTCCTTTGAGCGATATTTCCCGCATCTACTTTTGTTTTAGCGATCAAGAATATTTCAGTTGTTTTTATCCTTCTTTGTGGGGACATTGTTGATTGTCATGTCATGCTCGGATGTACACTGTGGACGCCGTCTTTGCTCCACAGTAAGTCTTTGCTGTCGTCCAGCATTCTGTATTTTTGTGAGTGCCTTTTCTTAGGGGCACTCACCTTTTGTTTATTTTTGGTTTAAGCATTAGACACAATTTTACCTGCACACTGCCTCCCGCTGTTTCCGACATCTACAAAGCAATTAGCACCGGCTGCCACCTACTGATATGGAAGAGTATTACACGGTGTGGAAGTCGCTTCCTAGCGGTCCCACCGACAGACACTTCACCGGAGCCAAAAAAAAAAATATGTTGAACCCAAATAGGTGAAATTAGACAATCTTCCACGGCACACCAGACTGTATCTCACGGCAGACAGTGGTTGAAAAACACTGCAATTGCAGACTCCTCGCTTGCGTGCCGCCATTGTTGTTTGAATCAAGCAGTCGCTTCGGCGCTACGTCACATCTATGAAATCCCGCCCGGCGATCCTGATTGGTTCATTATTTTTTGCTATCTTGAAGGAGTGTTACGGCTCAGACTCCTGCCAACGCCGCTCATCCGTCTGTGCCCGCGGGCGTTTCCATCTGTAATCAGCGCACCTGCCTGGGATGAACGAGCTGCCTTCATAAGCTCGCACAACCCGCCATGCGGCGCCGGAGTATAGTCTTCTGTTGGCGTAGTACCCTCCGTCGCCTGGAAAGTGAGCTGTGGGTCTCACTTTTCCCCGGATCTCCCTCTGGACTCTGACTGCCTCGCTCGATCCTTGACTTCCCTGGCTTTGGACTCTGATCTGTAGACTTTTCTCCCCCCTGGACTTCCTCGTATCTCGTTCAACATTTACGGTAACACTCAACAGTTAATCTACAACACGTAGCCTTACACCATACACAGTCTTGGATTTTGTCACACTTCATTTCCTTAGTTAGCATATTTAGTGTTGTTTGATTATTATTATATATATGGTGTATATATATATATATATATATATATATATATATAATAAATACATAAAGCTATACAGTCCCCTGGAGTCAGTTGCCGTCACCTCCCTCTGCACACCCACAACAAGGATGCCCTCGAGCCCAGATCCTTGTGTGGAGCTCAGCGAACTACAAAGATCTGGCGAGAGTCAGCTTAGTGTAGAAGTGGATGGTTGCATCAGCTCTGCTCTTTTTAATGTCTTTAATGTCCTTTGTGTTCTATTACACACATGTTTATGTGTGCTATGGCTATGAGGTTTTTTTTCTCCTTCCTTGGCCTCAGTCTGATTTTTTTTGTTTTTCTCTGGAAGTTGGCAGACCGTCAGCGATCCTGTTCTGTCTCCCTGTAATGTTTGTCTGCTTTTGAATGGGATTGTGCTGAAAATCTTAATCCCCGTCGGGGGGGATTATTAAAGTATTTCTTGATTCTGATTCTGATTTCGGTCTTGACCCGAGCGGTGCACCTTGGAAGTGCTTGCAATGCGGAGCGGTGGAGCGGCGGCGCATGGCACCCGCTCCGTTAACCAGCATCTCCTCCAAACTCACCCGCCTCCTGAATATTCTAGAGGGAAAAACAAAGGCTATTTTCAATGCAGCGGAGTGGGCAAACACACCCCTCCCCACAATCCGCCCCCCCCTAAAAGCCTTCATGACTTTTTAATCCGTGGCTCAGGGCTCTGCGTCCGGCGGTTGCAGAGTGGACCCCCTCTGCCAGAGCGCTGCACCGCGGAGGGATCAAACCCACCCCGCTTGAATCCTGGGCCTGTCAAAGCAGTCAGGCATGGAGGCAGCGGATGGGTGGCATCAAAAAGGTGAGGGAGGTAGGAGACTTGGCAGGGGAAAACAGGAGAGTGAATGATAGAAGGTGGCCGTAAAATGAAGGGTGGTGTTTGTAAAGGGAGGACGAATAAAAAGGGATATAGCCCCTGCGCCAAAATATCAATTTCTGCAGAGAAAAACTTTATGTACGCACACGTTTCGGAGGGTTCAGGTGGGGGCGACGCCGCGTTCGGAGGTGGTGGATCGTTACGGCATACCAAACAGAGCGGCAGAGGTGGGTGGTGGAATTTTTATCGGAGGCTTTGTGATGAATAATAGTCACCGCTGAATTGGTCATTGTCAGAGGCCCTCCGGAGCCCATTGAATCAGCCGGGCTCGGAGCTCGGCGGTAGCGGAGCCCCCCGAAGCCCTGTTGGTCCTGTAATAGATGGAGAGTCGGTCGACTGAGGCAGGTGGTCCCATAGATGCGGCGGACGTCCGCGGGGAAACGGGCCTCTCGCGCGAGGGAGCGGTATCCTCCCACGCACCGAGTCAAGATCAGAGGGAGTTTGATGGTGCACACACACACACACACACACACACACACTCTGCAGGAGTAAACATACTGCACGGATAGCATGATGGCTAATGACGCCCTCTTGACCCATCACTAATGATTTCCCTTTACTCGGCCGGCAACATGATGGACTTTGATCTCGCTGCCATTAAGAGACTCTTTAATGTGATGCGGAGTTCACATCAACATGCATGCACTCATTGATAAACACGGCAGCTCAGCGAAAAAGTCTCGCTTCCAAGAGTATGATAATAATTGCACATGCGTGTCTATTTATGTACCGTATGTGAAAACGTATTGTTGGGGGTTTGTATAAGTGATTTAACTTTACTGTACACTAGGGTTGTACGGTATACCGGTATTAGTATAGTACCGCGATACTAATGAATCATATTCGGTGCTATACCGCCTCTGAAAAGTACCGGTCCACCACCCCCGTCGTCGTCACGTCGTGTCATTGCTGGTTTACGAGCAGAGGAGCATGTTCGGCAGCGCACAATCACGGAGTACTTACAAGCAGACACAGGGTGTAGACAGAAAAGGGAGAACGGACGCATTTTGGCTTAAAAACTAACCATAAAGGTGAAGCTATAACACTGAAACGCCCTCAGGAAGAGGTGCTTAAAGGCATGGCTAGCTAGCTAGCGGCTAAAGTCCAGCCCCAGTCGGCAGTGTTTTAGCTACTTTGAAATCACTAATCCTCGTCTCCATGGCGACAAATAAAGTATGTTTCTTACAAGTATCATCCCTGCAGGACGAGGAATAGCTAAACATGCTTCACCGGCGTCAAAATGTAAACAAACGCCATTGGTGGATCTACACCTGACATCCAATGTAATGATACCAAGTACAGGAGCGTATCTAGTCGATACTACTATGATTAAGTCGATATTATTTGGTATCACAGCCTCTTCTTTAGTTTTTTTTATGTGTATATTTTGTTTATAAACTCAGGAAATATGTCCCTGGACACATGAGGACTTTGAATATGACCAATGTATGATCCTGTATCGGATTGATACCCAAATTTGTGGTATCATCCAAAACTAATGTAAAGGGGGGGGGGGGGGGGGCGCGCTTGGGAGAGTGGCCATGCCAGCAACCTGAGGGTTCCTGGTTCAATCCCCACCTACTACCAACCTCGTCCCGTCCGTTGTGTCCTTGAGCAAGACGCTTCACCCTTGCTCCTGATGGGTCCTGCCATCAGTGTGTGAATGGGTGAATGTGGAAATAGTGTCAAAGCGCTTTATACCTTGAAGGTAGAAAAGCGCTATACAAGTATAACCCATTTACCCATTTAGTATCGCGGTACTACACTAATACCGATATACAACCTACTCAGTGGCCTAGTGGTTAGAGTGTCCGCCCTGAGATCGGTAGGTTGTGAG
This sequence comes from Entelurus aequoreus, assembly GCF_033978785.1. Lineage (NCBI taxonomy): Eukaryota > Metazoa > Chordata > Actinopteri > Syngnathiformes > Syngnathidae > Entelurus > Entelurus aequoreus. The sequence continues at coordinate 13,431,306 of NC_084755.1, forward strand.
TTCAAACCCCAGCCGAGTCATACCAAAGACTATAAAAATGGGACCCATTACCTCCCTGCTTGGCACTCAGCATCAAGGGTTGGAAATGGGGGTTAAAGCAACAACAATTATTCCCGGGCGCGGCCACTGCTGCTGCTCACTGCTCCCCTCACTTCCCAGGGGGTGATCAAGGGTGATGGGTCAAATGCAGAGAATAATTTCGCCACACCTAGTGTGTGTGTGACAATCATGGGTACTTTAACTTTAACTTTCACTTGTCTCAAAGTAGGTGTACTGTCACCACCTGTCACATCACGCCGTGATTTATTTTGACTTTTTTGCTGTTTTCCTGTGTGTAGTGTTTTAGTTCTTGTCTTGCGCTCCTATTTTGGTGGCGTTTTCTCTTTTTTCGGTATTTTCCTGTAGCAGTTCATGTCCTCCTTTGAGCGATATTTCCCGCATCTACTTTGTTTTAGCAATCAAGAATATTTCCGTTGTTTTTATCCTTCTCTCTGGGGACATTGTTTATTGTCATGTCATGTTCGGATGTACATTGTGGACGCCGTCTTTGCTCCACAGTAAGTCTTTGCTGTCGTCCAGCATCCTGTTTTTGTTTACTTTGTAGCCAGTTCAGTTTTAGTTTCGTTCTGCATAGCCTTCGCTAAGCTTCAATGCCTTTTCTTAGGGGCACTCACCTTTTGTTTATTTTTGGTTTAGAATTAGACACAATTTTACCTTTTGCCCTGTGATCGGTAGGTTGTGACTTCAAACCCCGGCCGAGTCATACCAAAGTCTATAAAAAATGGGACCCATTACCTCCCTGCTTGGCACTCAGCATCAAGGGTTGGAATTGGGGGTTAAATCAGCAAAAAATATTCATGGGCGCTTCCACCGCTGCTGCTCACTGCTCCCCTCACCTCCCAGGGGGTGATCAAGGGTGATGGGTCAAATGCAGATAATCATTTCACCACACCTAGTGTGTGTGTGACAATCATTGGTACTTTAACTTTACCTTTATACCATACAACCCTACACTACAAAAACTGAAATCTAAGTAAGATGAAATATCTCAAATAAGGGTGATATTTGATAAGATAATTCTTCTCACTAAGAAGATTTTATGTTAGAGTGTTTTACTTGTTTTAAGGGTTTTGGTCCTTAATGATCTCAGTAAGATATTACAGCTTGTTGCTGAGATTTGATGACCTATATTGAGTAAAACATGCTTGAAACTAGAATATCAACTGTTGCAAAGCTGTGTCATCAACACTCACAAGTATAAAACTGCTTTTATAAAGTAATAATTTCTTATTTCAAGCATGGAAAAAAAAAAATCATGATTTTGACTCAATCGTGTCTCATAATTAAAACAGATGACAGCCAAATGGACTTTGCTGTTTTATTTTCATTGAAACGATAGAAAATACGTACTCATATAGTAGTACAGTTGGCACAGTACAGTAAACCGAAACATTTAACATGTGACATTTCTAACAATTTTTAACAGAAATAGTTCATGCACATTCAGATGAATTCTTCAAAATTACAATTAAAAATTTTTTGGCCGGGGGCCGGGCTGTATATATGCACACTAATTGACTGAAAGAGCACGCACTTGGTGCGATGATGTCATGTTATCGATGGAAAAATGAATTTTTAGACCCCGAGAGTAACAAGTGGTTGCCTTGTTGCCTTTCCATTAAGAACAATAAATTAGTTTTTAGTATAAGTTTGCTGGTTTCAAGAAATGTAATGCCGAGCGCATATCATTATGTCAAGATAATGGCACTAGCATTTACTTCATTTAAGAATACTTTTCAACATATTGAGCAAAAAGGTCTCTTTTTTTTTTGTTCTACCAAGAAAAGTGCACTTGTTATTAGTGAGAATATACTTATTTTAAGGTATTTTTGGGTTCATTGAGGTTAGCTAATTTTACTTGTTTTGGAAAGTCTTGACAAGCCAAATGTTCTTGTTCTATTGGCAGATAATTTTGCTTAGTTCAAGTAAAATACCCCTCATTTTTGTATTTTTTGTTCTTGTTTTTGAACACTGACTTTTTGCAGTGCCCTGCTTGGCACTCAGCATCAAGGGTTGGAATTGGGGGTTAAATCACCAAAAATGATTCCCGGGCGTGGCCACCGCTGCTGCTCACCGCTCCCCTCACCTCCCAGGGGGTAATCAAGGGTGATGGGTCAAATGCAGAGAATAATTTCGCCCACACCTAGTGTGTGTGTGACAATCATTGGCACTTTAACTTGAGCTTTATACCGTACTGTCAAGACTTGGTCCTTGGGATTTGTTTTTCCGGAAAGCAACGGAAAATTGGCGCGGGCAAGACGTGAGTGTGAGTACATGTTTAATATTTTCACTCAAAAGGCTCAAAAGGGTATATCAAAGGCGCTCACAGCGGAGGTAAAAAAAACTTGACTATGAAAACAAAAGGCGCGCACAAAGGCGGAAAACTACAAACATGAAACAAAAACTTACTTGGCACGGGACTGTGAACATGGCATGAAGCAAAACGATGATAACGTGCAGAGCATAAATATGATGTCGCCAGGCAGACTAACAGAAAACAATGGACTTAAATAATACAGACATGATTGGTGAAAACAGGTGCGTGACTCGAAACAGGTGCGTGACATGACAGGTGAAAACTAATCGGTTACTATTGTGACAACACAAACAGCTCATTTTATAACCAAATATGGGTTATGTGTGTTTTATGTCGCACGATTATGTGTTATCTACACTACCGTTCAAAAGTTTGCGGTCACCCAAACAATTTTGTGGAATAGCCTTCATTTCTAAGAACAAGAATAGACTGTCGAGTTTCAGATGAAAGTTCTCTTTTTCTGGCCATTTTGAGCGTTTAATTGACCCCACAAATGTGATGCTCCAGAAACTCAATCTGCTCAAAGGAAGGTCAGTTTTGTAGCTTCTGTAACGAGCTAAACTGTTTTCAGATGTGTGAACATGATTGCACAAGGGTTTTCTAATCATCAATTAGCCTTCTGAGCCAATGAGCAAACACATTGTACCATTAGAACACTGGAGTGATAGTTGCTGGAAATGGGCCTCTATACACCTATGTAGATATTGCACCAAAAACCAGACATTCGCAGCTAGAATAGTCATTTACCACATTAGCAATGTATAGAGTGTATTTCTTTCAAGTTAAGACTACTTTAAAGTTATCTTCATTGAAAAGCACAGTGCTTTTCCTTCAAAAATAAGGACATTTCAATGTGACCCCAAACTTTTGAACGGTAGTGTATGTTATATGTTATATGTGTTATATATATTGTGAAAAAATTGTGAACAGGAAGTGAACAAAAAGTTTTGCAACTGTGATGTAAAGAAAAGGGGTAGGATTAAATAAGCTCTGCTTCTTCCTACTCCTTTTCGAACATGTTGAAAAGAAACTGGAAATTGTGATGTATCATGTTGTATGCTTGCATGTTCGAAATAAACTCAAACTCAAACTCAAACTATGTGTTTTATGTCGCACGATTGCACCAAGAAAAATTCCTAGTTTGTGAACCCGTTCTCAAACAACGGCAATAAAACTATTCTGATTCTGAAAACATAACTAAACAAAACATGATCACAGACATGACAGTACAACCCTAGAAGGCACACACAAACAATGCAACACAGCTAAATATTTATAGTGAGAATAGAAACATCATCATAAAAAAGGACATCCAGTGAATGATTTTATATACACACACACACACACACACACACACACACACACACACACAAAATGACTTTCCACATCTCCTTATGCAGTGTGGCTCCCACTCACACGCTCACGCGCGGCAAAGTGCAAAAGAGCCCTTGAATCCGTGACAGCGATTAAACATGTCATTTACTCGCCAGGCTAAAAAGAGCGTTAATAAATAAAACAGACAATTTATTAAAAATCCGGTGTCGTAATCCAGTGCGTTATGTGTGTGTTAAAGCAGCGTTAAAAAAAGTGCTTCCAATGAAATTTCCAAGTGCCTGCAGGCACTTCAAAGCGGCGGCGGCGGCGGCGCATCTCCGAGCCGTATCTCCTCTGTGTCTCGCTAATGGGACTGATGTAAATATGTTCATTTGTGAGTCTTTTCCCCCACCAATTTAGCATTGCTCATATTGTGGATGCAGATTATCCAGGGATTATGTGGTACGGGGGGTAGGGGAGCACTATGTGATGTGTATTTATGCATGCTTTATAGAGGCGGTAATATGGACTTAGGTTCCATCACGCTGGGCTGCAAAGCAAGTCACTCCCTCTCCACATTTGGCTCCCAGTCAGGTTGTCATTCACGCGGTGTTCATTTCCAAAAGTGGACGTTAGCGATGCAAATAACAGGCTGCAGCTTGGCGTGGTGTGGAGGGCCGCATTAAGCCCCCGCCGTTTGCTCGCTGACATAATGGAATATTTTGCCCCGTCGCTCGCTCATATTTCAGCTGCTGATTGCCGCCAAAAAACATTGAATCCCTCCGCTTTGGAGGTCCCGGGGAGGCGGAGAAAGTTCAGAGAATTACCAACAATTGACTTTTTTTTTTTCCCCCCACCTTGCATTCAGAGCAGAAGCGGCGGCGACATTTCAATAACGCAGCGCTGAATACATTAACCTGATGGAAGATGGAGTTCCTGTATTTAAATTTAAATGTAATGTCTAATGATAACCTCCAGGTGCACCTGACTTAAAACTGCTGCGCTTGTCATTTATTTGAATCAGTGTGTGTATATATATATATATATATATATATATATATATATATATATATATATATATATATATATATATATATATATATATATATGGATAACTATAAAGCCGTGTGCATATTAATAAGTTCCAAAAAAAAAATTGCAGACACTTTCTACAACTACAGTCGTGGTCAAAAGTGTACATACACTTGTTAAGACGTAATGTCATGGCTGTCTTGAGTTTCCAATCATTTCTACAACTCTTATTTCTTTTTTGTGATAGAGTGATTGGAGCACATACTTGTTGGTCACAAAAAACATTCAGGAACTTTGGGTCTTTTATGAATTTATTATGGGTCTACTGAAAATGTGAGCAAATCTGCTGGGTCAAAAGTATACATACAGCAATGTTAATATTTGGTTACATGTCCCTTGGCAAGTTTCACTGCAATAAGGCACTTTTCTTTCTCCAGAAAGTCTTATCTTTGTCCATGTGATGTCAGATGAAACAAAAATTGAGCTGTTTGGCCACAATACCCAGCAATATGTTGTGGTAGTATTATGCTCTGGGCCTGTTTTGCTGCCAATGGAACTGGTGCTTTACAGAGGGTAAACGGGACAATGAAAAAGGAGGATTACCTCCAAATTCTTCAGGACAACCTAAAATCATCAGCCCGGAGGTTGGGTCTTGGGCGCAGTTGGGTGTTCCAACAGGACACTGACCCCAAACACACGTCAAAAGTGGTAAAGGAATGGCTAAATCAGGCTAGAATTAAGGTTTTAGAATGGCCTTACCAAAGTCTTGACTTAAACGTGTGGACAATGCTGAAGAAACTAGTCCATGTCAGAAAACCAACACATTTAGCTGAACTGCACTAATTTTGTCAAGAGGAGTGGTCAAAAACTCAACCAGAAGCTTGTGGATGGCTACCAAAAGCGCCTTATTGCAGTGAAACTTGCCAAGGGACATGTAACCAAATATTAACATTGCTGTATGTATACTTTTGACCCAACAAATTTGGTCACATTTTCAGTAGACCCGTAATAAATTCATAAAAGAACCAAACTTAATGAATGTTTTTTTTTTGTGACCAACAAGTATGTGCTCCAATCACTCTATCACAAAAAAATTAGAGTTGTAGAAATGATTGGAAACTCAAGACAGCCATGACATGATGTTCTTTACAAGTGTATGTAAACTTTTGACCACGACTGTACTTCACACCTTTTCGTTGCTTTCGAAGAAACTGCAGAGCAGTATTTGAAAAGGTTCCCTCTCCTTTCTTAATTGTCAATCACCCGATACAACCTTTTCACTTACGATACCGGTATTGGAGCCTTTAATATTGACTGATTGCAATATTAATTTCATGGTGGCTCATGTTTACAGTTGTAGGTGTGATCCCAGGATGCAGGGAAGGCAGGCAATGTTCAAGCAAACAGTCCCATTATTTGGTACCAAGCAAAGTATCCAAAAATGAGCAGTCAACCGTGAGTAGATAATGCAAAAGACTAGAAATAAGCGGGATAGGAAATGCACAACATTAACTACATGATTAAGGTGTGCGCTTACCAATGCAATGCTGGCAGATACACTATATTGCCAAAAGTATTTGGCCACCCATCCAAATGATGAGTATCAGGTGTCCTAATCACTTGTGTATAAAATCAAGCACTTAGGCATGGCGACTGTTTCTACAAACATTTGTGAAAGAATGGGCCGCTCTCAGTGATTTCCAGCATGGAACTGTCATAGGATGCCACCTGTGCAACAAATCCAGTCGTGAAATGTCCTCGCTCCTAAATATTCCAAAGTCAACTGTGGGCTTTATTATAAGAAAATGGAAGAGTTTGGGAACAACGGCAACCTAGCCACGAAATCTGAGATTTTTTTGTGATATTAGACCGATATCTGATATCAATGTTGAACCGTGACACCCCTATTTTTAACCTAACGTCACCATTGACACAGTTAAAAGGAGACATTAGTTGGAGAAGAGAAGCCTTGAGAATAAAAACAACACAACATTTTTAAAGATGGCATTGTCAGCTTTGAGCTGGCGTCTGCAGTGTTTATATGCATTTTTGAAGCATAGCGGGCTAATTAAATGTATCGCTCATTAGATTAAGAGACATTGCAGCAGCCGGCGGTTGACACATAGATTGTTGGTTTTTTTTGTCCAGACATGTGAAAAATGTCTCCCCCAGTGTGGCCTTCCAGGACTGTCATCAATACTCGTTATGCTTAATCTCCACCATGTTTGATTTCACAGTTTGAACGCGATATTATGAAGGATTATGCCGAGTGTTTTGAGCATTTGCATGCCTCTCACTCAGCCAGATCCTTCCAGTTGCACGGTAGCTCGACGCATTTCCGTCCCCTCCATTTTGGATGGGCATAATAATCGGTTAATCAATCGTGAAGGATGATGTCGATTAACGTTGTCTGGAAGCAATTAGGTCGGAATGGAGTGCAGTGCTTCGCTATGACCAGCAGAGGCGCTGTTCATTCAAAGTAAACAATGTGACTTTGAGAGAAGTGACGGTAGTGAACCTCTCACTCTGACTCCACATTTCAAGGCAACGTCCGGCGTGGCTGATAGGGGCAAAATAGCGGTCAAACGGGGCCAGTGTAATCTGGTGGTCATGTGACTGTGAAGGGGATATGTTTCCCAAAAACACGATTGTTAGTGCTTACTTTTTACAAGGATCAAGGTAAAAGATGGACATTTAACTGCCTTACACACAGTGTCAGGTTCAAACACTGATGACATCAATTAAACAAGACAAGAGGCAAAGAATTAAATAGAGACAGAGTTCAATTTGGACTCAATATATTGAGGAGAGTCGCCCATACATTGTATCCTTCTACAATCTCCAGCACGCTCTGCCAAAAGATTGCATGCCTCCTTCTTTTATTTTGGACCCTCCGCAACCACCTGGCCACCGCTGTTTCCAAAGGACAAAGGTCGCAAAAAAGTTCACAGAAAAGGTCGTAAACATTTCACAGGAAAGGTCAGTTCAAAAATAGTTCGTAAAATAGTTCAAAAAGGGTTCCATAAAATAGTTCCAAGAGATTTCGTAAAATACTTCAAAAAGAGTTCGTCTGGAAATTGGGCAGATCCTGTCATCGCTCCGCTTTGAAGTCCTTGGGCCAGAACAACATCCTTCTGTTGATTACCATATATGAGAGAAAACAGAAAACCCTTCCTATGGCTCTCCCCCTTACACAGTGGAGTTTTACGAGCCTTACTCTTGGTAGGCCTCAAAGACAGCCCCTGCCCTTTTGCCTGGAACTCATTTCAACACAAAGTTTTTTGTGATAACTTACAAACAATTATTCTAACACATAGGGTTGTACGGTATACCGGTATTAGTATAGTACCGCGATACTAATGAATCATATACGGTACTATACCGCCTCTGAAAAGTATCGGTCGATATCTAGTCGATACTATTATGATTATGTCGATATTTTTTGGCATCACAACATCTTTTTTCGTTTTTAAACAATTTATATTATGTTTATAAACTCAGGAAATATGTCCCTGGACACATGAGGACTTTGACTATGAGCAATGTATGATCCTGTAACTACTTGGTATCGGATTTTACCATGAATTGATTTACGTGGACCCCGACTTAAACAAGTTGAAAAACGTATTAGGGGGTTACCATTTAGTGGTCAATTGTACGGAATATGTACTGTACTGTGCAATCTACTAATAAAAGTTTCAATCAATCAAAAATTGAAACTCAAATTTGTGGTATAATCCAAAACTTGTCATGTCTGTGTGATCATGTTTTGTTTTAGTCATGTTTTGTTTTGTTTAGTTATTGGACTCTTTAGTTTCTGTTTACGCTCCATTGTTTTTGTTTCCATGACTACCCATTAGTTTTCCCCTGTCCTCATGTCGCGCACCTGTCACTAATCATGTCACTGCTATTCAAGCCTGTCTTTTCTGTTGATCGTCCTGGTGACATTATCCATACTACCTCTGCTACCCGTGAGATTCCTGTTTACTATAGTTCATGCTTCATGCCATGCCACAGTAAGTGTTTTTGTTTCATGTTCATAGTTTTGTTTCATTAGTCAAGATTGTTCTCCGCCATTGTGTGCGCCTTTTGTTTGCTTCCTTTTTTGTAGTTTGTTAGTGTTTAAATAAATATGTACTCACCGCCAAGCCATGTCCGATCCAGCTTTACTTGCATCACGGGAAAACAAACAACCCATAGTCCAAGGCTTGACAAAACTAATGTAAAGTATCAAACAACAGAAGGATAAGTGATTATTACATTTTAACAGAAGTGTAGATATAACATGTTAAGAGAGAAAGTAAACAGATATTAACAGTAAATGAACAAGTAGATTGATCATTCATTTTCTAACACTTGTCCTTAACAATTTTGACAAAATAATAGAATGGAAAATGACACCATATGTTACTGCATACGTCAGCAGACTAAATGAGGAGCCTTTGTTTGTTTACTTACTACTAAAAGACAAGTTGTCTTGTATGTTCACTATTTTATTTAAGGACAAACTTGCAATAAGAAACATATGTTTTATGTTCTGTAAGATTGTTTGTTGAAATAAAGCCAATAATGCAATTTTTTGTAGTTCCCCTTTATTTAGAAAAGTACCAAAAAGTACCAAAAAGTATCGACATATTTTTGGTACCGGTACCGGTACCAAATTATTGGTATCGGGACAACACTACTTAGCTTTGAAAAAAAAAAAACCACCAAATTGCTACTCAGGGTCGTAAGGACAAGTGTCTCAGTTATCGACAACGATCTGTTTTCCATTTACTAAAACTGGATAATAACGAATCACAACAAATGCACCTTGAAAAAAAAAAAAAAAAATAATTAATTGACAATTTAGTCGACGAATAAAAACCTGACGAAAATGTTGATTGGGACAAAATTCACATAATTTTGTCTTTGGGCGGGTGGGACTGTTAATTGCGGGGTTCGTTCTCCCGGTGTGCAGGCGGACCACTCCGGACAAGGCGTGCAGGTAGGAACATGATTGAATCTTTGTCAATCAAACACGTACACTACCGTTCAAAAGTTTGGGGTCACCCAAACAATTTTGTGGAATAGCCTTCATTTCTAAGAACAAGAATAGACTGTCGAGTTTCAGATGAAAGTTCTCTTTTTCTGGCCATTTTGAGCGTTTAATTGACCCCACAAATGTGATGCTCCAGAAACTCAATCTGCTCAAAGTAAGGTCAGTTTTGTAGCTTCTCTAACGAGCTAAACTGTTTTCAGATGTGTGAACATGATTGCACAAGGGTTTTCTAATCATCAATTAGCCTTCTGAGCCAATGAGCAAACACATTGTACCATTAGAACACTGGAGTGATAGTTGCTGGAAATGGGCCTCTATACACCTATGTAGATATTGCACCAAAAACCAGACATTTGCAGCTAGAACAGTCATTTACCACATTAGCAATGTATAGAGTGTATTTCTTTAAAGTTAAGACTACTTTAAAGTTATCTTCATTGAAAAGTACAGTACTTTTCCCTAAAAAAATAAGGACATTTCAATGTGACCCCAAACTTTTGAACGGTAGTGTACCAAAAACAGAAAACAAGCAAAAAGGAAAAACATGCCGATCGCAAGGGAAGCTGAGGTTAAAACTTAGAGCAGGAATCATAAACTAGGAAACAAGAAATACCTATAGCAAACAATGTAGCCATACCGAGTGTGGCGAGCAACGCGAATAAATAGCTCTCTGATTAGGTGAGCGTGCCGACCACTAACCAGAGGCAGGTGAACCCAGTTAATCCCCATGGAAACCAAAAACAAACTCAGAGGTGCACAAAACAGGAACTAAGGGAGTCGAAATCTAACAGAACATAACAAAACATGATCCGGGCAAGGATCCTCATGACAAGGACAAGTTAGGATTCTATCCAATCCAAGTACCATGTAGGAGAGGGGCGGGAGGTAAATCAAAAAGAGGATTCAATCAGAACTATTGTTTTTGTAAGGCACCGTGTTTGTTTTTTTCACAGGAAATAAGACGATATGTAACAATAAACGATATTAAAACTCCAGACGGTTCGTATTACACTTTTAATCTAAAATGATCAAAAAACAAGATTGAATACTGCACTTTGATCAAATCAAACTAACTGGTGCCAGTTCCCTAGCTTAAATAATAACATGAAAACAAGAGACATTAAGTCTTCCCCTATTAAAAAAAATCAACATACCCCAATCGAAACTTACATAAACACATTACCGTCTGAGCAACTATTTAATTGTGCACATTGAACCTACAAGCTGTGCTGTCTAAGCACGGATTTATGAAGACTTATTTATCTTAGGAGGAAACGAGAAGGAGGTTTTTTTTCAATGTAACACAAAGCCTGCCAGAAGTAATACATCATTAGATTAACTGATTTCATTTGTTACTCTTACTCTGTTATTCTCGTTACTCAAAGGCACATATATATGAAGGTTTTGTCATGACAGGTTTGGACTTTATCATACGCTCCTGTATTGTGTTTTATTTCCTGTCCGGCACTCTTATTTCGGTTTCAATTTCCTCTTTGCCTCCTGTTGGCACGATTTCTCCCATCTTCCTCACCTGTCACTGATTGGCAATCAGGACACACCTGTTCCTGGTTACCAATAAGGAGGCTGTATATGCCAGCCCTGTCCTCTGGATCATTGCTTTTATTTTGCTCTGTTTGACTCTCAGCTTTCCGTGCGATCGGCACATTTTTCCTTTTGCTTGTTTTCTGTTTTTGGTACGTGTTTGATTGACGAAGATTAAATCATGTTCCTACCTGCACGCCTTGTCCGGAGTGGTCCGTCTGCATCCCGGGAGAACGAACCCCGCAGTAAGATGCGACCCAATCGTAACAGTCCCACCCGCTCAAAGACAAAATTATGTGAATTTTGTCCCAGTCAACCTTTTCGTCAGGTTTTTATTCGTCGACTTCCTAAGCATGCATATATTTTTGTATGGTTCTTGTGTACTTCCCTGCTGCACTATGTCTTTGTTTTTGTAAGTCAATACATGTTTACCTGCCGTCTCTGTATCTGAGGTTCGAGACCGACACAGAAGGTAGCAGGTTTTTCAAAAAGATCATGCAGTAATTACCTTACCTGGTAACCAATTACAATTGAAAAGGGGTAATTTCATTTCTAATTCAACTCCTTTTTGGGCAAAGTGATTACTAATTAGTAATTAATGGGTTCCACATCGCAATTGGAGCCTTGATTGGAGGATAAGATTCTCTGGTTATGTTGTGGATTGTACATAGAGTAACAAAAGTTAAACATAATGACAAACTAAAAAAAGAGTAATAAATAAGACATATTGCACGGTAAACGATTGGATTTTGTATACATAATAAAACAATAACAGCACCCATATAGCACACTGAACGAAAGTTTGGATAAAAAAAACCGGGAAAAAAATAAATGAATATTGATATTGATCCGATGGGATATCAGCACATATTTTTTATACTTGTATCATTTTTTTAGTGGGAAATGTTACAAAAGAGAAAATACTCCTCACACGTATGTGTGATTTGTTTTGTTTTGGCACTCAATTCCGTGACTCAATGACTACAGAACATTCCTCCAGAAGGTCTGATCTTTGTCCATGTGATGTCAGATGAAACAAAAATTGAGCTGTTTGGCCACAATACCCAGCAATATGTTTGGAGGAGAAAAGGTGAAGCCTTTAATCCCAGGAACACCATCCCTACCGTCAAGCATGGTGGTGGTAGTAATATGCTCTGGGCCTGTTTTGCTGCCAATGGAACTGGTGCTTTACAGAGAGTAAATGGGACAATGAAAAAGGAGGATTACCTCCAAATTCTTCAGGACAACCTAAAATCATCAGCCCGGAGGTTGGGTCTTGGGCGCAGTTGGGTGTTACAACAGGACAATGACCCCAAACACATAAAAAGTGGTAAAGGAATGGCTAAATCAGGCAAGATTTAAGGATTTAGAATGGCCTTTCCAAAGTCCTGACTTAAACGTGTGGACAATGCTGAAGAAACAAGTCCATGTCAGAAAACCAACACATTTAGCTGAACTGCAACCAATTTTGTCAAGAGGAGTGGTCAAAAATTCAACCAGAAGTTTGTGGATGGCTACCAAAAGCGCCTTATTGCAGTGAAACTTGCCAAGGGACATGTAACCAAATATTAACATTGCTGTATGTATACTTTTGACCCAGCAGATTTGCTGACATTTTCAGTAGACCCATAATAAATTCATAAAAGAACCAAACTTCATGAATGTTTTCTGTGACCAACAAGTATGTGCTCCAATCACTCTATCACAAAAAAAATAAGAGTTGTAGAAATGATTGGAAACTCAAGACAGCCATGACATTATGTTCTTTACAAGTGTATGTAAACTTTTGACCATGTTTGTATGTCATGCTTTGATAATGAAATGAAGAAACACCTGATGATGCAGTCCAGGTCTCAGTTGGAGGCGACAAACATCCTTTGACTTCTTGCAGCTTTTAAATCCAATTGTATGAATACATGCCGCATATTAGAGTGTCCTTTAATTATGAGCAGTCAAGTCAATACTCCATGCTCTTTAATCATGATTAATTATGCCGCCTATTTGCATATTCTTTTTGAGCACCAATAAGGCAAGTGTTTGTATACAGTCGTGGTCAAAAGTTTACATACACGTATAAAGAACATAATGTCATGGCTGTCTTGAGTTTCCAATCATTTCTACAACTCTTATTTTTTTGTGATAGAGTGATTGGAGCACATACTTGTTGGTCACAAAAAACATTCATGAAGTTTGGTTCTTTTATGAATTTATTATGGGTCTACTGAAAATGTGAGCAAATCTGCTGGGTCAAAAGTATACATACAGCAATGTTAATATTTGCTTACATGTCCCTTGGCAAGTTTCACTGCAATAAGGCGCTTTTGGTAGCCATCCACAAGCTTCTGGTTGAGTTTTTGACCACTACTCTTGACAAAATTAGTGCAGTTCAGCTAAATGTGTTGGTTTTCTGACATGGACTTGTTTCTTCGGCATTGTCCACATGTTTAAGTCAGGACTTTGAGAAGGCCATTCTAAAACCTTCATTCTAGCCTGATTTAGCCATTCCTTTTACCACTTTTGACGTGTGTTTGGGGTCATTGTCCTGTTGGAACACCCAACTGCGCCCAAGACCCAACCTCCGGGCTGATGATTTTAGGTTGTCCTGAAGAATTTGGAGGTAATCCTCCTTTTTCATTGTCCCATTTACTCTTTGTAAAGCACCAGTTCCATTGGCAGCAAAACAGGCCCAGAGCATAATACTACCACCACCATGCTCAGGGTTCGTACGGGTGCTTAAAAAAACCTTGAAAATGCTTGGATTTTAATGTTGTGTTTTCAAGGTTTGAAAAATGCTTGAACTTTGGGTGAAGTGCTTGGAAATGTTCCATCATATTTCTCGGCGGTCTGACTCAATAGGCTAATTATAAAATGGAAACAAAATAAAATAGGTTTCCTAAAAATGAAAGCCACAGGCTTGATCTGTTGGCTTTGCACCAGCCCTTACATTAGGTTGTTGTCAAGAGGACAGTGGTCCATCAGATTGTCGTTTTAATGAACATTGGATGGAAAATGACAAATACAAACTTTGGATAAAACGTGGACCAAATCCACGTGTAGCCTGCTGCAAAGTATGCAAAAAGGAAATTCATTTGAACTTTTTGGACTTGTTTGCACTGTTAAGGTCATATGTAATTTGTAACCTTTTGCACAACATAGAGCGGAGTTAATGTGAATTATTTTGAGTTTTTATAAAACATGTTTCAATGTATTTTTTTGCTTCATTATGTTGGTTGTGTACCTCACTTGTCTGACTACCTCAGTGAAAGCAAAACAGTTGTTAATTTGTTATCATAGCCACAGTTATTAGGCTAGATAAGCTTAATGAAAGGTGACTGAGGTGTTGTGAAACAAACAAAATAGTTTCCTTTAATTTATTATTCTTATATTAATGTGGAACAGTTTTGTTAATAAATGAGTGAAATTGACATTTTGAGGGTACGTGTATATTTATCACATTATGCAGTTTACAAGCACAAATACGCTGTGAATCAATCCGTGCTGTTTGATGTCAATGAGTGCTGTAAGTAAGAAAAAGAACAAGAAATTTGAACAACACAAATGGAGACACGTTTGCAAACACCAATGACATTGAATAGTCACACTGCTTCATTTTCTATGCCCCATTCAGTTAATGATAACTGCTGGTTCAATGTTAGGCTTAGGTTTTAGCAGATTTTTTCCTACGGACAGCATTTGGTGACCTCAAACAACAACAAGGCTATGGATTGATTCACACTGGTTTTTTGCCTTTTGAAGGGTACTGGAAACAACTGGAAAATTGATCTTGAAAGTCTTTAAAAGGTGCTTGAATTTGGTACTATACCGCCTATACGAGCAGAGGAGCATGTTCGGCAGTGCACAATCACGGAGTACTTACAAGCAGACACAGTGTGTGGACAGAAAATGGAGAACGGACGCATTTTGGCTTAAAAACTAACGATAAAGGTGACGTTATAACACTGAAACGCCCTCATTAAGAGGCGCTTTAAGTCATCTGACATCCACTGTAATGATACCAAGTACAGGAGCGTATTTAGTCGATACTACTATTAATTACGTTGATATCTTCTTTCGTGTTTTTTTTAAATTTATATTATGTTTATAAACTCAGAAAATATGTCCCTGGACACATGAGGACTTTGAATATGACCAATGTATGATCCTGTAACGACTTGGTATCTGATCGATACCCAAATTTGCGGTATCATCCAAAACTAATGTAAAGCATCCAAACATCAGAAGAATAAGTGATTATTACATTTTAACAGAAGTGTAGATAGAACATGTTAAAGGAGAAAGTAAGCGGATATTAACAGTAAATGAACAAGTAGATTAATAATTCATTTTCTACCACTTGTCCTTAATAATTTAGACAAAATAATAGAATGGAAAATGACACAATATGTTACTGAATATGTCAGCAGACTAAATTAGGAGCCTTTGTTTGCTTACTTACTACTAAAAGACAAGTTGTCTTGTATGTTCACTATTTTATTTAAGGACACATTTGCAGTAATAAACATATGTTTAATGTACCCTAATTGTTTTTGTTAGAATAAAGCCAATAATGCAACTTTTTGTGGTCCGCTTTATTTAGAAAAGTATCGAACAGTATCGAAATAATTGATTAGTATATATTAGTATAGGACAGGGGTCGGCAACCTTTACCACTCAAAGAGCCATTTTGGCAAGTTTCACAAATTAAAGAAAGTAATGGGAGCCACAAATTTTTTTTTTAAATGAAATACACCGCATACAAAGCTTAAACGCTTTGTGCTATGTTAACTAGGGGTCTCCGACACACTTTAATGTGGAAATTTGATGTTAGTGCAGCCCGCGAGTTTTGAATGAATGGCACTTAATAGCGTCATACTTGCCAACCCTCTCATTTTTCCCGGGAGACTCCCGAATATCAGAGCGTGATGACACTGCATTTGGCGCCCTCTACAGTCTGGCTAACAGTGTACCTGCTCGACCACACGTAGAATGCAATTTCAGCTTGCTCACGTAAGTGACAGCAAGGCGTACTAACTCAGCAGCCACACATCTTACACTGACGGTACCAATACCCAGAATCCCATGCAGCCCTAACTCTTCCGCTCAACCAACGCACGGAGAGGGGGGGGGGCGGGGGGGGGGGGGGGGGTTGATGTGTGGGGGGATTTGGTGGTAGCGGGGTTGTATAATGTAGACCGGAAGAGTTAGGGCTGCATGGGATTCTGGGTAATGGTTGTGTTGTGTTTATGTTGTGTTACGGTGGGATGTTCTCCAGAAATGTGTTTTTCATTCTTTTTTGGTGTAGGTTCACAGTGTGGCGCATATTTGTAACGTAACAATGTTAAAGTTGTTTGATACGGCTACCGTCAGTGTAAGCTGTGAGGCTGATGACTAAGTATGCTTTGCTGTCTCCTGTGTGTGCAAGTAATAACAACATGCAACATGTGGCTGGACTGGCATGCTGTATGTAAATGCTATAGAGGACAATTACTGCAGTGCAATTAGGGCATGCTCTTTATTCAGTAATTAGAGTGTAAATAAGATCATTTTCTCCCTGGGAGTAATCTATGAGGGACACTGAGATCCATAAATCTCCTGGGAAAATCGGGGGGGTCCGGATGTATGTAGCTGAGCCGCATCAGAGTGGTCAGGGAGCCGCATGCGGCTCCGGAGCCGCGGGTTGCCGACCCCTGGTATAGGAACAACTCAAGCATACCGAAGTGTACCACTGCAAAACAACACCCAGATGTGAGGTTACTGAAAAGTGGCCATGGAAAAGGTGTACGAACCCTGCGTGCTTGACGGTAGGCGTGGTGTTCCTGGGATTAAAGGCCTCACCTTTTTCTCCTCCAAACACATTGCTGGGTATTGTGGCCAAACAGCTCAATTTTTTTGTTTCCTCTGACCACAGAACTTTCCTTCCGGAAGGTCTTATCTTTGTCCATGTGATGACATTATGCTCGACTGTATATTTCACCAGCGTACATGCGCCATCTTCACCTCATTCATCATCATTCGCCGGCTGCACCTGATGCTTTATTACGGCCGAGATCCCAGGATCATAGCTGCGCGTAAAAGGTAAATAACGGATTTGCCGTTCGCACTGAGGGTACGTGGGTGCAGACAGACGGACGGACAGTCTGTGAGCTTGTGTAAATGTAATAAAAAGGAGATAATACGTCTCCTCGCTGTCAGCCGCTTTCTGCTATTAGCATCGGCTGCCGGCGTTTGCAAGTCGCCGCTCAGGCGCCAGTGCACTCTGCCACGCTGATAAGAATCCCAATCAGTAGCCATTGCAGGCGCATATATTACAATGGCACCCTCCCTGATACCTTGTAAGAAAAAAAAAAGAAAGAAAAAAAAAAAAAAAAAAAGACAAAGCTATTAGCATGCCAGCGGTATTGCTCCAGTTTGGAGATTCAAAGGGATTTGGCTGAGGAGAAAAGCGGATGAGACATGGCACTTTGAGTCCAGGCTGTACCTTAAAGAGACAGCCATGAGCTTTATTCCTGTTTAAGAGGAGCTACAAGCATGACTGGAGAATAAAGAACCCCCCCCAAAAAAAGGCTTCATCCAAAATCTCTGACAACGTCGCAGGTGATCATCTCCGTCCCGGCCTATGTGAAATAATGTTTTCCCCGACTATACCATGGACTAATTAGGATCTAATTATCCCGGCTAGTGTAAACAATCCTGGCAGATGGCATAGCACGCAGTATTAACTCTAATGACCCGGGGCCCTGTGGAATTAACATTTCAGCGAGTTTGTTTATTTTCCTCCATTAGTCTTTGCCCTACTTTCTAAATTCACCCAGGCCCGCTTCCAACCTTCCCATGCCTGGAAGAAGAAAAAAAACACGCCTGCCTCTTATTCCCGGCGCTGATTTCTCTACACTTTTTTTTTTTTTAAATGTACCTGCGATTCCTTACTTACTGCCGTTTATCCGTTTTGCGTTGCTTTTTTAAAATTTTATTTTTTTTTAATTGTATTTTTTTTCAAAGGGATTCGGTGAAAGTTGTAACCACAGTCTGAAATATTACAATAATCACAATTAGAGATGTCTTTTTTGCCGATATCCAATATTCCGATATTGTCCAACTCTTAATTGCCGATTCCGATATCAACCGATACCGATATATACAGTCGTGGAATTAACACATTATTATGCCTCATTTTGTTGTGATGCCCCGCTGGATGCATTAAACAATGTAACAAGGTTTTCCAAAATAAATCACCTCAAGTTATGGGGAAAAAAAATGCCAACATGGCACTGCCATATTTATTATTGAAGTCACAAAGTGCATTATTTTTTTTTAACATGCCTCAAAACAGCAGCTTGGAATTTGGGACATGCTCTCCCTGAGAGAGCATGAGGAGGTTGAGGTGTGTGTGGGGGGTGGGGTTGTATATTGTAGCGTCCCGGAAGAGTTAGAGCTGCCAGGGGTTCTGGGTATTTGTTCTGTTGTGTTTATATTGTGTTACGGTGCGGATGTTCTCCCGAAATGTGTTTGTCGTTCTTTTTTTGGTGTGGGTTCACAGTGTGGCGCATATTTGTAACAGTGTTAAAGTTGTTTATACATCCACCCTCAGTGTGACCTGTATGGCTGTTGACAAAGTATGCATGGCATTCACTTGTGTTTGTGAAAAGCTGTAGATATTATGTGATTGGGCCGGCACACAAAGGCAGTGCCTTTAAGGTTTAATGGCGCTCTGTACTTCTACCTTCGTCCGTGTACACAGCGGCGTTTTAAAAAGTCATAAATTGTGTTTTTTGAAACCGATACCGACCATTTTGTAACCGATTTTAAATCATTAATCGGCCGATAATATCGGCAGTCCGATATTATCGGCAGTCCAATATTATGGGACATCTCTAATCATAATCTTAAAAATTGCAAATACCGACCTAATGACACCTGCCAAATTGTGCTGAAAATGGCATCGCTAATATCTACAACATCGGGCTTCAGATATTGTGGTTTTCACCACATTATGCATGTTTTTTTAAGGTATTCTACAACATGTTTGCCCTAAATTAAAACATTTTTAAGCATACAATTGGCTTAATGGACTATAAATATCAATACTACAGTAGTATTGGCTAATACAGGGGTCGGTTGAAAGAGCCATATTGGACAAAAAAATACAAAAGAAAAATCTGTCTGCAGCCGCAAAAAATGTCAAACCTTATATACGTAAGTATTATAATGAAGGTAACGCATGATGTACAGTAAGTGTCTATATTAGCTATATTAGCCTACTATCAAAATGACTATGTGTCGCAGGCTGACGCAAATCTTCGTTGACAGGAATGTTGAAATACAATATTTATTCTACACATTTTTATAACATTGGAAAACATTAGTAAAACTTCTCAGAAGGTGAGATAACTCCTGGAAATGACTGTCTTAGAACGGCCAAAGGTAAATATGTGTGTGTTCAAGTTGAAGGATACGGAAACTGCAAATAAAATGCTAGCGGCTAAAGTTCAGCCGCAGTCGGCAGTGTTTTAGCTACTTCTAAATCACTAATCCTCGTCTCCATGGCGACAAATAAAGTACGTTTCTTACAAGTATCATCCCTGCAGGACGAGGAATAGCTAACCGTGTTTCACTACACACCGTAGCTCACCGGCGTCACAATGTAAACAAACGCCATTGGTGGATCTACACTTGACATCCACTGTAATGATACCAAGTACAGGAGCGTATCTTGTCGATATTTGTTAGCTTTACAACATTTTCTTCAATGTATATTATGTGTATAACCTCAGGATATATATGTCCCTGGACATATGAGGACTTTGAATATGACCAATGTATGATCCTGTAACTACTTGGTATTGGATTGATACCCAAATGTGTGGTATCATCCAAAACTAATGTAAAGCATCCAAACAACAGAATGGTAAGTGATTATTACATTTTAACAGATGTGTAGATAGAACATGTTAAAAGAGAAAGTAAGTGTCATGATCTGTGGTCTAGATCATGTTTTGTTTGGTTATGTTCTGTTGTTTTTTGGATTCCATAGTTCCTGTTTTTGTGCACTCTTGTTTGTTTTGGTTTCCATGACTACTCATTAGTTTCACCTGCCTTATGCATGCACCTGTTCTAATCAGGAGATTATTATTTAAGCCTGTCGTTGTCAGTTAGTCGGTCTGGCGACATTGATAGTTTCATGCTTGTGTTCATTTCATGCTCTGCTCATGTCATAGTTCATGCTGCTCTTTTCAAGCCACAGTAAGTATTGTTTGTTTTATGTTCATAGCTTACGTTAAAGTGTTAGTTTTGTTCCCTACGCCAAGTTCGTGCCTTCGCCTTGTGAGCGCCTTTTGTTTGTACCCCTTGCCACAAGAGATTAAAATATGTTCCTACCTTCAAGCCTTGTCCGGTCTAGTCCGTTTGCATCCCGGAAGAACAAATCTCGCACCAAGCTGCAAAAAAACTCCACGTCTTGACAGTAAGCAGATATTAACAGTAAATGAACAAGTAGATTAATATTTCATTTTCTACCGTTTGTTTACTTACTAATAAAAGACAAGTTGTCTTGTATGTTCACTATTTTATTTAAGGACAAACTTGCAATAAGAAACATATGTTTAATGTACCCTAAGATTTTTTGTTAAAGGCCTACTGAAATGAGAATTTCTTATTTAAACGGGGATAGCAGGTCCATTCTATGTGGCATGCTTGATCATTTTGCGATATTGCCATATTTTTGCTGAAAGGATTTAGTAGAGAACATCGACGATAAAGTTTGCAACTTTTGGTCGAAGATAAAAAAAGCCTTGCCTGTACCGGAAGTAGCGTGACGTCACAGGTTGTGGAACCCCTCATATCTGCACATTGTTTACAATCATGGCCACCAGCAGTGAGAGCGATTCGGACTGAGAAAGCGACGATTTCCCCATTAATTGGAGCGAGGATGAAAGATTTGTGGATGAGGAAAGTGAAAGTGAAGGACTAGAGGGCATTGAAAGCGATTCATATAGGGAAGATGCTGTGAGAGGCGGGTGGGACCTGATATTCAGCTGGGAATGACTAAACAGTAAATAAACACAAGACATATATATACTCTATTAGCCACAACACAACCAGGCTTACATTTAATATGCCACAAATTAATCCCGCATAACAAACACTTCCCCCCTCCCCCTCCATATAACCCACCAATACAAATCAAACACCTGCACAACACACTCAATCCCACAGCCCAAAGTACCGTTCACCTCCCCAAAGTTCATACAGCACATATATTTTCCCAAAGTCCCCAAAGTTACGTACATGACATGCACATAGCGGCACGCACGTACGGGCAAGCGATCAAATGTTTGGAAGCTGCAGCTGCAGCTGCGTACTGCGTTACACATACAAATTAAACACAATGCTTATGGCAACATTCTGGTTGCGTACTCACGGTACCGCATCTGCGTGTCCAACTCAAAGTCCTCCTGGTAAGAGTCTCTGTTGTCCCAGTTCTCCACAGGCCAATGGTAAAGCTTGACTGTCATCTTTCGGGAATGTAAACAATGAAACATCGGCTGTGTTTGTGTTGCTGCAGCCGGCCGCTAATACACTGCTTCCCACCTACAGCTTTCTTCTTTGCTGTCTCCATTGTTCATTAAACAAATTGCAAAAGATTCACCAACACAGATGTCCAGAATACTGTGGAATTTTGCGATGAAAACAGACGACTTAATAGCTGGCCACAATGCTGTCCCAAAATGTCCTCTACCATCCGTGACGTCACGCACAGGCGTCATCATACCGAGACGTTTTCAGCAGGATATTTCACACGGAATTTAAAATTGCACTTTAGTAAGCTAGCCCGGCCGTATTGGCATGTGTTGCAATGTTAATATTTCATCATTGATATATAAACTATCAGACTGCGTTGTCGGTAGTAGTGGCTTTCAGTAGGCCTTTAAGGACAAACTTGCAATAAGAAACATATGTTTAATGTACCCTAAGATTTGTTGTTAAAATGATTTGTGGTCCCATTTATTTAGAAAAGTATCGAAAAGTACTGAAAAGTATCGAAATAATTATATAATAATAACACTAGTGCCAACCTACACAAGCATACCGAAGTGTACCACTGCAAAATAAGACCCAGAAAAGTAACATACTGAAAAGTGGCACGGTTTGCGTTGGACATTTTTTGGAAGCCCAAAAATGCGTGCGGAAAAAAAATATTTGCGCTCTCGTCCAGAAAAAAAGGGACATTTTCCTTCCAATCGAATTGGATGTTTTTGTGGGAGTAAAAGATTTCCTCAGCATTCACACGGCACAAACAGGATCAGTCACTCACAACCGTGAATGTTTGGCTTTTTTAATGTGTGCACTTAAGAAGACCCTACAGCTTCCCAAAGCTGGATTTCCTCTCCAGCCGCGGCATCTCATGCGTGCGGCAAGGCTGAGCGTGCGCTCGTTAATCGGCGCTAATTACGCCTTTTTCAGACACGCTCCTTGGGTACCCTGCATAATAGACTGGTGGTGGCTCGAAAGTGGATGGAGGGTGTGATGGGGACACACAGAGACACAATGATGATGACGATGGGAAGCCTCTGAAGCCCGCATTAGAAAGAAAAGCGTTATATACGTTACACGTGAGTCCGAGAAGAAGTCGGCGTCACCGTGGTGCTCGGGGAAGATGCTCGGAGAATTCCGTAACAGGGAAAAAAACGGATCGGAATGCGCCGCCGGGAGAGATTTGTTGTCCAGATAATTTAATCTGCTGCCCACTGACTGGCCTGGCGCTGCAGTTTCCACGTCTAATTAAATCTCCATTTGTCTGCCGGATGATACTGCCTCTAATTGTGTTGCCGCGGCGTCAAGATAGGCCGCACCTGAGCACGCACACGCACGGAGGCCTCACAGGAAGCGAGACGCATCGCCGCTCCACGCCACTCTTCAATTAATCGCATCAGTTACACATGAGCTAACCCCGAGAGCGTCCGCTTAACACAGCTGGGGAGGGCTGGCGGGAGGTTTTGTTCGTACGGGCACGGAGGGGATTCTCAAACACAATATGAAAGGAATGTTTTTTTAAAAACTGGAAAGAAATATGACATTACGGGAAATTGTATAAAGTAAAATAAAATCAATCAATGTCAATCAATGTTTATTTATATAGCCCTAAATCACAAGTGTCTCAAAGGGCTGCACAAGCCACAAAGACATCCTCGGTTCAGAGCCCACATCAGGGCAAGGAAAAACTCCAACCCAGTGGGATGACGATGAGAAACCTTGGAGAGGACCGCAGATTCCCTCTAGGGGAGACCGGTGCAATGGACGTCGAGTGGGTCTAGCATAATATTGTGAAAGTCCAGTCCATAGTGGATCTAGCATAATAGTGAGAGTCCAGTCCATAGTGGGGTCAGCAGGAGACCATCCCGAGCGGAGACGGGTCAGCAGCGCAGAGATGCACAGGCGAGCGGTCCACCCCGGGTCCCAACTCTGGACAGCCAGCACTTCATCCATGGCCACCGGACCTGTGCCCCCCTCTCTTCACGAAGGAGAGGGGGGCAGAGGAGAAAAGAAAAGAGACGGCAGATCAACTGGTCTAAAAAGGGGGGGTCTATTTAAAGGCGAGAGTATACAAATGAGTTTTAAGATGGGACTTAAATGCTTCTACTGAGGTAGCATCTCTAACTGTTACCGGGAGGGCATTCCAGAGTACTGGAGCCCGAATAGAAAACTCTCTATAGCAAAGAATCAATAATCAAATGATAATCAAATACATGATTATGCAATGCCACATTGGTTTCTCTTACGTTCCGTCAGATGAAAACCAAAACAAATGAAAACCAAAGAAGATATTCATATCGGGTATAGGTCGGATATCAGCAAATTAACAAATATTGGATGATATCGGCTTGCATGTAAAAAGTCGGATACAAACTCCGATACAAGCAGTCCGGCAGTGTGTTTACTTCCATCCATCCATCCAACTTCTTCCGCTTATTCGAGGTCAGGTCGCGGGGGCAGCAGCCTAAGCAGGGAAGCCCAGACTTCCCTCTCCCCAGCCACTTTGTCCAGCTCCTCCCGGGGGATCCCGAGGCGTTCCCAGGCCTTGAGAGATAGTCTTCCCAACGTGTCCTGGGTTTTCCTCATGGCCTCCTACCGGTCGGACATGCCCGAAACACCTCCCTAGGGAGGCGTTCGGATGGCATCCTGACCAGATGCCCGAACCACCTCATCTGGCTCCTCTCCATGTGGAGGAGCAGCGGCTTTACTTTGAGCTCCTCCCGGATGGCAGAGCTTCTCACCCCGTCTCTAAGGGAGAGCCTCGCTACCCGGCGGAGGAAACTCATTTCGGCCGCTTGTACCCGTGATCTTGTCCTTTCGGTCATAACCCAAAGATCATGACCATAGGTGAGGATGGGAACGTAAATCGACTGGTAAATTGAGAGCTTTGCCTTCCGGCTCAGCTCCTTCTTTACCACAATGGATCGATACAGCGTCCGCATTACTGAAGACGCCGCACTGATCCGCCTGTCGATCTCACGATCCACTCTTCCCTCACTCGTGAACAAGACTCCGAGGTACTTGAACTCCTCCACTTGGGGCAAGATCTCCTCCCCAACCCGGAGATGGCACTCCACCCTTTTCCGGGCGAGAACCATGGACTCGGACTTGGAGGTGCTGATTCCCATCCCTCGGCTGCGAACCGATCCCGTGAGAGCTGAAGATCTTGGCCAGATGAAGCCATCAGGACCACATCATCTGCAAAAAAAGCAGAGACCTAATCCTGCAGTCACCAAACCAGATCCCCTCAACGGCCTGACTACGCCTAGAAATTCTGTCCATAAAAGTTATGAACAGAATCTTTACTTGTGTTAGTTATTTGAATCATGCTGGTTTGAGTTCTTGTGAAGTATGCAGCAGTCCAAGACGATATACTAATATCTGGTGTGATATTATGCATGCTGATGAGTCGAAATTTGACATTTTTTGCGGCTTTTTTTGTTGTTGTTGTTGAATTCGGAATTCTAGGACTTTGATCTTATTGGATTACAAAAGAGAGTCCTTGATCCTCGCAGGTATGAGCTCTTGCCAGGTCTCGCGCAGCAATGTCTAAAGTGCGGCCATTTGTGGAATGCAATTACATTATTATTGCCCCTCAGCACTTTCTAAAAATACTATTACTAATAAAAACATTAAAAAGTGGCACAAGAAGAGTAAACAACTGTATTGGAATGAGAACAAGTTAAAATGTTGAAACCACTCCAATTCACTTTAAAGGCCTACTGAAATGAAATGTTCTTATTTAAACGGGGATAGCAGATCCATTCTATGTGTCATACTTGATCATTTCGCGATATTGCCATATTTTTGCTGAAAGGATTTAGTAGAGAACATCGACGATAAAGTTCGCAACTTTTGGTCGCTGATAAAAAAAGCCTTGCCTGTACCGGAAGTAGCGTGACGTCGCAGGTTGAAAGGCTCCTCACATTTCCCCATTGTTTACACCGGCAGCGAGAGCGATTCGGACCGAGAAAGCGACGATTACCCCATTCATTTGAGCCAGGATGAAAGATTCGTGGATGAGGAACGTGAGAGTGAAGGACTAGAGTGCAGTGCAGGATGTATTTTTTTTCGCTCTGACCGTAACTTAGGTACAAGGTTTTAATTGGATTCCACAATTTCTCCTTTTTCTATTGTGGATCACGGATTTGTATTTTAAACCGTCTCGGATACTATATCCTCTTGAAAATGAGAGTCGAGAACGTGAAATGGACATTCACAGTGACTTTTATCTCCACGACAATACATCGGTGAAGCACATTAGCTACGGAGCTAACGTGATAGCATCGGGCTTAACTGCAGATAGAAACAAAAAAAACAAGCCCCTGACTGGAAGGATAGACAGAAAATCAACAATACTATTAAACCATGGACCTGTAACTACACGGTTAATGCTTTCCAGCCTGGCGAAGCCTAGCAATGCTGTTGCTAACGACGCCATTGAAGCTAACTTAGCTACGGGACCTCACAGAGCTATGCTAAAAACATTAGCTCTCCACCTATGCCAGCCCTCATCTGCTCATCAACACCCGTGCTCACCTGCGTTCCAGCGATCGACGGCGCAATGAAGGACTTCACCCGATCATCAATGCGGTCGGCGGCTAGCGTCGGATAGCGCGTCTGCTGTCCAACTCAAAGTCCTCCTGGTTGTGTTGCTGCAGCCATCCGCTAATACACCGATCCCACCTACAGCTTTCTTCTTTGCAGTCTTCATTGTTCATTAAACAAATTGCAAAAGATTCACCAACACAGATGTCCAGAATACTGTGGAATTTTGCGATGAAAACAGACAACTTAATAGCTGGCCACAATGGTGTCTCAAAATGTTCGCAACAATCCGTGACGTCACGCGCAAACGTCATCATACCGAGACGTTTTCAGGAGGATATTTCGCGGGAAATTTAAAATTGCACTTTATAAGTTAACCCGGCCGTATTGGCATGTGTTGCAATGTTAAGATTTCATCATTGATAAATAAACTATCGGACTGCGTGGTCGGTAGTAGTGGCTTTCAGTAGGCCTTTAAATGGGTTATACTTGTATAGCGCTTTTCTACCTTCAAGGTACTCAAAGCGCGTTGACACTATTTCCACATTCACCCATTCACACACACTGATGGCGGGAGCTGCCGTGCAAGGCCATAACCACGACCCATCAGGAGCAAAGGGTGAAGTGTCTTGCTCAAGGACACAACGGCCATGACGAGGTTGATAGAAGGTGGGGATCGAATCAGGAACCCTCAGGTTGCTGGCACGGCCACTCTCCCAACCGCGCCACGCCGTCCCCAATAACGGGGAAGGTTTAAAAAAAGGTTAGATGTAGTGAAATTACTCAGTAATATGTATGCAAAACACTGTATTATTAATACATTATTTCTTAGCATCTGATTAGGAATGTATTTGACATAAATGTTTTGGGTGTTTTCTCACACTCGGGCTCCCATTGTTAAAGGAATTTCCGCAAAGTAGGAATTATTCATTATAAATGGAATATTTTCATAGCTAGATGATAAAAAAGCAATTTTGTACTCACTGTTTGTTCACTATGGTGCAGTTGATGGTAAACTGTTTGTATTAACTGTTGAGAATAGATTTGTGCTGTCTTTAAGCATAGTGGAGTGGTAATTGTTTTTAGTTGACGATCATTTTTTTATTTATAGCAGTAAATTGAATGACGCGGACACATTTGTTATAGGCGACTGTGTATAGCAGGGGTGTCCTAAGTGCGCCCCGGGGGCCATTTGCGGCCCGCAGCTAATTGTTTACCGGCCCGCCACACATTCTGCAAAAATTGCAAAATTGATAATTTTGCAAAAAATTTAAAAAACATTTTAAAAAAGTGGAATGAGGTGAAATCTAGCAAGAAAAAGTTGCAATGTTGACACAAAGCTGCCATGCAGGCTGTTTTTTTTTCTTTTGTCTTTGTTTATTTTTCTTTTTTTTTTGCCATTGTTGAAAAAAAAAAGACTAAAAATCTATGTCATAATGAATTATTACTTAAAAAATATCACTTTAAAATGTTTTATGTGGAAAAAATATTGCATATATTGTGTGGTTGCCATATAAAAACATCAAAGTTTTATTTGACAAAAGAGCATAAAACAAACAAAATAATAGTTCAAACGTAAAATTGACAGATATATCTGAAGTTGATCTCGTAATTTAAGTGTTAAAAGTAAAAAAAAACTAATAAAAATGTATCATTTTAAGAGTGGGGGACCTTTTGGATCCCAAATATATTTAGTAGGATTTTATTTAACTTTTCACTGTAATTACTCAAAAATATTAAATAATTCAAATCAATGGTGTCCTGCATTATTGATCTTTTAAGACTCTAATACTAAATACTGCATGTTTTAGTTTTACTATAAAAAACAAAGTTTTCTTTGACAGAAAAGGCATAAAACCTTTGTTTTAATTTTTTTTATTTTATTTTTTTTACTTTATATCAACCTGAAGTTGATATAGAGATTTACTGTAAGCGTTAAATAAAAAATAATAATAATTTGACTTATTTTTAACATTTTAATGACTGAGACCTTTTATGGTCCCCGGTAGCCCTAAAGGTTAAAAAAAAAATCCATATATTTTGTTAAGGTTTGAAAATGAAAAATATCAAAATGGCCCCCGCATGCTTAAATTTTTCCGTGTGCGGCCCTCAGTGGAAAAAGTTTGGACACCCCTGGTGTATAGGTAAGTGATGTGCAGCTATGAATATTTAATACTTGTTTATATTGACAAATGTCATGTTTTAGACTGCAATATTGTTCAATTAAGGACACTTATTATGTATTTCAAGCATGTGCGCTATTGTTTGCTTAGTTGTCGTGTAGCTACTAGCTCCAAGTAGACCAGCCCTGTACCCTTTAGGCTACCTTTTTTGCAAATTCCATCCATCCGTCCATTTTCTACCCCTTGTCCCTCTCAGGGTACTTCACTAAAATACAAGAAAAGACCAACGTTGTGTGTTCACTGGAGGACATTTAGATGCTAACTGTCCATCTTTGCACACGTAAACATGCTGCAGGACTGCTTGTATTGGAGATTATATCATAAAGTTGAAAATCCATATAATCCGACACTTGGTTTTTTTTCCGCTTGATCTTGGACCAATATCAATATCCAATTGTGACATCCTTAACTGATAACACAAAGCTGACATGCTGACATTGTTTTCTTTAAAAAAATCTGTATTGCATCTGTTTGGAAAAATATCAGAATGGTCCCTCGCTAGTGTTGTCCTGATACCAATATTTTGGTACCGGTACCAAAATTATTTAGATACTTTTCGGTACTTTTCTAAATAAAGGGTACCACAAAAAATGCCATTAATGGCTTTATTTCAACAAAAAATCTTAGGGTGCATTAAACATATGTTTTTTATTGCAAGTTTGCCCTTAAATAAAATAGTGAACATACAAGACAACTTGTCTTTTAGTAGTAAGTAAACAAACAAAGGCTCCTAATTTAGCAGCTGACATATGCAGTAACATATTGTGTCATTTTCCATTCTATTATTTTGTCAACATTATTAAGGACAAGTGGTAGAAAATGAATAATTATTATTATCTGCTTACTTTCTCTTTTAACACGTTCTATCTACACTTCTGTTAAAATGTCATAAAATCATTTAAAATAATTTATTCTTCTGTTGTTTGATACTTTACATAAGTTTTGGATGATACCACAAACTTGGGTTTGTGGTATCGTTACAGGATCATACATTGGTCATATTCAAAGTCCTCATGTGCCCAGGGACATATTTCCTGAGTTTACATTTAAAAAATAACGAAAGAAGATGTTGTGATGCCAAAAAATATTGACGTAATCATAGTAGTATCGACTTGATACGCTCCTGTACTTGGTATCATTACAGTGGATGTCAGGTGTAGATCCACCAATGGCGTTTGTTTACATTTTGACGCTGGTGAGCTACGGTGTGTAGTGAAGCATGTTTAGCTATTCCTCGTTCTGCAGGGATGATACTTGGAAGAAACGTACTTTATTTGTCGATATGGAGGCGAGGATTAGGGATTTAGAAGTAGCTAAAACACTGCAGACTGGGGCTGGACTTTAGCCGCTAGTTAGCTAGCCACGTTTTAAAGCACCTCTTCCTGAGGGCTTTTCAGTGTTATAAATTCACCTTTATTGTTAGTTTTTAAGCCAAAATGCGTCCGTTCTCCCTTTTCTGTCCACACACTGTGTCTGCTTGTAAGTACTCTGTGATTGTGCGCTGCCGAACATGCTCCTCTGCTCGTAAACCAGCAATGATACAACGTGACGCGAGGGTGATGGCTGACTGGTACTTTTCAGAGGCGGTATAGTACCGAATATGATTCATTAGTATCGCGGTACTATACTAATACTGGTATACCGTACAACCCTAGCCCACGCATTATTGGATTTTTCAGTTTGCGGCCCTCAGCGGAAAAAAAAGGAAACGAGTCAAGGTTTCTTCAATAAAGATTCTTTAGAGTTTGCTTTTGCAGTAAATCCTTAAACACAGCAGTGCACTCCAGCACAAAGAGGATGACTTTATGACTATTTTATCAATGTTTATATATTACCATCCGTATCATCCACTATTGAGAATTGACTCCGGCGTCGGGCTTCAGTTGTTTTGTTCAACTTTAAAAGAACGATCATAAATAAGAAAGCCCGAAAAGTATCCTATTAAAGGCCTACTGAAAGCCACTACTACCGACCACGCAGTCTGATAGTTTATATATCAATGATGAAATCTTAACATTGAAACACATGCCAATACGGCCGGGTTAACTTATAAAGTGCAATTTTAAAATTCCCGCCACACTTCCGGTTGAAAAACTCCTTTGGATATGATTTATCCGCGTGACGTCACAAAATCCACGGAAGTGGTTGGACCCCATCGGACCCGATACAAAAACCTCTTGTTTTCTTCAAAAAAATTCCACAGTATTCTGGACATCTGTGTTGGTGAATCTTTTGCAATTCTTTTAATGAACAATGGAGGCTGCAAAGAAGAACGTTGTAGGTGGGATCGATCGGTGTCTTAGCGGCTAAGTACAATACTTACAGCAACACAACAAGGACTACTTACCCTGATAGCAGACGCCTAGCCAATGCTTGCCGCCAAACCCACGGATGAAGTCCTTCGTCGCGCCGTCGATCGCTGGAACGCAGGTGAGCACGGGTGTTGATGGGAAGATGAGGGCTGGCTGGCGTAGGTGGAGCGCTAATGTTTTTATCATAGTTCTGTGAGGTCCGGTTGGTAAGTTGCTAAATTAGCCTTAGCGTCGTTAGCAACAGCATTGTTAAGCCTTACCAGGCTGAGAATTTTTAACCGTGTACTTACATGTCCATGGTTTAATAGTATTGTTGATCTTCTGTCTATCCTTCCAATCAGGGGCTTATTTCTTTTGTTTCTATCTGCATTTAAACCCGATGCTATCACGTTAGCTCAGTAGCTAAGTGTGTCACCGATTTATTGTCTTGAAGATAAAAGTCACTTTAAATGTCCATTTCGCGTGCTCGACTCTCATTTTCAAGAGGATATAGTATCCGAGGTGGTTTAAAATACAAATCCGTGTTTCACAATAGAAAAAGGAGAGAGTACATAGTTCTGTGAGGTCCGGTTGCTAAGTTGCTAAATTAGCCTTAGCGTCGTTAGCAACAGAATTGTTAAGCCTTACCAGGCTGAGAATTTTTAACCGTGTAGTTACATGTACATGGTTTAATAGTATTGTTGATCTTCTGTCTATCCTTCCAGTCAGGGGCTTATTTCTTTTGTTTCTATCTGCATTTAAACCCGATGCTATCACGTTAGCTCAGTAGCTAAGTGTGTCACCGATGTATTGTCTTGGAGATAAAAGTCACTTTAAATGTCCATTTTGCGTGCTCGACTCTCATTTTCAAGAGGATATAGTATCCGAGGTGGTTTAAAATACAAATCCGTGTTTCACAATAGAAAAAGGAGAGAGTACATTGTTCTGTGAGGTCCGGTTGCTAAGTTGCTAAATTAGCCTTAGCGTCGTTAGCAACAGCATTGTTAAGCCTTACCAGGCTGAGAATTTTTAACCGTGTAGTTACATGTACATGGTTTTAATAGTATTGTTGATCTTCTGTCTATCCTTCCAGTCAGGGGTTTATTTCTTTTGTTTCTATCTTCATTTGAGAACGATGCTATCACGTTAGCTCAGTAGCTAAGTGTGTCACCGATGTATTGTCTTGGAGATAAAAGTCACTTTAAATGTCCATTTCGCGTGCTCGACTCTCATTTTCAAGAGGATATAGTATCCGAGGTGGTTTAAAATACAAATCCGTGATCCACAATAGAAAAAGGAGAGAGTGTGGAATCCAATGAGCCAGCTTGTACCTAAGTTACGGTCAGAGCGAAAAAAGATACGTCCATCACTGCCTCTCAAGTCCTTCACTGTAACATTCCTCATCTACGAATCTTTCATCCTCGCTCAAATTAATGGGGTAATCGTCACTTTCTCGGTCCGAATCTCTCTCGCTCCATTGTAAACAAAGGAAAATTGTGAGGATATTACCTCCTCTGACGTCACGCTACTTCCGGTACAGGCAAGGCTTTTTTTTATCAGCGAGCAAAAGTTGCGAACTTTATCGTCAATTTTCTCTACTATATCATTTCAGCAAAAATATGGCAATGTCGCGAAATGATCAAGTATGACACATAGAATGGATCTGCTATTCCCGTTTAAATAAAAAAAAATCATTTCAGTAGGCCTTTAAGGTTGAGCGCGAAAATGTGTGCGAGCAATCTTTTAAAAAAGTGCCTCATTTGCAGTGCGAGGCCTCTCAAAAGGCCTGTCTATATATTGTTTGTGGCCCCGCTGAATGGAGAAGCGACATGATTTAGGAGCTATAAATACATCTGAAGGGAGGGCGGGGGCCGTGATGGACCGCCACTCATCCGGCAGCATGCAGATGCTGATCCGTGGACCATTTGCGGAAATGAATGTCAAGCTGGATGGAGGCTCTCCATCTTAGCCTCGCTGTCTTTCCATGGCTGGCCTGCTTGTTTTCAGCCCTAATGGGGGACTTCACCTTGCCAGGCGACGGTAGATGGAGGAGGACGCACACCCCCCCCCTCCTTACCTCAGCTATTATTGTTCCATCTCTTGATGTTTTTGTCTTTTGTGGTTTGTTCTATGACCTGCTGAGGGTTGTTGACAGCCCATTCTGACCTCCTTAGAGGATTTGGGTATTTGTAAACAAATCTGCCAAGGCTTTTTCTAATGAGTGTTTTTGATTGCAATTTAGGCTCTGGATAAGGTTATCCAGGGTAAATCCCACCTAACTTTATCCGTGTCCACACACACACAATGGTCATTTAAGACCCCCTAACCCCCTACCAACTCTTCCGGGATGCTACAAAATACACCCCTTGCTACCACCAAACACCTTGTAGCGTCCCGGAAGAGTTAGTGCTGCAAAGGGTTCTGGGTATTTGTTCTGTTGTGTTTATGTTGTGTTACGATGCAGATGTTCTCCCGAAATGTGTTTGTCATTCTTGTTTGGTGTGGGTTCACAGTTTGGCGTATATTTCTAACAGTGTTAAAGTTGTTTATACGTCCACCCTCAGTGTGACCTGTATGGCTGTTGACCAAGTATGACTTGCATTCACTTGTGTGTGACAAGAGGGGATCGCAGCTTGCTGCTGGGTTGTTCTTCCAACGCAAAAACGGCTCCGGACGACAGCGTGAAGTTAGGCTGGGATTTATTTAACATAAATAACTCACTACCATAACCCCAAAAATACAACAAAAAAGGCAAGCGTGCCTAAAACACAAATGAAGCTGCTAGTTAGCGGAAGCTATGGCATGGACTATGAAACTTACTTGGTCAGAAAGAGACATGAACCGGTGTGACATAAAGACAATGCAGGCAGGACGAGAGAACAGAAAGAAAGACTTAAATAACAGACATGATTAACAACAGGTGCGTGACTCAAAACGTGAAACAGGTGCGTGACATGACAGGTGAAAACTAATGGGTGACCATGGAAACCAAACAAAACAAGGAAGTGCAACCAGGAACTAAAAAGAGAGTCCAAAAACCAAGCAAAACATGGCCAAACAAAAACATGATTAACACAGACATGACAGTGTGTGTGCGTGTGTAGTGAGTCTCATTCTGCGTTGTGTAGTTTTTCAAAATAAAAGACACTTCACCATGCCGTCGGTTCAGTATGTATTGGCAACCTTCTCATTCAAAAGTCCGAAGGAAGAGGAAGTAACAAACATTCATTCATATAAAAATAATAATAAATTAAATTACATTAACAAAAACGTTTTATCACAAAATAATAATAATAATGCACAAATCCACATAGCTGTGTTGGAAACATGAAACACACACACACAGGTCTCAACTTTCTGGCGGAGTGATATCTGCTCCTGTGTGATGTAAATACCACGTGTAAATACTACCAAACAATTCACACAGTCGACGCTCTACTTGTAAATAAACGAAATTGTGCATAAAAATGACTCAAAACAACACATCACTTGTACCCACAACCTTATTGGGTTAACTTTTAAAGTATCTAGAAACGTTTAGGAAGAATATTTACAATATGAAGAAACACGGAGCAGTGAAGAACTATTACCTTCTCATTCAAAAGTCCGAAGGAAGAGGAAGTAAAGCAATCGAAAAAACAGCAAAGACACTTCCCGCACCGGACATCCGGTTCTTCAAAATAAAAGCGATACTTCAAAATAAAATATAACACCCTGTCTAGTTCATAATATAGTGCAACAACATCACACTATTACACGTGCAGAAGCCGCACATTTTATGTGACTGGGACAGCACTCATTGGACTGGATGTAAAGCGGACGTGATGATTTTCGGGAGGGTCACTGAAATTTGGGAGTCTCCCGGGAGGGTTGGCAAGTATGAGAATTAGAATTAGAATTAGCGGTGAATGCGGTGTTACCGCGGCACCGCCGCTGTATATAATCGGCAGGCCAGCTCTAGTGTTAATTTGATATTGCCTCAAGGGCTAAGTGAAATTATTTTGGCCCGCGGGCCAGAGTTTGACACCCATGTCTTAAGGTATTCATGTGTGATTTCCACAAGCGTCTGTACATGTAGAAGAAGGAGAAACACGGGCATGTCTGGATGACTCGCCTCCATATTTCCGGTGGTTAGCTCCGAGTTACGAAACCGCTTTATTATGAAGCCGTGGCGCGTTCTTTCTGGCGTCACTACCAGTGTGGGGCGCGGTATTTCTGGCGTCACTTCCTCTCCGAACTCAGATTGTAAACGATCAATGAGTCCATACAAAGCTAAGAGCCGGAGATTCAAGAAATACACGGCGCACTTACCCGTGTAAAAAATTGTCGGACGAGGGGAACCTTAAAGGCCTACAGAAACCCACTACTACCGACCACGCAGTCTGATAGTTTGTACATCAATGATGAAATCTTAACATTGCAACACATGCCAATACGGCCGGGTTAGATTATTAAAGTGCAATTTTAAATTTCCCGCGAAATATCCTGCTGAAAACGTCTCGGTATGATGACGTTTGCGCGTGACGTCACGGATTGTAGCGGACATTTTGAGACACAATTGTGGCCAGCTATTAAGTTGTCTGTTTTCATCGCAAAATTCCACAGTATTCTGGACATCTGTGTTGGTGAATCTTTTTCAATTTGTTTAATGAACAATGGAGATAGCAAAGAAGAAAGCTGTAGGTGGGAAGCGGTGTATTAGCGGCCGGCTGCAGCAACACACACACGTAGCGGCTACGTCGTAGCCGGTGTTTCATTGTTTACATTCCCGAACGATGACAGTCAAGCTTTACCATTGGCCTGTGGAGAACTGGGACAACATAGACCCTTACCAGGAGGACTTTGAGTTGGATACGCATGCTTGT
The DNA here is from genome assembly GCF_033978785.1 of Entelurus aequoreus. Taxonomy (NCBI): domain Eukaryota; kingdom Metazoa; phylum Chordata; class Actinopteri; order Syngnathiformes; family Syngnathidae; genus Entelurus; species Entelurus aequoreus. The sequence goes on from NC_084755.1 coordinate 13,467,029, forward strand.
GGAGATGGGACAACAGAGACTCTTACCGGGAGGATTTTGAGTTGGATACGCGCTACCGGGAGTACGCAGCTGCGGCTTCCAAACATTTGATCGCTTGCCCGTACGTGCGTGCCGCTATGTTCATGTCACGTACATAACTTTGGAGGAATATATGTGCTGTATGAACTTTGCGGAGGTGAACAGTACTTTGGGCTGTGGGATTGAGTGTGTTGTGCGGGTGTTTGATTTGTATCGGTGGGTTATATGGACGGGAGGGGGGAGGTGTTTGTTATGCGGGATTAATTTGTGGCATATTAAATATAAGCCTGGTTGTGTTGTGGCTAATAGAGTATATATATGTCTTGTGTTTATTTACTGTTTTAGTCATTCCCAGCTGAATATCAGGTCCCACCCGCCTCTCACAGCATCTTCCCTATCTGAATCGCTTCCACTGCCCTCTAGTCCTTCACTCTCACTTTCCTCATCCACAAATCTTTCATCCTCGCTCAAATTAATGGGGAAATCGTCGCTTTTTCAGTCCCAATCGCTCTCGCTGCTTGTGGTCATGATTGTAAACAATGTGCAGATGTGAGGAGCTCCACAACCTGTGACGTCACGCTACTTCCGGTACAGGCAAGGCTTTTTTATCAACGACCAAAAGTTGCAAACTTTATCGTCGATGTTCTCTACTAAATCCTTTCAGCAAAAATATGGCAATATCGCGAAATGATCAAGTATGACACATAGAATGGACCTGCTATCCCCGTTTAAATAAGAAAATCTCATTTCAGTAGGTCTTTAAACGATGGTTTAGTGTGGCTGAAACGGGGCTTAGGCTAAATAATTATTCATTTCATGAGTTATCCGGCTAAATGTAGACATAGCCTTAGTTTTGCAATCACTAAAAAATGATGTGTTTAATCACCCTTTCAGATGCTTTTAACCCTCAACCCTGCCGCCTCGCCTCCTCAACAACCCTCGACTGCCCACCTTTCACTGAGTGGACAAAGGGTCAGAGCCATGACTGTTGCCTAACCCCCATCAGCTCGTCTGGCCGTGACCCTCCTTGCATGTTAAAGTCCCATTGGAGAGGCTAAATGAAAGCGCTTAAATGATGATGCAGTGTCACAAGCCTTGGAGGTTATTCATAGAAACAGAACCCGGAAGGCATGTCGACAGAAGTATTGAGACACGTGGGCGTTTCAGCCACAGGAAGTAGAAAAAGAAGAAACCCGGAAAACTTTGTTTGTAAAATTCACCGTATTTTCCGGACCATAGGGCGCACCGGATTATAAGGCGCACTGCCGATGAATGGTCTATTTTTGATCTTTTTTCATATATTAGGCCAGGGAAAGTCCAAAGTGCGGCCCGCAGGTCATTTTTTAACGGCCCCACGGCCCATTTTAAAATACGATTGTAAAAATTAAAAACATAAAAAGTGGTATGAAAGACCAAACAGGTGAAATGTAACAAGAAAATGTTGCAATGTTTACTCTAATAACACAAAGCTGCCATGCAGGCTGTTTCTTTCTTTAAAAAAAAATTATGAATGAAAATCAATGTTGTTATGAAGTATTGACCTATCCAAAGCTCCAATTACGTCACATTAAATATTGCACTTTGAGATATTTTTTGGGGAAAATGTTGCATATTTTGTGTTTGCCATATAAAACATTTAGCTGTCTTTTTTTTTTTTTAAAAGAAGGGCCTAAAACGAACAAACAAAAAACATAAACAAAAATATACCTTATAATTGACAGATAGATCTGAAGTTGATCTCGAGATTATTGTGTTAAAAGTAAACAGTAAAAAAAAATGTATGATTTATTTTTTAACACTTTAATGAGTAGGACCCTTTTGGTGCCCCAATAATTTTTGTGTGATTTGTTTTTAAGTGTCATCGCTCAAAAAATAATAATGAATTAAAATCAATGGTGTTATGAGTTATTGACCTTTTTAAGGCTCCAATTATTATATAATCTCAAATATTCCACTTAAAAATGTTATTGGGTGAAAATATTGCATATTTTGTGTTTTTTCCATAAAGAAACAGGGTTTTCTTTGACAAAAAGAGCATACGACTTAAATCTTTAAAAACATTATATTGACAGACAGACTTAATGTTGATCTATGGATTTAAAACTTGAATAATAATAAAAATAATAATACTGAAAAATGACACATTTTTTATATTTTTTTTAACAAAACCCTTTGTGGTCCCCAGGATCAAGCCTGAGTGGAGGCCTGAATGTATATTTTTTTATACATATATTGTATTGGTTTTTAAAATAAAAAAATATCAAAATGGCCCCCGCTTGCTTTGATTTTGCAGTGTGCGGCCCTCTGTGGAAAAAGTTTGGACACCCCTGTATTAGGCGCACCGGATTATAGGACGCATTAAAGGATTTATTTTTTTTTTTTTTCTAAAATGAAAACTTGTGGTCTACATAACATGTAATGGTGGTTCTTTGGTCAAAATGTTACATAGGTTATGTTTTACAGATCATCTTCAAGCCGCTTTCTGACAGTCACTTCCGGGTTGCGCCGTTTTGTGGGCGGTCTTATTTACGTGGCTCACCTTCGGCAGCGTCTTCTCCCCGTCATCTTTGTTGTAGCGGTGTAGCGTGCAAGGACGGGAGTGGAAGAAGTGTCAAAAGATGGAGCTAACTGTTTTAATGACATTCAGACTTTACTTCAATCAATGACGGAGCAGCATCTCCTCATCCGGAAACAACAACACCGGAAATGTGTCCCGTGAAAAACCGCCGGACCGGAACTCTAATAACTAAAGTTCCTCGGGTGAATAATGTAAACTCCCTACACCGGTATGTTTTAGCGCTTTCATGGCGAGTTTACTGACAGATATAAGTAAGAACTTTACACTACTTTATATTAGAAATTGCAACAGCAGAAGAAGAATGTCCCATAACAAGAAGATACACAAAAAAAGGAAGCTTACGCCGCATTTTTTAGGATTAATGCAGATCCCAAATACAGATCAGCAGGTAACAGAAGGTAAGAAAAGTTGCTTTTGCATAATATTGCGAAACAAAACGCCAGATGTCTTACCTTATACACACACAGCATAATAATATTCGTATGTTTAATGCGCCGACAATCAAGCGGTGCGGCTTCATAGCTTACCAAAGTCATACTAAAACATTTTGATAGATTTTGAGCGCCGTGTGTAACCTTCTCTTATTTTCATTGAACATTTAAAATGTTGGTGTTGTTTACTTGAGACTTATCTCTTATGTTTGACTGCCATCTACTGGTCACACTTATCATTACACCATGTACCAAATAAAATAGTGTAGAAGTCCTGGAATAGTTGGTACTGCAGGGAATTCTGGGAATTTGTTCTGTAGTGTTTATGTTGTTTATGTTCTCCCGAAATGTGTTTGTCATTGTTGTTTAGTGTGGTTTTACATTTTGGCACATGTTTATGACAGTGTTTTTGTTGTTTATACGGACACCATTAGTGTGACATGTATGGCTGTTGACTAAGAGTGCCCTTCCATTAATTTGTATGTGGGAAGTTTAACATTTACATGATCATTTAAAGGGTCCTATGAGCATATATAAAGACAGCTTTTCTTGTCATCTCCAACTTAAGACCATTCTCACCCCGTTCAATGCTACAGAAGCTCTGAGGTGGGTAAGCTTAACCAAACTTTTTACATTCATTAGGCGCTAGAAGGCGCACCATCGAGTTTTGAAAGTGTGCCTTATAGTCCGGAAAGTACGATATATGTCATTTCTTCCTTACTTATGTCTCCACCACTTGTATGCTCCACTTTTGAGTGCAGAGGGCCTCAATTTTTTTCCATACTTTCATAATGTCATGAAGTCCTCCTTTAGCATGGACACAATACTGCTCCTGACCCAAAGATGGGGTATCCAATTCAGTACTTTTATAGACACTGACCGATTTCTGTCAATCAAACTGTGCCATATTTCCATACCGTTGTTGCACGTGACGTCACTTCAGTCGAACTGTTGCAATTTTCCATGCCAACAAAGCAAGTATGCCTGATAGAAACATTCAATTGTGCAGCAAGGCACCATTTTACAAAATGTTCTATAAGCTAGACCAGGGGGTCTCCAAGCTTTGGCCTGAATACGGCCCTCGGGAAGTCTCAAGGTTTTTTTTTTTAATTTGTCCGACCGCTTCTATGTTAACTACCTCTCTTTGTTTATAATGTATATTTTCTGCTGGATTTACTCTCTATTTTATGCTGCACTTTTATATATATACACTACCGTTCAAAAGTTTGGGGTCACCCAAACAATTTTGTGGAATAGCCTTCATTTCTAAGAACAAGAATAGACTGTCGAGTTTCAGATGAAAGTTCTCTTTTTCTGGCCATTTTGAGCGTTTAATTGACCCCACAAATGTGATGCTCCAGAAACTCAATCTGCTCCAAGGAAGGTCAGTTTTGTAGCTTCTGTAACGAGCTAAACAGTTTTCAGATGTGCGAACATGATTGCACAAGGGTTTTCTAATCATCAATTAGCCTTCTGAGCCAATGAGCAAACACATTGTACCATTAGAACACTGGAGTGATAGAATACCAAAACATTTTGGACAATTGCATGCTTGGAGCGGGCCCCTTCCTCTTCTAACATGACTGTAGCAAGATCCATAAAGACGTGCATGACAGAGTCTGGTGTGGATGAACTTGACTGGCCTGCACAGAGTCCTGACCTTAACCCGATAGAACACCTTTGGGATGAATTAGAACGGAGACTGAGAGCCAGGCCTTCTCGACCAACTGGTGTGTGACCTCACCAATGCGCTTTTGGAAGAATGGTGTAAAATTCCTATAAACACACTCCGCAACCTTGTGGACAGCCTTCCCAGAGGGGTTGAAGCTGTAATAGCTGCAAAAGGTGGAATGACATCATATTGAACCCTACGGGTTAAGAATGGGATGGCACTTCAAGTTCATATGTGAGTCAAGCCACATACTTTTGGCCATATAGTGTATGTAAAAAAAAAGTGCTAAAGAGCACAGAAAGGACAAACACGCATTAGTTCTTTAGCATTAAAGTTGCAGACACACGACAGGGCTTAAAAAAAAAAGCACTTTTTTAAATTCTTAATTCAAGCAACAATGCTAGATGTCACACGTTTAGTAGACTTATTTAATTTTATAAATGATGATGGACATTTTAGGTTTATGCAGCAGAATCCAAATGAGGATCCTTGGTGGATCTTGGTGAAGGTCCATGCGCCACTAATTGACATTCCATGTGTTCACATGATGTGGGCCATGGTGGTGTTTCCTGGCACATTAAAACCACTCATGCTCCTCCACTCTGCATTCTGATCCGCTCAACCACATCCGTGGTGGCAGGAATTCCCGGCCGCTCAGCGAGCTTCTCCATGCCCGCCGTGGTCATCATGCACCTGCCAAAACGGCCTCCGTCCCCTCATCCATCAGCGGAATGAAGGGAGTGACAGTGCTCCCGTGTGTTTCCCTCCTCCGTCTTTGTCTCCCGCAGAAAACGCCGGCGACACAGTGGTGTGTCTATATACATGTAAATAGGTCAGTGTTGTCTACTGTACGTGCCGCGTCGTCTCAGTGTGGCTTCAAAGACAATCCGATGCACGCCATTTGCCGTGGTGATGGCACACCGTATCGACGCGGCGTGTTCTCCTTGGAAGTTTGCACGGCGAAAACAAAAATAGACGCCATTGTTTTTTGGGAGAGTGTAACCACTGACACATGCAGCATCGAACACGCTGCAAAAAGTCCGTGTTCAAAAACAAGAACAAAAAATACAAAAATGAGGGGTATTTTATTTGAACTAAGCAAAATTATCTGCCAATAGAACAAGACAATTCGGCTTGTCAAGACTTTCCAAAACAAGTCAAATTAGCTAACCTCAATGAACCCAAAAATACCTTAAAATAAGTATATTCTCACTAATAACAAGTGCACTTTTCTTGGTAGACAAAAAAAAAGAGACCCTTTTGCTCAATATGTTAAAAAAATATTCTTAAATGAAGTAAATGCTAGTGCCATTATCTTGACATAATGATATGCGCTCGGCATTACATTTCTTGAAACCAGCAAACGTATACTAAAAACTAATTTATTGTTCTTAATGGAAAGGCAACAAGGCAACAAGGCAAGCACTTGGTACTCTCGGGGTCTCCTAGCCGCTCAGGCAAATCATATAAAAATGCATTTTTCCATCGATAACATGACATCATCGCGCCAAGTTTGTGCTCTTTCAGTCAATTAGTGCGCATATATACAGCCCGACCCCCGGCCAAAATTGTTTTAATTCTAATTTTGAAGAATTTACCTGAATGTGCATGAACTATTTCTGTTCAAAATTGTTAGAAATGTTAAATGTTTAAATATTAACTGTCAGTTTACTGTACTGTGCCAACTGTACTACTATATGAGTACATATTTTCTATTGTTTCATTGAAAATAAAACAGCAAAGTCCATTTGGCTGTCATCTGTTTTAATTATGAGACACAATTGTGTCATAATCATGATTTTTTTTTTCATGCTTGAAATAAGAAATGATTACTTTAAAAATGCAGTTTTATACTTGTGAGCGGGGCCGGCCCGTGGCATAGGCCGTATAGGCAAATGCTAAGGGCGCCGTCCATCAGGGGGCGCCACGCCATGCCACAAATGTTGGACAAAAAAAAAAAAAAAAAAAAAGTTGGTATTATTATTTCTAAATACAAAAAATACATCAAACAACTACACAAGATGTCAAAACGGCCAAAACTGTCAGGTGCCCAGGGAAGAAAAAATAGAAAAGAAGAGGAGGAGAAACGAGAAAAAGACAGAGGTAGCAGGTTGGTAACGTTAGCCTACATGAAATTATTTGTCTGTTACAGAATGTGATAGTAACCTGGCTTTAAGCTAATGTTACATGATTCGGCAATTGCTAATCAATAAATAGCTAGTTCTGTTTTAACGTCGGGTTAATATTGTGGAGGGGGCTAAATTGTTATGGAAAATAATAATGTAACGTTAGGTAATTACAGTACTCCCAGGTGTACAGTAATTTGTAAGTCATTCTAGTCAATGCAATATTAAAAAGCACAAATAGAGAACTCTGTAGGATCCCCTTTTTTTGTAACATAGTTGTTAAAGTCATACTGGTTTGATATCTTGTTTTGTACAGTGCCTTATTTATATTGTATTTTTAATTTATTTTATGCAACTTGTTGACACGTTTTATTTTGTGTTTATGTATGTAAAAAATATTGTATTTCACATATTAATTTTTTGTATTCATTTATTTATTCATATTTTTTTTTAAATCTTTTTACCTATTCTGATTGTTAATTTGCTTTCTTTAAGTAAAAAAAAAAAAGGTCAAAGACAAAGCTATTCGGTGTCTTGTGAGTATATACACTTCACTGCCGATGTGGGGGGGCGCCACCTAAAATCTTGCCTAGGGCGCCAGATTGGTTAGGGCCAGGCCTGCTTGTGAGTGTTGATGCCACAGCTTTGCAACAGTTGATATTCTAGTTTCAAGCATGTTTTACTCAATATAGGTCATCAAATCTCAGCAACAAGCTGTAATATCTTACTGAGATCATTTAGGACCAAAACCCTTAAAACAAGTAAAACACTCTGACATAAAATCTGCTTAGTGAAAAGAATTATCTTATCAGACAGAAAATAAGCAAATATCACCCTTATTTGAGATATTTAATCTTACCTAGATTTCAGTTTTTGCAGTGCAGCAGTTCGTCTAAAGCTGTCACTGTTGCAGATCTCACTATCGGGCTACTTTTCCAACCGAGGACCCCTTGAGCATTTTTATTTTATTTTATTTTTTTATCATAAACATGCTAAAACCAACCCAAGCTATGTCATTTAACGTGTCCTGTAAATTAGTCAATAAAGTATGTAATTATTCTTACAAAATGTATTTCTTCTTTCCATGTTGACAAAAACAATATATAATTTACTGCATGCAACTGCACAACTTTAATATTATTTAATAATGCAAGAAATATTAGTAACACTTTAGTATGGGGAACATATGAACCATTAATTAATTTCTTATTAACGTGCAAATTAGTAACATATTGGCTGTTAATTAGTCATTATTAAGTACTTATTAATGCCTTATTCTGCATGGCCTTATTATACAACCAGTAAGCCATTAACTAAGTCTTCCCTAACCCCAACCCCAACCCTAACCCTATGTTAATAGGCAACTAATTAATGGTTCATATGTTCATCATACTAAAGTGTTACCGAAATATTATATCATGCCTTGGGCACTAATACACCCTCATACCATCACAGATGCTGGCTTTTGAACTTTGCGCCTTGAACAATACGGATGTTTTTTTTCCCTCTTTGTTCCGGAGGACACGACGTCCACAGTTTTCAAAAACAATTTGAAAAGTGAACTCGTCAGACCACAGAACACTTTTCCACTTTGCATCAGTCCATCTTAGAGGAGCTCGGGCCCAGCGAAGCCGGTGGCGTTTCTGGGTGTTGTTGATAAATGGCTTTCGCTTTGCATAGTAGAGTTTTAACTTGCACTTACAGATGTAGCGACCAACTGTAGTTACTGACAGTGGTTTTCTGAAGTGTCCCTGAGCCAATGTGGTGATATCCTTTACACACTGATGTCGTTTTTTGATGCAGTACCGCCTGAGGGACCGAAGTGATTTTGACCGTAGATGGTGAATTCGCTAAATTCCTTGCAATAGCTCATTGAGAAATGTTGTTCTTAAACTGGTGGACACATTTTCTCACGCATTTGTTCACAAAGTGGTGACCCTCGCCTCATCCTTGTTTGTGAATGACTGAGCATTTCACGGAAGCTGCTTTTATACCCAATCATGGCACCCGCCCGTTCCCAGTTAGCCTGTTCACCTGCGGGATGTTCCAAATAAGTGTTTGATGAGCATTCCTCAACTTTTTCAGTCATTTTTGCCATTTGTGCCAGCTTTTTTTATAAACATGTCGCAGGCATCCAATTCCAAATGAGCTAATAGTTGCAAAAAAATAACAAAGTTTCTCAGTTCAAATATTAAATATCTTGTCTTTGCAGTCTATTCAATTGAATATAAGTTGAAAAGGATTTGCAAATCATTGTATTCTGTTTTTATTTACCATTTACACAACGTGGCAACTTCACCGGTTCTGGGGTTTCTAAATAAACTCAATTGTTGGTGTAGATGACAGACCACAGTTGTTGTTTTCCTACATGACAAACATGTTTAGTGTGGTTTAGTGAGCCGATAAAAACTGAGCTGCGGGCCACAAATGGCCCCTGGGCTGGACTTTGAATACGCCTTCAGTAGAGGATGAAGAGTGTGGGCTATAAATGCATGACGCCGATATCGAAGCGTGACCACTCTCGCTCCGTTCCTGCAACTTCAGCCTCGATATGAAATTGGTCACAAGGAGTGCACATCGCCAGCCTTCCTTTGAGGCATCCATCTTCTCCGTGGCATGCCTTTTATTTGTTGCCAGGCCCGACCATAAACGCCACGAATGCTACTAAATCAGGTAGGCACAGTGATTAGAGTGCACCCCTCCACGATCCCCTTTCCGCCTATTTTCAGCAAAGTAGTAAACACAATGTAATCCTCACACGATCGATACAGCCAGGCTTCTCTGCAGCCTCCTCCGGCAGCTTGTTGATGGAGACACATTAGGAAATGGACACCAAACATATTGAACCTGCTTCACGGGGTTGACTTTGGGTTTGCCTTTTTCACGCATCATATTAGTCGCACCTGCACAAATGAACTGGAATGACACCTGGTAGAGCACAAGTCTTTTTCTGCATACATACACTGCAAAAAGTCAGTGTTCAAAAACAAGAAAAAAAATACAAAAATGAGGGGTGTTTTACTTGAACTAAGCAAAATTATCTGCCAATAGAACAAGAAAATTTGGCTTGTCAAGACTTTCCAAAACAAGTCAAATTAGCTAACCTCAATGAACCCAAAAATACCTTCAAATAAGTATATTCTCACTAATAACAAGTGCACTTTTCTTGGTAGAAAAAACAAATATGAGACCTTTTTTTCTCAATATGTTGAAAAATATTCTAAAATTAAGTAAATGCTAGTGCCATTATCTTGACATAATGATATGCGCTCGGCATTACATTTTTTGAAATCAGCAAACTTATACTAAAAACTTTTTCTTTTTTTTAATGGAAAGGCAACAAGGCAACCGCTTGTTACTCTCGGGGTCTCCTAGCTGCTCAGGCAAATATCATATTGTCTAAAAATGCATTTTTCCATCGATAACATGACATCATCGCGCCAAGTGCATGCTCTTTCAGTCATTAGTGCGCAAGGAAAAAATAAAAAGATAAAAATTATATATATATATATATATATATATATATATATATATATATATATATATATATATATATATATATATTTATATATATATATATATATATATATATATATATATATATATATATATATATATATATATATATATATATATATATATATTAGGGGTGTGGGAAAAAATCGATTTGAATTCGAATCGCAATTCTCACGTTGTGTGATTCAGAATCGATTCTCATTTTTAAAAAATCTTTTTTTATTTATTTTTAATTATTTATTTATTTATGTATTTATTTTTTTATTTTTTTATTAATCAATCCAACAAAACAATACACAGCAATACCATAACAATGCAATCCAATTCCAAAACCAAACCCGACCCAGCAACACTCAGAACTGCAATAAACAGAGCAATTGAGAGGAGACACAAACACGACACAGAACAAACCAAAAGTAGTGAAACAAAAATGAATATTATCAACAACAGTATCAATATTAGTAACAATTTCAACATAGCAGTGATTAAAAATCCCTCATTGACATTATCATTAGACATTTATAAAAATAAAATAAAAATGAACAATAGTGTCACAGTGGCTTACACTTGCATCGCATCTCATAAGCTTGACAACACACTGTGTCCAATATTTTCACAAAGATAAAATAAGTCATATTTTTGGTTCATTTAATAGTTAAAACAAATTTACATTATTGCAATCAGTTGTCCTTTACAATTATACAAGCTTTTTACAAAAATCTACTACTCTGCTTGCATGTCAGCAGACTGGGGTAGATCCTGCTGAAATCGTATGTATTGAATGAATAGAGAATTGTTTTGAATCGGGAAAAAATCGTTTTTGAATCGAGAATCCTGTTGAATTGACAAAAAAATCGATTTCGAATCGAATCGTGACCCCAAGAATCGATATTGAATCGAATCGTGGGACACCCAAAGATTCACAGCCCTAATATATATATATATATATATATATATATATATATATATATATATATATATATATATATATATATATATATTACAGCCCAACCCAATTTTTTTAAATTGTAATTTGGAAGAGTTTACCTGAATGTGCATGAACTATTTCTGTTCAAAATTGTTAGAAATGTCACATGTTAAATGTTTAAATATTAACTGTCAGTTTACTGTACTGTGCCAACTGTACTACTATATGAGTACGTATTTTCTATTGTTTCATTGAAAATAAAACAGCAAAGTCCATTTGGCTGTCATCTGTTTTAATTATGAGACACAATTGTGTCGAAGTCATGATTTTTTTTTTCATGCTTGAAATAAGAAAGTTTTACTTTAAAAAAGCAGTTTTATACTTGTGAGTGTTGATGACACAGCTTTGCAACAGTTGATATTCTAGTTTCAAGCATGTTTTACTCAATATAGGTCATCAAATCTCAGCAACAAGCTGTAATATCTTACTGAGATCATTTAGGACCAAAACCCTTAAAACAAGTAAAACACTCTAACATAAAATCTGCTTAGTGAGAAGAATTATCTTATTAGACAGAAAATAAGCAAATATCACCCTTATTTGAGATATTTAATCTTAGTTAGATTTCAGTTTTTGCAGTGTATAGACAGCTGGACTGTACCATTTATGAGTGTAAAAGGGGGATTCCATTATCCATCCATCCATTTTCCATACCGTTTGTGCTCATTAGGCATGCACTGGACTGGTCGCCAGCCCATTTAGACAAACAACAATTCATGCTCAAAGTCCCACCTATGTAGGGATGGATACCGAATTTGGTATTTTCATATGCACCGACCGAATTTTGTCTTTACTACCGGGTGTAGATCCACGTAAAATCAAGCATTGCCATATTTCCACACTGCTGTAGTCCGCTTGCAGTCTGTGCCGGTTCAAACACGTGGCTGGCAAACAAGCACTGAAGCAGCACTCAGAGTGGACTCTGTCGGACTGCCTGTAGGTAATGTGACCATTTTACAAAACCAGTGAAGTTGTCACGTTGTGTAATTCGTAAGTAAAAACATAATACATTGATTTGCAAATCCGTTTCAACTTATATTCAATTGAATAGACTGCAAAGACAAGATATTTAATGTTCAAACTGAGAAACGTAATTTTTTTGGCAAATAATCATAAGCTTGGAATTTAATGGCAGCAAAAAAGTTGGCACAGAGGCTTTTTTACCACTGTGTTACATGGCCTTTCCTTTTAACAACACTCAGTAAACGTTTGGGAACTGAGGAGACCAATTATTGAAGTTTTTCAGGTGGAATTCTTTCCCATTCTTGCTTGATGTACAGCTTAAGTTGTTCAACAGTCCGGGGGTCTCTGTTGTGGTATTTTAGGCTTCATAATGCGCCACACATTTTCAAAGGCAGACAGGTCCGGACTACAGGCAGGCCAGTCTAGTACCTGCACTCTTTTACTACGAAGCCACGCTGTTGTAACACATGGCTTGGCATTGTCTTGCTGAAATAAGCAGGGGCGTCCATGATAACGTTGCTTGGATGGCAACATATGTTGCTTTTTTGAAGCAACACATGAGAACATGGCTGCCTTGAGTTTCCAATACTTTCTACAACTCTTTTTTTTTTTGTGATAGAGTGACAACTATTTTTGTTTCCTCTGTTGTTTCCTTCCTCCTTATCACATGGACAAAGATAAGACCGTCTGGAGGAAAGTTCTGTGGTCAGATGAAACAAAAATTGAGCTGTTTGGCCACAAAACACAGCAATATGTTTGGAGGAGAAAAGGTGAGGCCTTTAACCCCAGAAACACCAAGCCTACCGTCAAGCATGGTGGTGGTAGTATTATGCTCTGGGCCTGTTTTGCTGCCAATGCAACTTTAAATGCTTTAAATGGGACAATGAAAAAGGAGGATTACCTCCAAATTCTTCAGGACAACCTAAAATCATCAGCCCGGAGGTTGGGTCTTGGGCGCAGTTGGGTGTTCAAACAGGACAATGACCCCAAAACACACGTCAAAAGTGGTAAAGGAGTGGCTAAATCAGGCTAGAATTAAGGTTTTAGAATGGCCTTCCCAAAGTCCTGACTTAAACGTGTGGACAATGCTGAAGAAACAAGTCCATGTCAGAAAACCAACACATTTAGCTGAACTGCACCAATTTTGTCAAGAGGAGTGGTCAAAAATTCAAGCAGAAGCTTGTGGATGGCTACCAAAAGTGCCTTATTGCAGTGAAACTTGCCAAGGGACATGTAAGCAAATATTAACATTGCTGTATGTATACTTTTGACCCAGCAGATTTGGTCACATTTTCAGTAGACCCATAATAAATTCATAAAAGAACCAAACTTCATGAATGTATTTATGTGACCAACAAGTATGTGCTCCAATCACTCTATCACAACAAAATAAGAGTTGTAGAAATGATTGGAAACTCAACACAGCCATGACATGATGTTCTTTACAAGTGTATGTAAACTTTTGATGGCGACTGTAGGTCTTGTTTTGGATCTACATTGCACTCGTGCTCTAATGTTGTGATCGTTAAGTGTCTATACTCCCACAAGGGGAAGGTGGGATTTGTTCGAGAGACTTGATAGCCGCTGGCAGTAGCTGAAGAGTTGTGTGATCTCCATCAGAGAGTGTTCTGTGCGGGGGGAAAAAAAAACATCAGACGGACTTTCTGCCGCTATACCTGCTCATTAGGCATGTGGTGCCTGCCGGAAACATCCAGGCATGTTTTTTTTTTTGTTTGTCTGTTTTGCATTGCTAAACTAATCAATGCACCACCGGGTTTTACTCAGTTCTTGTGTGTATGACTATTTATGAACAAATACATTGCAGAACACTGCAGCAAGGGAACCCATGTTGTAGTGGCTTCAACTGCAGCTGCTGCTATCTTGTGGAGCTAATAACAAACTACGGAACCAGTGACGTTGGCATGTTAGGTAATTCGTAAATAAAAACAGAAGACAAAAAAAGCAAATCCTTTTCAAGTTATATTCAATTGAATAGACTGCAAAGACAAGATATTTAATGTTCGAACTGAGAAACTTTTTTTTTTTTTTGTGCAAATAATCATTAACTTTGAATTTAATGGCAGCAACACATTGCAAAAAAGTTGGCACAGGGGCATTTTTACCACTGTGTTACATGGCCTTTCCTTTTAACAACACTCAGTAAACGTTTGGGAACTGAGGAGACCAATTTTTGAAGCTTTTCAGGTGGAATTCTTTCCCATTCTTGCTTGATGTACAGCTTAAAGGCCTACTGAAAGCCACTACTACCGACCACGCAGTCTGATAGTTTATATATCAATGATGAAATCTTAACATTGCAACACATGCCAATACGACCGGGTTAACTTATAAAGTGCAATTTTAAATTTCCCGCCACACTTCCGGTTGAAAAAGCCTTCGGAGGATGACGTATGCGCGTGACGTAGCCCGGGGAACAGAGGTATGCCTTCCCCATTGAATACAATACAAAAAAGCTCTGTTTTCATTTCATAACTCCACAGTATTCTGGACATCTGTGTTGGTGAATCTTTTGCAATTTGTTTAATGAACAATGGAGGCTGCAAAGAAGAACGTTGTAGGTGGGTCGGTGTATAGCGGCTGGCTGTAGCAACACAACAAGGATTACTCACTTGGATAGCAGACGCGCTAGCCGATGCTAACCGGCCACCGCACGGATGATCGGGTGAAGTCCTTCGTCGCGCCGTCGATCGCTGGAACGCAGGTGAGCACGGGTGTTGATGAGCTGGCCAGATGAGGGCTGGCTGGCGTAGGTGGAGCGCTAATGTTTTTATCATAACTCTGTGAGGTCCGGTTGCTAAGTTGCTAAGTCAGCCTTAGCATCGTTAGCAACAGCATTGTTAAGCTTTGCCAGGCTGAGATCTATTAACCGTGTAGTTACATGTCCATGGTTTAATAGTATTGTGGATCTTCTGTCTATCCTTCCAGTCAGGGATTTATTTATTTTGTTTCTATCTTCATTTGAGACAGATGCTATCACGTTAGCTCATGCTAATTAGCATGAGCTTTGTCGATGTATTGTCGTGGAGATAAAAGTCACTGTGAATGTCCATTTCGCGTTCTCGACTCTCATTTTAAAGAGGATATAGTATCCGAGGTGGTTTGAAACACAAATCCGTGATCCACAATAGAAAAAGGAGAGAGTGTGGAATCCAATGAGCCAGCTTGTACCTAAGTTACGGTCAGAGCGAAAAAAAATATGTATTTCACTGCATTCTAGTCCGTCACTCTAACGTTCCTCATCCACAAATCTTTCATCCTCGCTCAAATTAATGGGGTAATGGTCCGAATAGCTCTAGCTGCGTTGAAAACAATAGGAAAATATGAGGGAGTGAACAACTGACAACGTCACGCTACTTCCGGTAGGGGCAAGGTTTTTTTTTTATCAGAGACCAAAAGTTACGAACTTTATCGACGTTGTTCTATACTAAATCCTTTCAGCAAAAATATGGCAATATCGCAAAATGATCAAGTATGACACATAGAATGGATCTGCTATCCCCGTTTAAATTAAAACATTTTTATTTCAGTAGGCCTTTAAGTTGTGCAACAGTCCGGGGTCTCCGTTGTGGTATTTCAGGCTTCATATTGCGCCACACATTTTCAATGGAAGACAGGTCTGGACTACAGGCAGGCCAGTCTAGTACCCGCACTCTTTTACTATGAAGCCACGCTGTTGTAACACGTGGCTTGGCATTGTCTTGCTGAAATAAGCAGGGGCGTCCATGATAACGTTGCTTGGATGGCAACATATTTTGCTCCAAAACCTGTATGTGTCATGATCCGTGGCCCGGATCATGTTTTGTTATGTTCTGTTAGTTTTGGACTCCCTGAGTTCCTGTTTGTGCACCTCTGGGTTTGTTTTATTTTCCATGGGGATTAATTGGGTTTACCTGCCTCTGGTTAGTGGTCAGCACGCTCAGCTGCTGTCAACCACTAATCAGAGAGCTATTTATTCACCTTGCTCGCCACGCTCAGTCTGGCTTCATCATTTGCCACATGCAACAGTTACGTTGGGTAAATTCCTTGTCTCCTATGTTTCTTGATTCCTGCGCTAATTCTCGCCTTAGCTTCCTGTGCGATCGGCACGCTTTCCTTTAGCTTGTGGTCTGTTTTTGGTATGTGTTTGATTTTTGAGGAATATATCATGTTCCTACCTGCACACCTTGTCCGGAGTTGTCCGTCTGCATACTGGAAGAACGACCCCGCCCATCGTGACAGAATGTATCTTTCAGCATTAATGGTGCCTTCACAGATGTGTAAGTTACCCATGCCTTGGGCACTAATACACCCCCATACCATCACAGATGCTGGCTTTTTAACTTTGGGCCTAGAACAATCCAGATGGTTCTTTTCCTCTTTAGTCTGAAGGCCACAACATCCACAGTTTCCCAAAACAATTTGAAATGTGGACTGGTCAGACCACAGAACACTTTTACACTTTGCATCATCTCATCTTAGATGAGCTCGGGCCCAGCGAAGCTGACGGCGTTTCTGGGTGTTGTTGATAAATGGCTTTCGCTTTGCATAGTAGAGTTTTAACTTGCACTTAGAGATGTAGCGACCAACTGTAGTTACTGACAGTGGTTTTCTCAAATGTTCCTGAGCCCATGTGGTGATATCCTTTACAGACTGATGTCGCTTTTTGATGCAGTACCGCCTGAGGGATCGAGGGTCCGTAATATCATCGCTTACGTGCAGTGATTTCTCCAGATTTTTTGAACCTTTTGATGATATTACGGACCGTAGATGGTGAAATCCTTAAATTCCTTTGCAATAGCTCGTCGAGAAATGTTGTTCTTAAACAATTTGCTCGCGCATTTGTTCACAAAGTGGTGACCCTCGCCCCATCCTTGTTTGTGAATGACTGAGCATTTCATGGAAGCTGCTTTTATACCCAATCATGGCACCCAACTCTGTCTTTTTTGCCACTCGTGCCAGCTTTTGTGAAACATGTTGCAGGCATCACATTAAAAATGAGCTCATATTTGCAAAAAAATATCAACGTTTTCCAGTTCGAACGTTAAGTATCTTGTCTTTGCAGTCTATTCAATTGAATATAAGTTGAAAAGGATTTGCGAATCATCGTATTCTGTTTTTATTTACCGTTTACACAACGTGCCAACTTCACTGTTTTTTTAAATGTTTTTTTGCTAATTAATTGAAGAATTTGTGAGCGTATTTACTGAAGTTTTAAAGCCCTGTTTTTTTGTTTTTCACGAGTGTTGTAGGAGCCACTAGGCAGTTTCCCAAGGAGAGTGTTTTGGGGGCATTTGTGCACGCATGGCTGACACTCGGAGGTGCTCATTCATTCTTATTTACAGTAGCACTGGCGTTCAATTTTCCCTACCCGTGTTCCAGCTGGCCGAGGCTGCCCTCTCTCTCTCTCTCTCTCTCTCTCTCGCGCAAAACACCCAATTCTGCCACACCGACCTGCGCTCCTACAGCCATAAATCTCAGGGTGTTTGTGGAGAAGGTTTCCAGCAATCAAGCGTGGTCAGTGGACCCCACAACCAGGCATGCCGCGGGCCTTAGTGGCTCACTGTTGGTATGGGGTCTAATTAGCACACCCTCTCTCCACCAAACACAAGAGCGATCAACCCCAGTGTCGCCTGTGGCTGGCCAGGCAGACGGATCAATACGTCTGATCATGCCTTTTTCATCAAGTGAAATGAAAGCGCTTTGTCTTCACCTTAAAGCCTTTCTCAGTGTGTGTGTGTGTGCGTGTGTGTGTGTAAGGAGGCCGGTATAATGTAGTTGCATTAGGGAACCATAAAGATAAATAACAGGACGTGCTGAGCATAACTCATCCTGTCAGGGAAAGAGGTTTCAAGGCTTGGAAACTTTGTGGGTTTTTTTTTTTCAACCACTCCAATCCCTTCACTACTTCTTAACTTGCCTCCTTGTATGCAGGGGGGCTATATTTAGACATAATAAGCAAGAAGTTGGAAACCAAAGTTATAAAATAATGACTGTAATATTGAAAAATGTGTCAAATATAAGACGCAGATGTATTAATTGGTTCATTTACCATGATGAATGACGTATGGTATATCTAATACTCTCGCTACCTCTCAAGTAATGAGTAAATAAATGACTATAATATTGAAAAACGTGTCAAATATAAGACGCAAATGTATTAATTGGTTCATTTACCATGATGAATGACGTATTGTATATCTAATACTCTCGCTACCTCTCAAGTAATGAGTAAATAAATGACTATAATATTGAAAAACATGTCAAATATAAGACGCAAATGTATTAATTGGTTCATGTACCATGATGAATGACATATTGTATATCTAATACTCTAGCTACCTCACAAGTAATGAGTAAAATAAATGACTATAATATTGAAAAACATGTCAAATATAAGACGCAAATGTATTAATTGGTTCATTTACCATGATGAATGACGTATTGTATATCTAATACTCTCGCTACCTCTCAAGTAATGAGTAAATAAATGACTATAATATTGAAAAACATGTCAAATATAAGACACAAATGTATTAATTGGTTCATTTTCCATGATGAATGGCATATTGTATATCTAATACTCTAGCTACCTTTCAAATAATGCGTAAATACATAATGACTATAATCTTGAAAAACATATCAAATATAAGACACAGATGTATTAATTGATTAATTCCCCATGGTGGATGACATATTGTATATCTAATACTCTGGCTACCTCTCAAGTAATGAGTAAATAAATGACTATAATATTGAAAAATTAGTCAAATATAAGACACAAATGTATGAATTGGTTCATTTACCATGATGAATGACGTATGGTATATCTAATACTCTCGCTACCTCTCAAGTAATGAGTAAATAAATGACTATAATATTGAAAAACATGTCAAATATAAGACGCAAATGTATTAATTGGTTCATTTGCCATGATGAATGACATATTGTATATCTAATACTCTAGCTACCTCTCAAGTAATGAGTAAATAAATGACTATAATATTGAAAAACATGTCAAATATAAGACGCAAATGTATTAATTGGTTCATTTACCATGATGAATGACGTATTGTATATCTAATACTCTCGCTACCTCTCAAGTAATGAGTAAATAAATGACTATAATATTGAAAAACATGTCAAATATAAGACACAAATGTATTAATTGGTTCATTTTCCATGATGAATGGCATATTGTATATCTAATACTCTAGCTACCTTTCAAATAATGCGTAAATACATAATGACTATAATCTTGAAAAACATATCAAATATAAGACACAGATGTATTAATTGATTAATTCCCCATGGTGGATGACATATTGTATATCTAATACTCTGGCTACCTCTCAAGTAATGAGTAAATAAATGACTATAATATTGAAAAATTAGTCAAATATAAGACACAAATGTATGAATTGGTTCATTTACCATGATGAATGACGTATGGTATATCTAATACTCTCGCTACCTCTCAAGTAATGAGTAAATAAATGACTATAATATTGAAAAACATGTAAAATATAAGACGCAAATGTATTAATTGGTTCATTTACCATGATGAATGACATATTGTATATCTAATACTCTAGCTACCTCACAAGTAATGAGTAAAATAAATGACTATAATATTGAAAAACATGTCAAATATAAGACACAAATATATTAATTGGTTCATTTTCCATGATGAATGGCATATTGTATATCTAATACTCTAGCTACCTTTCAAGTAATGAGTAAATACATAATGACTATAATCTTGAAAAACATATCAAATATAAGACACAGATGTATTAATTGATTAATTCACCATGGTGGATGACATATTGTATATCTAATACTCTGGCTACCTCTCAAGTAATGAGTAAATAAATGACTATAATATTGAAAAATTAGTCAAATATAAGACACAAATGTATGAATTGGTTCATTTACCATGATGAATGATATAGTGTATATCTAATACTCTAACTACCTCTCAAGTAATGAGTAATAAAATCACTATAATATTGAAAAACATGTCAAATATAAGACACAGATGTATTAATTGGTTCGTTTACCATTATGAATGACATGGTGTATCTAATACTCTAGCTACCTCTCAAGTAATGAGTAAATACATAATGACTATAATATTGAAAAACATGTCAGATATAAGACACAAATTCATTAATTGATTAATTTTCCATGATGAATGACATATGGTATATCTAATACTCTAGCTACCTCTCAAGTAATGAGTAAATAAACAATGACTATAATATTGAAAAACATGTCAAATATAAGACACACATATATGAATTGAATTGGTTTGTTTACCATTTACCATTATGAAAGACATAGTGTATATCTAATACTCTAGCTACCTCTCAAGCAATGAGTAAATAAATAATGACTATAATATTTAAATACATGTCAAATACAAGACACAAATGTATTGATTGGTTTATTTACCATGATGAATGACATATTGTATATCTAATACTCTATCTACCTCTCAAGTAATGAGTAAATAAATGACTATAATAATGAAAAACATGTCAAATATAAGACACAAATGTATTAATTGGTTCGTTTTCCATGATGAATGACATGGTATATCTAATACTCTAGCTACCTCTCAAGTAATGAGTAAATAAATAATGACTATAAAATTGAAAAACATGTCAACTATAAGACACAGATTTATTGATGTATTCATTTATCATGATTAATGACATATTGTACATCTAATACTCTAGCTACCTCTCAAGTAATGAGTAAATACATAATGACTATAATATTGAAAAACATGTCAGATATAAGACACAAATTCATTAATTGATTAATTTTCCATGATGAATGACATATTGTACATCTAATACTCTAGCTACCTCTCAAGTAATGAGTAAATAAATAATGACTATAATATTTAAAAACATGTCAAATATAAGACACAAATGTATTAATTGGTTCATTTACCATGATGAATGACATAATGTATATATAATACTCCAGCTACCTCTCAAGTAATGAGTAAATAAATAATGACTATAATATTTAAAAACATGTCAAATATAAGACACAAATGTATTAATTGGTTCATTTACCATGATGAATGACATAATGTATATATAATACTCCAGCTACCTCTCAAGTAATGAGTAAATGAATAAACACTATAATATTGAAAAACATGTCAAATATAAGACACACATATATTAATTGGTTTGTTTACCATTATGAAAGACATAGTGTATATCTAATAATCTAGCTACCTCTCAAGTACTGAGTAAATACATGACTATAATATTGAAAAACATGTCAAATATAAGACACAGATGTATTAATTGGTTCATTTACCATGATGAATGACATATTGTATATATAATACTCTAGCTACCTCTCAAGTAATGAGTAAATAAATAATGACTATAATATTGAAAAACATGTCAAATATAAGACCCACATGTATTAATTTATTAATTTACCATGATGAATGACATATTGTATATCTAACACTCTAGCTACCTCTCGAGTAATGAGTAAATAAATAAAAACTATAATATTCAAAATCATTTCAAATATAAGACACAAATGTATGTATTGATTAATTTACCATGATGAATGACATATTGTATATGTAATACTCTCGCTACCTCTCAAGTAATGAGTAAATAAAGGTGAAAGAAAAATATTTTAAAAACATATATATTTATAAAAAATTGCCAAAAATTGTTTATTAACTTATATTAAACATCTCTCAAATGCATATAAATTACTTTCCCTCGTAATTAAGTGAGAATCAAGATATGTTTTAATTGCTGATGCGTTTTAATAGATTTTTAAATGCGCCAGAAAATAACCCGTTTTGTACACTGTTGATGTGTTTCAACTCACAGTAGTGCCTAAAAAAATGTGTTCCTGTGTCGTATTTCTCCAGCAATGGTCATGTGGTGACATCAATTATGGTATTTTGAGAAGCAATCATTGAAGTCGGACATCACTGAAGGCCTAGGTGGGAAACGCACGGCCCCCCACTGGGATCAAATGAGTGAACTCTGGTTCACATTCCAATACAGTAGGTGGCAGTAATGCACCTGTAACATTAAAAAAAAAATACCACTGATAGTCACACACACACTAGGTGTGGTAAGTTACCCTCTGCATTTGACCCATCTCCTGGGAGGTGAGGGGAGCAGTGAGCAGCAGCGGTGGCCGCGCTCGGGAATCATTTTTGGTGATTTAACCCCCCCAATTCCAACACTTGATGCTGAGTGCCAAGCAGGGAGGCAATGGGTCCCATTTTTATAGTCTTTGGTAGGACTCGGCCGGGGTTTGAACTCACGACCTGCCGATCTCAGGGCGGACACTCTAACCAACATTGAGAGCCAAGAATGGTCAACAAATAACAAAAAACAGGCAACAACTAAACGTTTTATACGATATGCTCCATTTCGTCCGAACATCTCCAAGATGCAATTCATCAGCCATCATTTCCACAGCGTCTTAGTGATTAATCGGTCAACTAATCAATGACTGTGTCCATGCCTAGTTGAATTTTTGGTGGAGAAGTGCAATTGCTCAGTGAATAACGACGAAATGCCAGCATATGGAGAAGCCGGGGCTCAATCAATTTGGTTCCGATCCAAATTAGAATTGTGCGGTCTGTGCCGTTCTACTTTTTCCATTATTGTGCGTGCTTTTTTGTCCGCGTCCTCTTGCCAATTTGTGTGTGTTTGTGTATAAGTGTGCGTGTGTGTGTGCGTCCATCCTGCATGCGGATCCAGTGCCACGGCCCGGTTCATTTACACGCCCCTCACTTTCTCTCTCTCTCCTCAGCCAGAACGTTCGAAATAAAAGAATAAGCCACTTTTTTTTTTTTTCCCCGGAACAACTTATTCCACGCAGACTCGTCTGGTGACCTTCAAGGTCTCAATCAGTGCGGAGGAGGAGGAGGGGGGCGGGGGGGAAATGGAAATGGCTCGCTCCGAGAACCTCATTTCCTGCGAATTGCCGTGTTGTGTGTGTTACTAAATCACCGCCTTCTCGCCGGCGACTAAACCTGCGCACCGACTTTCTGTGTCCAATAGATGACGTGCCACCTTATTTCAAGATGGAGCCTCCTCAGACCCAGGTTCATCTGGAGGGCAACCGGCTGGTCCTCACCTGCATGGCCGAGGGCAGCTGGCCCCTGGAGTTCAAATGGATCTACAACGGCACCGAGCTGACCCGCTTCACCTTGGAGTACAGGTAAGCAATCATACCTCAATGTCTACCTTATGATATAAAACTGACTGTTCTAACTAGAGATGTCCGATAATATCGGACTGCCGATATCATCGGCCGATAAATGCTTTAAAATTGGATATCGGAAATTATCGGTATCGGTTTAAAAAAAGTAAAATGTAAACAATAATAATAATAATAAAAAAGTACAAAGTTGACAAGACATAATAATATACATTAATATAGTGCAAAAGGTAATGTATAGTATGCAATTCATGATTGTCCAGTTTTGCCTGAAAGGGAGTGGGAAGAAGATAATTTATGTAATCCCACCCCCAGTTCTCCATTCAGTGATTATTCACATGAGTTTCACTCTTACTTTGTTCAAGGATTATAATACAGATGTTGTATCATAGTGGCATTACCACAGGTAACAATAATTATTACACCGTAACAATAATTTGTATCAACAATGTAGGAATAATGAATATACCAACAGTGGTAATAGACAAAATGCCAACAATGGTAATAGACAACATGGCAATAATGGTAATAGAAAACATAGCAATAATGGTAATAGACAACATAGCAATAATGGTAATAGACAACATAGCAATAATGGTAATGGACAATATAGCAATAATGGTAATAGACAACATAGCAATAATGGTAATAGACAACATAGCTATAATGGTAAGGAAACATTGAGCACATGTTAACACTTTGAGACAGAGTACAGCAGCAGGTCCAATTAAAGACCCTCATCTCTATATTTGAACCAGACTCCATGTTTGTATAATAGTTTAAATCGATGAATAGTTTGGCATTGCTTGTGTTGTAAGTCCAGTTTGTTCCATAGTTTTACTCCGCATACAGACACACAAAAACGTTTACGTGTGGTTTGGTTCACTTTGTGACTGCAATAATAAATATGGCAGTGCCATGTTGGCATTTTTTTCCCATGACTTGAGTTGATTTATTTTGGAAAACCTTGTTACATTGTTTAAAGGCCTACTGAAAGCCACTACTACCGACCACGCAGTCTGATAGTTTATATATCAATGATGAAATCTTAACACTGCAACACATGCCAATACGGCCGGGTTAACTTATAAAGTGCCATTTTAAATTTCCCGCTAAACATCCGGTTGAAAAACGTCTATGTATGATGACGTATGCGCGTGACGTCAATAGTTAAACGGAAGTATTCGGAACCCATTGAATCCAATACAAAAAACTCTGTTTTCATCTCAAAATTACACAGTATTCTGGACATCTGTGTTGGTGAGTCTTTTGCAATTTGTTTAATGAACAATGGAGACTGCAAAGAAGAAAGTTGTAGGTGGGATGGGTGTATTAGCGGCTGGTTGTAGCAACACAACCAGGAGGACTTTGACTTGGATAGCAGATGTGCTAGCCGCCGCTAGCCGCCGACCGCACGGATGATCGGGTGAAGTCCTTCGTCCTTCCGTCGATCGCTGGAACGCAGGTGAGCACGGGTGTTGATGAGCAGATGAGGGCTGGCTGGCGTAGGTGGAGAGCTAATGTTTTTAGCATAGCTCTGTCGAGGTCCGGTTGCTAAGTTAGCTTCAATGGCGTCGTTAGCAACAGCATTGTTAAGCTTCGCCAGGCTGGAAAGCATTAACCGTGTACTTACATGCCCAGGGTTTAATAGTATTGTTGATTTTCTGTATATCCTTCCAGTCAGGGGTTTATTTCTTTTGTTTCTATATGCAGTTAAGCACGATGCTATCACGTTAGCTCCGTAGCTAAAGTGCTTCGCCGATGTATTGTAGCGGAGATAAAAGTCACTGTGAATGTCCATTTCGCGTTCTCGACTCTCATTTTCAAGAGGATATAGTATCCGAGGTGGTTTGAAATACAAATCCGTGATCCACAATAGAAAAAGGAGAGAGTGTGGAATCCAATGAGCCAGCTTGTACCTAAGTTACGATCAGAGCGAAAAAAGATATGTCCTGCACTGCACTCTAGTCCTTCACTCTAACGTTCCTCATCCACAAATCTTTCATCCTGGCTCAAATTAATGGGGTAATCGTCGCTTTCTCGGTTCGAATCGCTCTCGCTGCATTGAAAACAATGGGGAAATGTGAGAAGCCTTTCAACCTGTGACGTCACGCTACTTCCGGTACAGGCAAGGCTTTTTTTATCAGCGACCAAAAGTTGCAACTTTATCGTCGATGTCCTCTACTAAATCCTTTCAGCAAAAATATGGCAATATCGCGAAATGATCAAGTATGACACATAGAATGGATCTGCTATTCCCGTTTAAATAAAAAAAAATTGATTTCAGTAGGCCTTTAATGCATCCAGCGGGGGCATCACAACAAAATTAGGCATAATAATGTGTTGATTCCACGACTGTATATATCGGTATTGGTTGATATCGGGATCATTAATTAAGAGTTGGACAATATCGGAATATCGGGTATCGGCAAAAAAGCCATTATCGGACATCTCTAGTTCTAACATAATGTGTGTCTCGAGAGCCTGTTTATGAGCACCAAACATGAGAAAAATCCATCGTCTCACTCATAGGCGCCGATCTACATTTCTGCCAGTGGGTGCTCGGTGTGTATTAGTGTTGTCCCGATACCAATATTTTGGTACCGGTACCGGTACCAAAATTATTTTGGTACTTTTCGGTACTTTTCTAAATAAAAGGGACTACAAAAAATGTCATTATTGACTTTATTTTAACAAAAAATCTTAGGGTACATTAAACATATGTTTCTTATTGCAAATTGTCCTTAAATAAAATAGTGAGCATACAAGACAACTTGTCTTTTATTAGTAAGTAAACAAACAAAGACTTCTAATTTAGTCTGCTGACATATGCAGTAACATATTGTGTCATTTTCCATTCTATTATTTTGTCAAAATTATTAAGGACAAGTTAAGTTAAAGTTAAATTGTCACACACACACACTAGGTGTGGCGAAATTACTCTCTGCATTTGACCCATCACCCTTGATCACCCCCCTGGGAGGTGAGGGGAGCAGTGGGCAGCAGCGGTGGCCGCACCCGGGAATCATGATGGTGATTTAACCCCCAATTCCAACCCTTGATGCTGAGTGCCAAGCAGGGAGGTAATGGGTCCCATTTTTATAGTCTTTGGTATGACTCGGCCGGGGTTTGAACTCACAACCTACCGATCTCAGGGCGGACACTCTAACCACTAGTGGTAGAAAATGAATTATTAATCTACTTGTTCATTTACTATTGATACCGGTATCTGGACTCTCACTATTATGTTAGATCCACTACGGACTGGATTTTCGCAATATTATGCTAGACCCACTCGACGTCCCCTAGAGGGGTCTCCCCTAGAGGGGGGGGATTTCGGTTTTCCCGAAATTCCGTAATACCTTTTCTCAATTCAACATGTTACTACTTAAACATTTCTCGACCGATTTGAAAAATTCAACCCATTCAGACCATTCAAATTTTTACCATTTTCCAAAAAATACCCGGTTTTCCCGAAATTCCCCAATTTTTTGTATATTACCATTGAAATGAATGGGACATTCTTCAAAGTTCCACATTTCCTACATTTTTCATCTGATTCAAACTGTTCCAACTTCAAAATGTTCAGCTTGTTCAGGAGTTGTGTGTTCTACTTCAACAATTGTAAAAAAAAAAAAAATTCCAGGATTTCAGTTCAACTTCAGCACTGGAGCATTCACACACAATTGTTGTGTGACCTCTAAGAGAAAAATATTATAATATGAGATCTTTAAAGGCCTACTGAAACCTACTACTACCGACCACGCAGTCTGATAGTTTATATATCAATGATGAAATCTTAACATTGCAACACATACGGTCGGGTTAACTTATAAAGTGACTTTTAAAACTTCCCGGGAAATATCCGGCTGAAACGTCGCGGTATGATGACGTATGCGCGTGACGAAGTCAGAGTAACGGAAGTTATGGTACCCGTAGAATCCTATACAAAAAGCTCTGTTTTCATTTCATAATTCCACAGTATTTTGGACATCTTTTGCAATTTGTTTAATGAACAATGAAGGCTGCAAAGAAGACAGTTGTAGGTGGGATCGGTGTATTAGCAGCGGACTACAGCAACACAACCAGGAGGACTTTGTTGGAGCGCTAGCCGCGCTAGCCGCGCTAGCCGTGCTAGCCGCGCTAGCCGCGCTAGCCGCGCTAGCCGCGCTAGCCGCCAACCTCACCTTGACTTCCTACGTCTCCGGGCCGCCAAACGCATCGGGTGAAGTCCTTCGTCCTTCTGCCGATCGCTGAAACGCAGGTGAGCACGGGTGTTGATGAGTAGATGAGGGCTGGCTGGCGTAGGTGGAGAGCTAATGTTTTTAGCATAGCTCTGTGAGGTCCCGTTGCTAAGTTGCTAAGTTAGCTTCAATGGCGTCGTTAGCACAGCATTGTTAACCTTCGCCAGCCTGGAAAGCATTAACAGTGTATTTACATGTCCACGGTTTAATAGTATTGTTGATTTTCTATCTATCCTTCCTTCTATCCTTTATTTTTTTGTTTCTATATGCAGTTAAAGCACGATGCTAACCCGTTAGCTCGTAGCTAAAGCATTTCGCCGATGTATTGTCGTGGAGATAAAAGGCACTGAATGTCCATTTTGCGTTCTCGACTCTCATTTTCAAGAGGATATAGTATCCGAGGTGGTTTAAAATACAAATCCGTGATCCACAATAAAAAAAGGAGAGTGTGGAATCCAATGAGCCAGCTTGTACCTAAGTTACGGTCAGAGCGAAAAAAGATACGTCCATCACTGCCTCTCAAGTCCTTCACTGTAACGTTCCTCATCTACGAATCTTTCATCCTCGCTCAAATTAATGGGGTAATCATCATTTTCTCGGTCCGAATCTCTCTCACTCCATTGTAAACAATGGGGAATTGTGAGGAATACTAGCTCCTGTGACGTCACGCTACTTCCGGTACAGGCAAGGCTTTTTTTTATCAGCGAGCAAAAGTTGCGAACTTTATCGTCGATTTTCTCTACTAAATCCTTTCAGCAAAAATATGGCAATATCACAAAATGATCAAGTATGACACATAGAATGGATCTGCTATTCCCGTTTAACTTTAAAAAAATCATTTCAGTAGGCCTTTAAGTATTAAAAAACACTTATTTGCGTAAAAAAAATCACTTCCTGCACCCGCATTTATTTCTAACTAATCGCTCACATTCCATCTGTCTTGAATTTATTCCAGTTGTGTCTAAATTTCACCCCAGAGACGGCACATCTTGCATCAGGGGGGTTGTCAAATGTATTCAGATTTGTATCTGCCGTCGCATTCAACATGCATGAGATGGCTGTGAGCAGATAACTCTCCCATTTACAGCTCGGGCTGTTTGTTGTTGCGGCAGCAACAAAAATCACACAAAGCTTCTTTTTCATCAGATTGTGCCAGCGTGTGGGCGTGCTGATGGCTTTGCTCCGTCAGCACTAAGATGCCGTTTCACTGGCCACTGACTTCCTGCGGACACTTTTTGTTTTTCCTCAGTAATTTTCTGGTTAGCTTCCCATAACACAAGCAAAAGGCAAGATGCAGTGTGTGTGTGTGTGTGTGTGTGTGTGTATTAAATTGTCAAAACAGGCACCCCAGCTCAGGGGCGCCGCTAGGGATTTTGGGCCCCATGAAAAGAATCTTTACAGGGCCCCCTGTATTATAATGTCATCATCATTTGGGGCCTCTCTGGGCCCCCCTCCATCATGAGCCCCTAGAATCCATCTCCTTTACCCCCCCTTTTCGGCGCCCAATACAATGATTTGCAAATCCTTTTCAACTTATATTCAATTAAATGGACTGCAAAGACAAAATATTTAATGTTCGAAGTGAGAAACTTTTTTTTTTTTTTTTTGTGCAAACAATCATTAACTTAGAATTCAATGGAAGCAACACATTGCAAAAAAGTTGGCACAGAGGCATTTTTACCACTGTGTTACATGGCTGTGGAGGTTGCCCTCCAGGGGGTTCTTTGGACCACCAAACGACGACATGAGAGCCCGGTTCAGGTTCACAAAACAGTTTTATTTTTCCAATGAAGTCTTTTTGTGGCTGTCCGTCTTGCTCTCGCTCTCCCCCAGCTCCCACCCCGTCTCTCCTTATATAGAGCGACAGGTGATTAGATGACAAGGGCCGCCTGGGCCATCTACGCACCTGTCGCTGACTTCGAGGCCGGTCCTGGCACACCCCGTTCCACTGCAGGCCCGCAGGCCCGCAGGCCACGCCCCCCTACACAATGGCCTTTCCTTTTAACAACACTTAGTAAACGTTTGGGAACTGAGGAGACCAATTTTTGAAGCTTTTCAGGTGGAATTCTTCCCCATTCTTGCTTGATGTACAGCTTAAGTTGTTCAACAGTCTCCATTCTCGTATTTTACGCTTCATATTGCGCCACACATTTTCAATGGGAGACAGGTCTGGACTACAGGCAGGCCAGTCTAGTACTCGCACTCTTTTACTATGAAGCCACGCTGTTGTAACACGTGGCTTGGCATTGTCGTGCTGAAATAAGCAGGGGCGTCCATGATAACGTTGCTTGGATGGCAACATGTGTTGCTCCAAAACCTGTATGTACCTTTCAGCATCAATGGTGCCTTCACAGATGTGTAAGTGGTGACCCTCGCCCCATCCTTGTTTGTGAATGACTAAGCATTTCATGGAAGCTGCTTTTATACCCAATCATGGCACCCACCTGTTCCCAATTAGCCTGTTCACCTGTGGGATGTTCCAAATAAGTGTTTGATGAGCATTCCTCAACTTTCTCAGTCGTTTTTGCCACTTGTGCCAGCTTTTTTGAAACATGTTGCAGGCATCAAATTCCAAACGAGCTAATATTTGCAAAAAATTAAATGTTTTTCCGATTCGAACGTTAAATATCTTGTCTTTGCAGTCTATTCTGTTTTGTTTTTTTTACAATTTACACAATGTGCCAACTTCACTGGTTTTGGGTTTTGTAAATGTGGGAATTAATTTAACTTTTTTGTTATTACAAATGCACTGTTTTTTTTTGTGTTTGTTTTTTATTGCAAGTGATAAATGCTTATTTAGTGAAACAAAAAGTCATGTAAAATTGCATCAATATACATAAATTAAAGATGCATGAATAATCGATTGTTTTATCGAATCCTAGCTCCTGAATCGTAATCGTAATCAAATCATGAGGTGACCAAACATTCCCACCTCTAATAATGACCAAAAACATGTGTTTTTCTGTGAACATGTCTCACTCGCCTCGTAATGATTGTATAATAATAATATATCAAAAATACATGCTGAGTCACAAATCAAATAAAATGTGTCATTTAGTGCTTTCCAGTTACTATTTTTTCAGTTCAAGCTCATATAATGACATAATGACCAAAACACGTCTTTTTCCCCTTGAACATGTCTCACTATCACTATGCTTCACATCATCAAAACGACATGCTGTGTCAAAAATGTGTTTGCGACAGACCACGCTGAGTCTTGTATCAAATTATGGTGTAGATGAGAGCTTTTCAGGTTGCCTTTTGTTAGTTCGGTACAATAGTCTCATATTGTTGATTGTATAATCACCAAAAATAGATGCTGGGTCAAAAACTGTTTGCCACAAACCACACTGAGTCAAATATCAAATTTAACAGTATTGATAAGAGCTTTCCAGCTCTGTAATTGATTTGTCATTTTCCCTTGGACAGATGATTGTATAATCATCAAAAATAGATGCTTTTTGCAACAAACCAAACCAATTCATATTCAAAATTAATTAGTTGAATACAAAACCCAAAACCAGTGAAGTTGGCACGTTGTGTAAATCGTAAATAAAAACAAAATACAATGATTTGCAAATACTTTTCAACCTATATTCAATTGAATAGACTGCAAAGACAAGATATTTAACATTCAAACTGGAAAAATTTGTTATTTTTTGCAAATATTAGCTCATTTGGAATTTGATGCCTGCAACATGTTTTAAAAAAGCTGGCACGAGTGGCAAAAAAGACTGAGAAAGTTGAGGAATGCTCATCAAACATTTATTTGGAACATCCCACAGGTGAACAGGCTAATTGGGAACAGGTGGGTGCCATGATTGGGTATAAAAGCAGCTTCCGTGAAATGCTCAGTCATTCACAAACAAGGATGGGGCGAGGGTCACCACTTTGTCAACAAATGCGTGAGGAAATTGTCGAACAGTTTAAGAACAACATTTCTCAACGAGCTATTGCAAGGGATTTATGGATTTCACCATCTACGGTCCGTAATATCATCAAAAGGTTCAAAGAATCTGGAGAAATCCCTAAGCCCGTGACCTTGGATCCCTCAGACGGTACTGCATCAAAAAGCGACATCAGTGTGTAAAGGATATCACCACATGGGCTCAGGCACATTTCAGAAAACCACTGTCTGGAACTACAGTTTGTCGCTACATCTGTAAGTGCAAGTTGAAACTCTACTATGCAAAGCGAAAGCCATTTATCAACAACACCCGGAAACACCGCCGGCTTCGCTGGGCCCGAGCTCATCTAAGATGGACTGATGCAAAGTGGAAAAGTGTTCTGTGGTCTGACGAGTCCACATTTCAAATTGTTTTTGGAAACTGTGGACGTCGTGTCCTCCGGACCGAGGAGGAAAAGAAACATCCGGATTGTTATAGGCGCAAAGTTGAAAAGCCAGCATCTGTGATGGTATGGGGGTGTATTAGTGGCCATGGCATGGGTAACTTACACATCTGTGAAGGCACCATTAAGGCTGAAAGGTACATACAAGTTTTGGAGTGACATATGTTGCCATCCAAGCAACGTTATAATGGACGCCCCTGCTTATTTCAGCAAGAAAATGCCAAGCCACGTGTTACAACAGCGGGACTTCATAGTAAAAAAGTGCGGGTACAAAACTGGCCTGCCTGTAGTCCAGACCTGTCTCCAGTTGAATATGTGTGGCGCATTATGAAGCGTAAAATACGATAATGGAGACCCCGGACTGTTGAACAACTTAAGCTGTACATCAAGCAAGAATGGGAAAGAATTCCACCTGAAAAGCTTCAAAAATTGGTTTCCTCAGTTCCCAAACGTTTACTGAGTGTTGTTAAAAGGAAAGGCCATGTAACACAGTGGTAAAAATGCCCTTGTGTCAACTTTTTTGCAATGTGTTGCTGCCATTAATTTGCAAGTTAATGATTACTTGCAAAAAAAAAAATTAAGTTTCTCAGTTGGAACATTAAATATCTTTGCAGTCTATTCAATTGAATATAAGTTGAAAAAGATTTGCAATTTCCGTTTGTATTTACAAATTACACAACGTGCCAACTTTACTGGTTTTGGGTTTTGTACATTTTGGGTCAAAATTCTGCACTAAGTTACATATTAAATGAAAAGTACTTATAACAGCTTTCCAGATCTGTTATTGATGAGTCAGTATACACTTGTATGATGACATAATGACCAAAATAACATGTTTTTCCCTCACTCTAATTGACTCAGTCTAAAACTAGCAACTAACTAACTAACCCATGTGTAATTACCACAAGAGAATGGGTAATTACTCCGAAAAGAATGTCCTCCAGCTGTGCGAACAATGTGTTTGCACGTTGGATGCTATCTGCAGTCTGTCCTGAAGACGACATGTTTGAGCCTCCCTCAGGTGGCATCATCTGATTGCTGTCACAAACCTCATGCACACCTTGGTATCCCGCACACCTCGCCTCTCTCCATCGTCTGCCTTTTCTTTTTTCGCTCCTTTTTCTGGTTCTCAGCACTTGGCTGGACTCTCTCGCCGGCCAGCCCCTCTCTCCTTGTTATTCTTCCCCTGCCCTGATCTGAGAGGCCAACTGGAATCCATTTAATCAGACCCCCACCACCATCACACGCAATTGCACCGCGGGGGGAAAGCGGGGTGGGTGTGAGGGTGGTGGGGGCGAAAGTCCACAAGTGGTCGTTGCAAAGCAATTAGAAAGTGGAACTGGTTGTGTGAGGTTATCAGTGGGACATGATGGACATATATCGCATAACATGAATGCATACACTCATGTTTTTATACAGTATGCACTAAATATGAATGAATCAATCAATCAATCAATGATTATTTATATAGCCATAAATCACGAGTGTCTCAAAGGGCTGCACAAGCCACAACGAATGGAAATAACATGTTAGTAAAGTCGATCGTTTTGTTGTTTTAACTTTCTTTTAGACTTAGACTTAGACTTAGACAAACTTTATTGATCCACAAGGGAAATTGTTCCACACAGTAGTTCAGTTACAAAGCATAGAATGGGTACGGATGGAAATGATAATGCAGGTATTGCATAGACTACAAATGTACCATAGTATCAATATAAAATATAACATACAGTATATGTAATATTTACATATTATATATACAGTATATAATATACTGATATATTATATTATCATATTATGTATTTATATATATATATATATATATATATATATATATATATATATATATATATATATATATATATATATATATATATATATATATGTATATATATATATATATATATATATATATATATATATATATATATATATATATATATATATATATATGTATGTATATATATATATATATATATATATATATATATATATATATATATATATATAAAATATACTTATATATATATATATATAATATACTTATATATTATATTATTATATTATATTATATTTAAATTTTTTAATTGTTTATATAATATATATTTATATATATATATATATATATATATATATATATATATATATATATATATATATATATATGTATTTATATATTATATATATATATATATATATATATATATATATATATATATATATATATATATATATATATATATATATATATATATATATATATATATATAATATATATTATATAATATACTTATATATATATATATATATATATATATATATATATATATATATATATATATATATATATATATATATATATATATATATAATATATATAATATATATTATATAATATACTTATATATTATATTATTATATTATATTATATTTAAATTTTTTATATAATATATATTTATATATATATATATAATATGTTAAAATGTTACTTGCCGTAAATGTTTCATGCTGGAACCGATCAACAAAATTACCCTGCCACTTGTTGCTAGGCAGCGTTGAGAGGTTGCAGTGGTTAATTAAAAAAAATAAAAAATAGTATGCATGCTAAATTCACCTTTTCATTATGCTATTAATTACATTTGAGTGTTTTCTAGTTTTTTTACATGTATTTTAATGGACAGCAGTTAACTATTTTGCCACAAATGATTGGAGGATGCGGGCAGAATTGTGGACACTTTGGGATTCGGATCACTGTCTGCCCTGCAGGATGAATTTGAGGACCAGTCATAGACAATTTAGACTGAAAAGAAAAACATTTTATTTTCACTCGCATACAAAACATTCTAACTTGGAATGTTTCCCTGGCTTCGATGACACAACAAACTCCCTTCATTTCATTCATTTTCAATTATTCATTTATTTCAGGCAATGACATAAAAGAAAAAGTACAAGGTAGACAACACATAATAACATAAATGAATATATTACCAAGGGTAATGTATAGTATGTAAGCATGATTGTCAAGTTTGGCCTTTTTGTCTCTCATGGACACACACTTGTTGTTGACTTTGGATTGACTGGCGGCTGCAAGAACATCAAGGTCGCGGAACAGAGACACGCGGCAGGCTTACACACACACATGCATCCACAAAAAATATACGCCACACACACATACCCCACCCCGCATCCAACGCCCTCGACGCGAATCCCTTAGGGGTGATGGACGGCTGGGCAGCGCCTGAAGAACTTCAGCCCGCCACCGTAGCCCCGCACTCCCTCCCTTCTGTTGCAAGTCTGAGTTGTATGTTGTAATATGTAAATGTTTTTGCAATGGAGGTTTTTTCCCACTCGGGGGCCGGGTCTAGATTGTATTTTTTTACTCATCCTCCCCTAGCGTTGACCTTTTTCCCATCTTTAACGGGGCGCCTTGTGGCGACCCATCAGCGTTCCTGTTTTGTAACCCTGTACACTTGTTTGTTTGTCTAATCTTAAACGGGGTTGTCCTGAAAACAAAGTTCCGTTGTACTTGTGCAATTACATTAAAGACCTACCTACCTACCTACCTACTTGCCGTAAATGTTTCATGCTGGAACCGACAAAATTACCCTGCCACTTGTTGTTAGGCAGCGTTATTAGGTTGCAGAGGTTAATTAAAAAATTAAAAAAAGAAGTTTGCATGCTAAATTCACCTTTTCATTACGCTATTAATTAAATGTGACTGATTTCTAGTTTTTTTTACATGTATAAATGGACAGCAGTTACTTATTTTTTACAATTACGCTTAATGGCAGTGTATATTTGCAATTGAATCACTGCAATGCCTTACATGTAAAACACCATCTACTTGTAATGCACAGTCTTCTGCTGCTCATGTCTCGCTTTTAAGAGTAGTTCTGCTTAAAGGTCTGTTCCTGCACAGAAAACATCTGCATTCCTGTATTTAACATAATGAATGTGCAGCATAAAAGCGGTCGCATGACAAATGTTGCTGTCAATCTAGATGATGGTGATGAATGGCACTTTGGTTTATATATATACATTATATATATGTGTGTGTGTGTGTGTGTGTGTGTGTGTGCGTGTGTGTGTGTGTAGGTATCTGATCCCTTCGCTGGACCGATCCAATGCCGGCCACTACCGATGCATCGTGAGAAACCGAGTTGGCGCCATAATGCAGTGCAGCACTGAAGTGAGGGTCGCCTGTAAGTGGACACAAGTTTGATTCAATACTCATTTCATACATGTAAGTAAAGTGCCGTATTTGGTTATTAATTAATAAAAGTGTTTGTTTGTAGTTATTTCCTCATTTTTTTTGCAAATATATTGTCGACAGAAAAAATACACAAAATTAGCTTAAAAACATTAAACAACCATTTTTATTTAATAACAATAAAAAGTAGTCCAAGAAATTACAAAACAAAGAACCCCATTTGAAACACAATTTAAATGTGGGTTGTTTATTAACCTTGTGTATGTTTTTTTGGCTCTGGGGCCATTCAGGGGTTGATACCTATATGTGTGTTTATTTTTGTTGTTGTTTTATTTTTTTATGTTGTTACTTGTTGGGGGTTGGGGGGGAAACATGTGATGTTTTTGACTGTTCATGTCAATTCTGTGGCCAAAACATGTTAAAAAAAAACCAAAAAAAACAATCACCTAAAATGAGCTGAAATTTAACATTAATAAGAATATAATTATGTTAATAAAATACAATTAAATATCAATAATATAAATGAAAAAATATAAATATATAACAGATGTATAATAAATGATGTATAATAAAATAGATAATGGTCAGTCAAAAAGGGCTGAAAAAATAAAGCCCCCGCCCCCAAAAAATAAAAATAAATAAAAAAACAATCACTTAAAATGAGCTAAAATTAAACATACATAAGAATATAAATATATTAATAAAATATATATATATATAAATATTAATAATATACATTTAAAAAATCTATATAAAACGGATGTATTATAAATTATATATAATAAAATAGATAATGGACAATCAAAAAGGGCTAAAAAAATTAAGCCCCCCCCCCCAAAAAAAAAAAAAAAAAAAAAGAAACACTCACCCAAAATGAGTTTAAATTAAACATGAATAGGAATATAAATATGTTAATAAAATATAAATAAATATTAATAATTTACATTTTAAAAAGCTATATAAAACGGATGTATAATAAATTATTTATAATAAAATAGATAATGGACAGTCAAAAAGGCTGAAAAAATATAGCCCACCCACCCCACCCCACCCCCCCGCCCAAAAAAAAATAAATAAATAAATAAAATAATCACCTAAAATAAGCTGAAATTAAACATCAATAAGAATATTAATATATTAATAAAATATAAATGCAAATTAATAATATAAATTAAAAAGATCTATACAAAACGTATGTATAATAAATGACACATAATAAAATAGATAATGGACAGTCAAAAAGGGCTGGGAAAAAAAAACAAAAAAACATCACCTAAAATGAGTTTAAATTAAACATAAATAGCAATATAAATATATTAGTAAAATATAAATAAATATTAATAATATACATTTAAAAAAGCTATATAAAACGGATGTATAATAAATTATATATAATAAAATAGATAATGGACAGTCAAAAAGGGCTGAAAAAATATAGCCCCCCGCCCAAAAAAATATTTAAATACAAAAACATTTACCTAAAATGAGCTGAAATTAAACATAAATAAGAATATAAATATTAATGATGTAAATAAATAAAAATCTATACAAAACGGATGTATAACAAATGATATATAATAAAATAGATAATGGACAGCCAAAAAGGGCTGGAGAAATAAACATAGACAAAATTAACAGACAAAATTAGGTCAAAATTATTAAACAGAGGAGCCAAAAATAGAAAAAACAGAAAATAAAAGTTGGCCAAAAGCTATTAAAAAAAAGGAACCAACGTGTCTTCAAATAATTGACAAATGAACAGCAAAAACAAGCAAAATATGTTTTAAAGGACACCAATTCTCAGATTATGGATACTTGAGAAAAACTTATATCAAATGTATGAAAGATAAAGCATCACAACCTATCATAGCAATGCATATATGTCTTTAACAACAGCAAAGGCGGATGAAATATCGATGTGAATGACTGCGTACAGTAAGTACAGTAGTACGATCATACGTAACGCCACATCTTTGCTTTACTTTCTCGTAGACATGAGCAGCTTCGTAGAAAGCGACAGGACTCAAACTGTGTCCCAAGGCGACGGCGCTCTCGTCCACGCCCCGCGCATCCACAGCTTCCCCAAGCCTCAGATCACCTGGTTCCGAGATGGACGCAAGATTCCTTCCAGCAGTCGCATGTAAGCACAGTGGCGCCCCCTCAGCTTCCTCCGTGCGTATGTGCGTATGTATGTGCGTATGTATGCGGGTGGCTGCCGTAAAATGAAGGAATTGTGTTGTTGCACTGTATGGCCTCTCAGTAAATGATAAAGAAGGTCATTATATCACACACCTGTTGACTTTGCAAGCACAATGATTGAAGGCTAGACACACAGCAGGCAGCGGGGGAGCTAATTAGACCGAATTGGACAAGTGATGCCATGTTTGACTGACAGCTCTCCTCCATGACTTGCCGTGGGTCTGTGTGGGTCTGTGTGGTATGAACTGGAGAGAAAGGTTGTTGTTTCTTTGAGAAAAAAAGAAGCAATACTGCATACAAATTGTATAGAAAACATACATTAAATATGCCTATTGAATTAGATCAGACAAAAAAAAAAACTATATACAGGAATTTAGTAGTACTTCCCCCCAAAAAATGTGTTCTATTTTGAGGGGAAAAAACTGTAAGAAAAAAATGATATAACAACAAAAAATATTACATACAGTATAATATGTAACTTTTCAAGTAAGAAATTCTAAAGGTACCATTTCATTTACGTTTTTTTATAAAAAAAAAAAAAAACAACAACAAATAATGACATTTTACTAGCAAAAAAATGTATATTCTGAAAAAAATTTTTATTTTCTGTGATAAAATTGAGGAAAACTGGAAAATGAAGTTTTCATTTTTCAAAAACAGAATTAATTGACATAAATAATAAGGTAACATTTTTTGGAATATAGTAAATAGTTCATTCATCCATCCATCCGTTTTCTACCGCTTATTCCCTTCGGAGTCGCGGGGGGCGCTGGAGCCTATCTCAGCTACAATCAAGTTCATTCATAAAGCTGTAAAATGTGTTGTTATAAATAGAATAAACATGTAATATTCTGGAAAAAAAAGTTAGTTTTATAACTATTACAATAACAAAAATGTTACATGATTTGGGGGAAAAAAAATCAAAATGGTGACAAATTAAATCTTCCTTTAAACAGTTTTTGTTTTAATATTTCATGAATACTGTTGTGTCGGACCAGTTCTTCCTCCAAGGGAATCTAAGTTACTGGTCAATCCCAAATTCTTTCGATGTTGAGTAAGAAGGACCATCAAGACAGAATTGGAATATTTTCAAGTTTTACTAAAGCTTTAGGAGTTCAACTTAACCAATACATTCATATCGGCTACTCGTTGATCTGGCATTCCAATGGAAAAGCCCACTCTTTTCACACAAACAAAGCCCCCATCTCCCCCCTCTCAACACTGATAAGGAGAGAGACGTGGGGGTTGTCTTCACATTCCAACATAAGACACTAAACAGACAATCTGAAGACAAAGAGAGACTGGTAGAATAAACAAAGGAAAAGTACTAGCTACTCTAAACATGGCTATGTAAAAAGAAAGAACTCTTAAACATATCTGCATCCTTCCACAATACATTTAGATTAATTTTTTTGGGGAGGGGGGGGGGGGGTGAAGCAATGATAAGTGAGACATTCAGAAATAGCATGAATTACTGTATGCCTATTTAATTACATATGACCAGAATAAAGAGAAAATATTAAACTACAGGAATTTAGTGGTATTTTTTTTACCTTTTGTTAATTAGATACAACAAGAATAAAGTCATATTTTTACAAGAGAAAATATTAAACAACAGGAATTTAGTGGTAATTTTTAGAATTTGCAAATTATGAAAAAAAAGGCATAATGGTTACGGATGAGGTCTTTTTTTAAGTGTTTTTTTAATTGTTTGTTATAATAAATTCAAGAACAAAGTTTGATTTTTGTTTGGGGGTGGTGGCAGCGACATTTTGAATAAAAATGCAAAATATTGCCATAAATAATTTGTAATATTTTGAATTTACAAGATACACTTTACACAAATATAGTTTAAAAAATCATAATGTTGTGGGCAGAATTAGCTTTATATATATATATATATATATATATATATATATATATATATATATATATATATATATATATATATATATATATATAGATATACACTACCGTTCAAAAGTTTGGGGTCACATTGAAATGTCCTTATTTTTTAAGGAAAAGCACTGTACTTTTCAATGAAGATAACTTTAAACTAGTCTTAACTTGAAAGAAATACACTCTATACATTGCTAATGTGGTAAATGACTATTCTAGCTGCAAATGTCTGGTTTTTGGTGCAATATCTACATAGGTGTATAGAGGCCCATTTCCAGCAACTATCACTCCAGTGTTCTAATGGTACAATGTGTTTGCTCATTGGCTCAGAAGGCTAATTGATGATTAGAAAACCCTTGTGCAATCATGTTCACACATCTGAAAACAGTTTAGCTCGTTACAGAAATTACAAAACTGACCTTCCTTTGAGCAGATTGAGTTTCTGGAGCATCACATTAGTGGGGTCAATTAAACGCTCAAAATGGCCAGAAAAAGAGAACTTTCATCTGAAACTCGACAGTCTATTCTTGTTCTTAGAAATTAAGGCTATTCCACAAAATTGTTTGGGTGACCCCAAACTTTTGAACGGTAGTATATATATATATATATATATATATATATATATATATATATATATATATATATATATATATATATATATATATATATATATATATATATATATATATATATATATATATAGGCCCTGCGATGAGTTGGCGACTTGTCCAGGGTGTACCCCGCCTTCCGCCCGAATGCAGCTGAGATAGGCTCCAGCACCCCCTGCGACCCCGAACGGTGTACGCCGCCTTCCGCCCGAATGCAGCTGGGATAGTCTCCAGCACCCCCGCGACCCCGAGAGGGACAAGCGGCAGAAAATGGATGGATGGATGGACAAAAGTGCCTCCTCAATTAATACTGTTTGTGTCCCCGTGTGTGCACACGTGAGCGTGTGTGTGTGTGTGTGTGTGTGTGTGTGTGTGTGTGTGTGTGTGTGTGTGTGTGTGTGTGTGTGTGTGTGTGTGTGTGTGTGTGTGTGTGTGTGTGTGTGTGTGTGTGTGTGTGTGTGTGTGTGTGTGTGTGGGTGTCTGTGTGTGTGAATCTCACCCAATCTGTCCAAAGCAGTGACACAACTCTGGATTTATGCAATCCTCCTGAAGAGTCACTGCGAAGGCAGCAATCACCTGAGATTCATTTGGTCCGGGCGGGCTCTTCATGCATTATGTATTCAACTTGCAGGCAGGTGCTGTCTTTAATTGACACCAGGACTTAAAGCATCCTCTTTTACTTGGAGAGCGAGCTTGATTAGCCTGCAAGACAACAAAGAGGGACGACTGTGACGGGAGGCAAAGACGACTTATTTTTAAGTTGGACGATACAGACATTATACAGTACTGTATTTGTATTGGCACACATTCATATTCATGGCCTTATATATATATGCATTAATATGTGTGTGATTGCACGCACATGTGTTTATGTGTGTGTGTGTGTGTGTGTGTGTGTGTGTGTGTGTGTGTGTGTGTCTGTTTATCCTGCACTGATCAAGCAGATGCTGGCAGTTTTGTCAAGGCTAATCTGACTGTGTGCTTAGCGTCAGCTCTCATTTAATGGGCTCCTCTCACATGAGACCGTCAGCCCTAAACACCATCCAGTATTCCTTGTGAGAGCATCTACTGTAACACACACACACACACATGCACCATTTAAACGGGTGCTGCAAACACTCATGTATCCACCCATTCCTCTTCTTGGCAGAATTATTTCGAATGGAATTAAAATGGAAACAAGAAGACATTTGTGGGGGGGGGGGGGGGGGGGGGGGTGATGCAATCCATCAGAGTTGAGGTTGGATTTTGCGAGTGTAATTTTTGACTGTACCGTATGTGTGTGTGTGTGTGTTGCATAATTGGGGGCTTCGTCTGCTGCGCCAATTAGGGGCCATCTGTTGCAGCCATCTATTTACGTGCACTACTGCACGCTGCAAAAGTGCCAAAAACTCTTAGTCACACTGAAAAGAATGAAGTACTTTTTTTTTTTATATATATATATATATATATATATATATATATATATATATATATATATATACACTACCGGTCAAAAGTTTGGGGTCACCCAAACAATTTTGTGGAATAGCCTTCATTTCTAAGAACAAGAATAAACTGTCGAGTTTCAGATGAAAGTTCTCTTTTTCTGGCCATTTTGAGCGTTTAATTGACCCCACAAATGTGATGCTCCAGAAACTCAATTTGCTCAAAGGAAGGTCAGTTTTGTAACGTTCTGTAACGAGCTAAACTGTTTTCAGATGTGTGAACATGATTGCACGAGGGTTTTCTAATCATCAATTAGCCTTCTGAGCCAATGAGCAAACACATTGTACCATTAGAACACTGGAGTGATAGTTGCTGGAAATGGGCCTCTATACACCTATGTAGATATTGCACCAAAAACCAGACATTTGCAGCTAGAATAGTCATTTACCACATTAGCAATGTATAGAGTGTATTTCTTTCAAGTTAAGACTAGTTTAAAGTTATCTTCATTGAAAAGTACAGTGCTTTTCCTTCAAAAATAAGGACATTTCAATGTGACCCCAAACTTTTGAACGGTAGTGTATATATATATATATATATATATATATATATATATATATATATATATATATATATATATATATATATATATATATATATATATATATATATATATATATATATATATATATATATATATATATATATATATATATATATATATATATATATATAATATTTATATAAAAACA
This sequence comes from Entelurus aequoreus, assembly GCF_033978785.1. Taxonomy (NCBI): domain Eukaryota; kingdom Metazoa; phylum Chordata; class Actinopteri; order Syngnathiformes; family Syngnathidae; genus Entelurus; species Entelurus aequoreus. The sequence continues at coordinate 13,510,243 of NC_084755.1, forward strand.
CTTGGTAATGTTATGAAAAAAATATATATATATATATTTTGATGGGGGAATTTTTTTTATTTAGTTTTTTTTAGACAAGTATCTCGTGCGCACGAGACACATGTCTACCAGTATGTTTTTTACTGGTAATAATTACCAGTAAAAACAAATAAAATTAAATAAAAAAACTATATTTTGATTTTATAAAGTTTATAAAATCAAAATGTAGTTTTTTTTTTGTTTTTTTGTTTTTGTTTTTTCATAACTTTACCAAACTTTCTCATGCACACGAGATACATGTCTAAAAAATAAAAATAAAATAAAAATTATAAAACTTTTTTTTTTCCCCATGTCCCTTTAGGGGCTCCGTAATTTTATAATGAAAAACAAACATGATTTAACCAGAATAAACTACTATATATTCCAAAAATAAAATCATACTTTTGCAAGGAAAAAATACACACAAATCAAACTCTTATACCAGAATAAAGTAAGGAGACAACACAACGGCAGGAATCAGTTCGATAGGTTTATTGAAGCTGATGATGTACTGGGGTGTGTATGCTACTAGAAGTGTGTGGTGCGAGACGATGTGACGTATTAGCAATGTGAATGTTACCAGGGGATGTTGTTCGTGCGTGTTGGATGAACCCTTCGACAGTCCGGGGTGGCTAGGTGAGAAGGCAGTCCGTGGTCAAGCGAGAGGTCGGGGGCTGGAGAGAGGTGTCGAGGTCCGTGTCCGAGCGGGGGGTCGAGGGAAGCAGTCCAAAATCCGGAGGGAAGTCGAGGCGCACAGCTCGATCACGGGATTCAGAGGGGAACACTGCGGGGAACACGGAGGACATGTAAGACACGGGCAGAGGGAAAGCACAGAGAGCAAGTACGAGGAGGGAAGCCAGAGATGCTTACTACACATAGTGAACTACGTTCCGGCACTGGATCTTCAGGTCCGCTGGTCTTTATGCCAACTGCCCTCATCAGATCCAAGTGCGCAGATTGTTGATTGCCTGCAGCCATGCGGGCGCGTGGCCGTGATGCGGGAAGAGCGAGCAGGGGCGTGTCCCGGCGGGGTCCTGGCAGAGCTGCCGGCAGGCATGAGGGATTGTGCATGGCTGAGGTCAACCACCTTGAAGCTATTTTATTTGGTACATGGTGTAATGATAAGTGTGACCAGTAGATAGATGGCAGTCAAACATAAGAGATAAGTGTAGGCTGCACTATGATGGGTCTCAAGTAAACAACACCAACATTTTAAATGTTCCATTGAAAATATAGAACATTACACACGGCACTCAAAAATCTATCAAAATGTTTTAGTACGACTTTGGTAAGCTATGAAGGCGCACCACTTGATGGATTGTCGGCGCATTAAACATAGGAGTATTATTATGGTGTGTGTATAAGGTAAGACATACTATCTGCCGTTTTGTTTCGCAATATTATGCAAAAGCAACTTTTCTTACTTTCCGGTATCCGCTGATTTGTATTTGGGATTTGCGTAAATCCTGAAAAAGTGTGCGCGTCCGCCTTTGTAGTCCGCACCGACGCCGTAGTCGATAAGCTTCTTCTTTTAATGTTGACTTACCACTAAATAAATGTTGATTTACCACTAAATAAATGTTGACTTACCAATAAGTAAATGTTGACTTACCACTAAATCATGTTGACTTACCACTAAGTAAATGTTGACTTACCACTAAGTAAATGTTGACTTACCACTAAATCATGTTGACTTACCACTAAGTAAATGTTGATTTACCACTAAATAAATGTTGGCTTACCACTAAGTAAATGTTGACTTACCACTAAATATATGTTGACTTACCACTAAATAAATTATGACTTACCACTAAATATATGTTGACTTATTACTAAGTAAATGTTGACTTACCACTAAATATATGTTGACTTGCCACTAAATGTATGTTGACTTGCCACTAAATAAATGTTGACTTACCACTAAATATATGTTGACTTACCACTAAATATATGTTGACTTACCACTAAGTAAATGTTGACTTACCACTAATTAAATGTTGACTTACCACTAAGTAAATGTTGATTTACCACAAAATAAATGTTGACTTGCCACTAAATAAATGTTGACTTGCCACTAAGTAAATGTTGACTTACCACTAATTAAATGTTGATTTACCACTAAATACATCTAGACTTACCACTAAATAAATGTTGACTTCCCACTAAATATATGTTGACTTACCACTAAATACATGTTGACTTACCACTAAATACATGTTGACTCACTACTAAGTAAATGTTGACCTACCACTAAATATATGTTGATTTACCACAAAATATATGTTGACTTACCACTAAATATATGTTGACTTAACACTAAATATATGTTGACTTACCACTAAATAAATGTTGACTTACCACTAAATATATGTTGACTTACCACTAAATATATGTTGACTTGCTACTAAATAAATGTTGACTTACCACTAAGTAAATGTTGACTCACCGCTAAATAAATGTTGACTTACCACTAAGTAAATGTTGACTTACCACTAAATATTTGTTAAATATATGTTGACTTACCACTAAATAAATGATGACTTACCACTAAATAAATGTTGACTTACCACTAAGTAAATGTTGACATACCACTAAATAAATGTTGACTTGCCACTAAATAAATGTTGACTTGCCACTAAATAAATGTTGACTTGCCACTAAATAAATGTTGACTTACCACTTAATATATGTTGACTTACCACTAAATATATGTTGACTTACCACTAAATATATGTTGACTTACCACTAATTAAATGTTGACTTACCACAAAGTAAATGTTGACTTACCACTAAATATATGTTGGTTTACCACTAAATAAATGTTGACTTACCACTATATACAGTAAATGTTGACTTACCACTAAGTAAATGTTGACTTACCACTAAGTAAATGTTGACTTACCTCTAATTAAATGTTGACTTACCACTAAATAAATGTTGACTTACCACTAAGTAAATGTTGACTTACCTCTAATTAAATGTTGATTTACCACTAAATAAATGTTGACTTACCACTAAGTAAATGTTGACTTACCTCTAATTAAATGTTGACTTACCTCTAATTAAATGTTGACTTACCACTAAATAAATGTTGACTTACCACTAAGTAAATGTTGACTTACCACTAAGTAAATGTTGAGCAGAGACAAAGTATAATTGTATCTATGAGGCAGTTTAGTCCAACAAGCAAACACATGTGTAGAGCATGACGACCACGTTGATGATCAGCTATTGAAGTGATCAGTCGTCATATTCATGTGATCCCATCTACTGGTTGTGGTCCCGAACAACCGCATAGGGTGTTTTTGCCAGGGGCCGGCCCTGCACATTGGTATGTGTTTAATTATTGTTGTTCCTCAGGGCCATCAGTCTGGACAACACTCTGGTCATCCTGTCAACGGTGGCGCCCGACGCAGGTCGTTACTACGCCCAGGCCGTCAACGACAAGAACGGGGAGAACAAAACCAGTCAGCCCGTCACGCTCCTTGTGGAGAGTAAGTACAAGTGCATGCAAGTCCGTTCACTCGCTCACCAGCACGGTGTTGTGGAGGCTGCTTCCCCTGGTGATATGTCGGCCCTGTCAGGCCTTTATTAACCAGGCTTCACTTGTCCACTGATTTACAAAGTCGCCTTGCTTAACAGGGAATAGCTAATCATAGACAAACATCAGGGGGTCCTCCCTCGTAAACAACAAGACAGGCGCGCCTGCAGAGATCGGCGGTGCTCATGTAAACATGTTTTACACATCAAACTAGAAACACTAACCTGCTTACTGATCTCAAATGTACTGTATGAATAACATTATTTACACTCTTCACTTGTAAGTCAAATCCAAAGTATGAAATTGCATCAAATAAATGAGATATTGCACTTCAATCACTCAATCAATCAATCAAAGTTTACTTATACAGTCCTAAATTACGAGTGTCTCAAAGGGCTGCACAAGCCACAACGACATCCTCGGCTCAGATCCCACATCAGGGCAAGGAAAAACTCAACCCAATGGGATGACAATGAGTATAATGAATGTCATTCAAAATAAATCTGATATTTCACGCACACTGAATTACATATTTAACTCAAAACAAATGAGATATTTCTTTTAAAATACTATATATTTCACGCAAAATAATTCACATGTACCACTCAAAATATATTACATATTTTACTCAAAGTATATAGTATACTTTACACAAAATAAACTACATATTTCACTCAAAATATATTACATATTTCAGTCAGTTATTTAAATATTTTACTCAAAATGAATCAGATATTTCACGCAAACTCAATTGCATATTTTTCTCAAAATGAACTGGATATTTCACTCAATAAATTACATGTTTTCATCACAATTAATTAGATATTTCACACGAAAATAAAATGCATATTCACTCAGCCACCCCTGCAACCCGGAGAGGGACAAGCGGTAGAAAAATGGATGAATGGATGGATTTCACTCAAAACAAATGTGATATTTCAGGCAAAATACATTCAAAATGTCACACAAGATACATTCCCTTGTAATGAATGTCAGAATGTTTTACACAAACTCACAAAATACACAACAATTTGCACACAAAAAATATTGTTTCACCTGTAATGCTTTGCATAAAATAAATTAGATCACTCAGAGTAAATTATGCATTTTATGTATGGTAGATAAACAACAAATATTTACGTAGCTATCACTGTAGATGTGTGCATACATTCAAAACGTACATATAAATAAAATGTATGTTTTACTTGAAATATATTTAAAATAAAATAAATAATGGAAACAATATAATACTATGCATATTAGAATGAAAGTTACCAATGTTATTAACATCAAAATTATAAATAAAATAAACATTAACATTGCAAAAAAACATCAATTTAAAAAGCCCCCAAACAACGTATCTTCATCAAACATGTCATTTCAGTGAGTTTTTGTTTTTTCAATGTGTATTTATTTATATATGTATTTATTAATTTATTTATGTATTTATTAATAAAAGACAAACTCAACATTATATGCACATGCAATATTTGTAATGCAATTTTTGACTTGCTATCAGTGGTCTATGTTCTATTTTTGAGTCACAACCACTGCTCTCATCGTGCTTTCATCTACAAACCCCAAAACCAGTGAAGTTGGCACGTTGTGTAAATCGTAAATAAAAACAAAAAAAAATGATTTGCAAATCCTTTTCAACCTATATTCAATTAAATAGACTGCAAAGACAAGATATTTAACGTTCGAACTGGAAAACGTTGTTATTTTTTGCAAATATTAGCTCATTTGGAATTTGATGCCTGCAACATGTTTCAAAAAAGCTGGCACAAGTGGCAAAAAAGACTGAGAAAGTTGAGGCACGCTCATCAAACTCTTATTTGGAACATCCCGGAGTTGAACAGGCTAGTTGGGAACAGGTGGGTGCCATGATTGGGTATAAAAGCAGCTTCCATGAAATGCTCAGTCATTCACAAACAAGGATGGGGCGAGGGTCACCACTTTGTCAACAAATGATTGAGCAAATTGTCCAACAGTTTAAGAACAACATTTCTCAACCAGCTATTGCAAGGAATTTAGGGATTTCAACATCTACGGTTCGTAATATCATCAAAAGGTTCAGAGAATCTGGAGAAATCACTGCACTTAAGCGATGATATTACGGACCTTTGATCCCTCAGGCGGTACTGCATGAAAAAGCGACAGCAGTGTGTAAAGGATATCACCATATGGAACACTTCAGAAAACCACTGTCAGTAACTACAGTTGGTTGCTTCATCTGTAAGTACAAGTTAAAACTCTACTCCAAAGAGGAAAAGAACCATACGGATTGTTATCGGCGCAAAGTTGAAAAGCCAGCATCTGTGATGGTATGGGGGTGTATTAGTGCCCAAGGCATGGGTAACTTACACATCTGTGAAGGCACCATTAATGCTGAAAGGTACATACAGGTTTTGGAGCAACATATGTTGCCATCCAAGCAACTTTATATGGACGCCCCTGCTTATTTCAGCAAGACAATGCCAAGCCACGTGTTACAACAGCGTGGCTTCACAGTAAAAGAGTGCGGGTACTAGACTGGCCTGCCTGTAGTCCAGACCTGTCTCCCATTGAAAATGTGTGGCGCAAAACGAAGCCTAAAATACCACAACGGAGACCCCGGACTGTTGAACAACTTAAGCTGTACATCAAGCAAGAATGGGAAAGAATTTTCACCTGAAAAGCTTCAAAAATGTGTCTCCTCAGTTCCCAAACGTTTACTGACTGTTGTTAAAAGGAAAGGCCATGTAACACAGTGGTAAAAATGCCCCTGTGCCAACTTTGCTGCCATTAAATTCTAAGTTAATGATTATTTGCAAAAAAAAAATTTAGTTTCTCAGTCCGAACATTAAATATCTTGTCTTTGCAGTCTATTCAATTGAATATAAGTTGAAAAGGATTTGCAAATCATTGTATTCTGTTTTTATTTACGAATTACACAACGTGCCGACTTCACTGGTTTTGGGTTTTGTACATTAGATTTGTCCCTGGATGTCATGGGAGTGTTCCTATTGACATGTCCAGTGAGTGCACACATATGCAAAGTTGCGGTGGCTGACTTGCACTTTTAGCAATGGCGCTGCCATTCATTTGCAATTCACGGCGGAGCGTGCGTGACGCAGCCACGTGTGCAACTCCAACATCAGCGCACATCACCAGACCTGACTTTGCACATCACACATTCAAAAGTCATCACAAATCTCTTCCTTTTTTTTTTTTTTTGTTGTTGTACCGCAGCATTTGTTCATTGTAGGCATCCTGCGGAGGACAGGAATGCAAATATGCAGTCGGAGGGAGTGGCGTTCTTCTAAAAGCAGCATACAAATGAGGCAGTGTGCAAACATGCCGCTTTTTTTTTTTTTTTTTTTTTTTTTATCTATGGGAGCATGAAGAACATTAGAGCTAAGTTGCTCTTTTTGACACAAACAGGTGTAAACAAAAATGGTGACAGGAATAAGTAAGCCTTTACAACGCGGGTCAACTCTTTACTGTCTCCCCCCTTAACCCCTCCCCGCCTCCCGCTCATTTAATTAGGAGATTACACACTTGAGCTCTTCCCAACGCCGAGAGTTTATGAACGGCACCGCATTCATTACTGTCTGCCTGCCAGCACGCCGGGCCGCCGTGTCAAAATGAAACGCTTTTGTTGTGTCGCCAACAAACACTTTAAGACCGCGTTTGGTTAATGTGGCACGCGTTCAACTAAACACATTATAAATGCCGACGTGACACGATACATTAAGTCAAATGCACTGTTCTATGCAAAAAAAACAAGATTGTAGACCTGCTCAAGACTATAATACAGGGGTGTCAAACTCATTTTAGATCGGGGCCACATGGACAAAAATCTACTCCCGAGGGGGCAAAACTGGTAAAATCACAGCACGATAACTTAAAAATAAAGACAATTTCAGATTGTTTTCTTTGTTTAAAAATAGAACAAGCACATTAAGACCGCGTTTCGTTAATGTGGCACGCGTTCAACTAAACACATTATAAATGCCGACGTGACACGATACATTAAGTCAAATGCAATGTTTCATGCAAAAAAACAAGATTGTAGACCTGCTCAAGACTATGATGCAGGGGTGTCAAACTCAATTTATATGGGGGGCCACATGGAGAAAAATCTACTCCCAAAATTCACAGTACGATAACTTAAAAATAAAGACAACTTCAGATTGTTTTCTTTGTATAAAAATAGAACAAGCACATTAAGACCGCGTTTCGTTAATGTGGCACGCGTTCAACTAAACACATTATAAATGCCGACGTGACACGATACATTAAGTCATATGCACTGTTTTATGCAAAAAAAAATAACACAGGAACAAGATTGTAAACCTGCGCAAGACTATGATGCAGGGGTGTCAAACTCATTTTAGATCGGGGGCCACATGGAGAAAAATCTACTCGCAAGTGGGCCGGACTGGTAAAATCACGGCACGATAACTTAAAAATAAAGACAACTTCAGATTGTTTTCTTTGTTTAAAAATAGAACAAGCACATTAAGACCGAGTTTCGTTAATGTGGCACGCGTTCAACTAAACACATTATAAATGCCGACGTGACACGATACATTAAGTCATATGCAATGTTTCATGCAAAAAAACAAGATTGTAGACCTGCTCAAGACTATGATGCAGGGGTGTCAAACTCAATTTATATGGGGGGCCACATGGAGAAAAATGTACTCCCAAAAATCACAGTACGATAACTTAAAAATAAAGACAACTTCAGATTGTTTTCTTTGTATAAAAATAGAACAAGCACATTAAGACCGCATTTCGTTAATGTGGCACACGTTCAACTAAACACATTATAAATGCCGACGTGACACGATACATTAAGTCAAATGCACTGTTCTATGCAAAAAAAGAAGATTGTAGACCTGCGCAAGACTATGATGCAGGGGTGTCAAACTCATTTTAGATGGGGGCCACATGGAGAAAAATCTACTCCCGAGTGGGCAAAACTGGTAAAATCACAGCACGATAACTTAAAAATAAAGACAATTTCAGATTGTTTTCTTTGTTTAAAAACAGAACAAGCACATTAAGACCGCGTTTCGTTAATGTGGCACGCGTTCAACTAAACACATTATAAATGCCGACGTGACACGATACATTAAGTCATATGCACTGTTTTATGCAAAAAAAAAATAACACAGGAACAAGATTGTAGACCTGCGCAAGACTATGATGCAGGGGTGTCAAACTCATTTTAGATCGGGGGCCACATGGAGAAAAATCTACTCGCAAGTGGGCCGGACTGGTAAAATCACGGCGCGATAACTTAAAAATAAAGACAATTTCAGATTGTTTTCTTTGTATAAAAACAGAACAAGCACATTAAGACCGCGTTTCGTGGCACGCGTTCAACTAAATACATTATAAATGCCGACGTGACACGATACATAAGTCATATGCACTGTTTTATGCAAAAAAAACAAGATTGTAGACCTGCGCAAGACTATGATGTAAGGGTGTCAGACTCATTTTAGATGGGGGGCCACATGGAGAAAAATCTACTCCCAAAAATCACAGCACGATAACTTAAAAATAAAGACAACTTCAGATTGTTTTCTTTGTATAAAAATAGAACAAGCACATTAAGACCGCATTTCGTTAATGTGGCACACGTTCAACTAAACACATTATAAATGCCGATTTGACACGATAATTTAAGTCATATGCACTGTTTTATGCTAAAAAAAAATAACACAGGAACAAGATTGTAGACCTGCGCAAGACTATAATGCAGGGGTATCAAACTCATTTTAGATCGGGGGCAACATGGAGAAAAATCCACTCCCGAGTGGGCCGGACTGGTGAAATCACAGCACGATAACTTAAAAATAAAGACAACTTCAGGTTGTTTTCTTTGTATAAAAATAGAACAAGCATATTAAGACCGTGTTTCGTTAATGTGGTACACATTCAACTAAACATAAATGCCGACATGACACGATACATTAAGTCATATGCACTGTTTTATGCAAAAAAACAAGATTGTAGACCTGCGCAAGACTATGATGCAGGGGTGTCAAACTCATTTTAGATGGGGGGCCACATGGAGAAAAATCTACTCCCGAGTGGGCCGGACTGGTAAAATCACGGCACGATAACTTAAAAATAAAGACAACTTCAGATTGTTTTCTTTGTTTAAAAATAGAACAAGCACATTAAGACCGTGTTTGGTTAATGTGGCACGCGTTCAACTAAACACATTATAAATGCCGACTTGACACGATACATTAAGTCATATGCACTGTTTTATGCTAAAAAAAATAAATAACACAGGAACAAGATTGTAAACCTGCTCAAGACTATAATGCAGGGGTGTCAAACTCATTTTAGATGGGGGGCCACATGGAGAAAAATCTACTCCCGAGTGGGCCGCACTGGTAAAATCACGGCACGATAACTTAAAAATAAGGACAACTTTAGATGGTTTTCTTTGTTTAAAAATAGAACAAGCACATTAAGACCGCGTTTGGTTAATGTGGCACGCGTTCAACTAAACACATTATAAATGCCGACGTGACACGATACATTAAGTCATATGCACTGTTTCATGCAAAAAAACAAGATTGTAGACCTGCGCAAGACTATAATGCAGGGGTGTCAAACTCATTTTAGATCAGGGGCCACATGGAGAAAAATATACTCCCAAAAATCACGGCACGATAACTTAAAAATAAAGACAACTTCAGATTGTTTTCTTTGTATAACAATTGAACAAGCACATTAAGACCGCGTTTCGTTAATGTGGAACACGTTCAACTAAACACATTATAAATGCCGACGTGACACGATACATTAAGTCATATGCACTGTTTTATGCAAAACAAAATGACACAGGAACAAGATTGTTGACCTGCGCAAGACTATGATGCAGGGGTATCAAACTCATTTTAGATCGGGGGCCACATGGAGAAAAATCTACTCGCAAGTGGGCCGGACTGGTAAAATCACGGCACGATAACTTAAAAATAAAGACAATTTCAGATTGTTTTCTTTGTATAAAAACAGAACAAGCACATTAAGACCGCGTTTCGTGGCACGCGTTCAACTAAATACATTATAAATGCCGACGTGACACGATACATAAGTCATATGCACTGTTTTATGCAAAAAAAAAACAAGATTGTAGACCTGCGCAAGACTATGATGTAAGGGTGTCAGACTCATTTTAGATGGGGGGCCACATGGAGAAAAATCTACTCCCAAAAATCACAGCACGATAACTTAAAAATAAAGACAACTTCAGATTGTTTTCTTTGTATAAAAATAGAACAAGCACATTAAGACCGCATTTCGTTAATGTGGCACACGTTCAACTAAACACATTATAAATGCAGATTTGACACGATAATTTAAGTCATATGCAGTTGTTTTAAGCTAAAAAAAATAACACAGGAACAAGATTGTAGACCTGCGCAAGACTATAATGCAGGGGTATCAAACTCATTTTAGATCGGGGGCCACATGGAGAAAAATCCACTCCCGAGTGGGCCGGACTGGTGAAATCACAGCACGATAACTTAAAAATAAAGACAACTTCAGATTGTTTTCTTTGTATAAAAATAGAACAAGCACATTAAGGCCGTGTTTCGTTAATGTGGCACACATTCAACTAAACATAAATGCCGACATGACACGATAAATTAAGTCATATGCACTGTTTTATGCAAAAAAACAAGATTGTAGACCTGCGCAAGACTATGATGCAGGGGTGTCAAACTCATTTTAGATGGGGGGGCCACATGGAGAAAAATCTACTCCCGAGTGGGCCGGACTGGTAAAATCACGGCACGATAACTTAAAAATAAAGACAACTTCAGATTGTTTTCTTTGTTTAAAAATAGAACAAGCACATTAAGACCGTGTTTCGTTAATGTGGCACGCGTTCAACTAAACACATTATAAATGCCGACGTGACACGATACATTAAGTCATATGCACTGTTCTATGCAAAAAAAACAAGATTGTAGACCTGCTCAAGACTATAATACAGGGGTGTCAAACTCATTTTAGATCGGGGCCACATGGAGAAAAATCTACTCCCGAGGGGGCAAAACTGGTAAAATCACAGCACGATAACTTAAAAATAAAGACAATTTCAGATTGTTTTCTTTGTTTAAAAATAGAACAAGCACATTAAGACTGAGTTTCGTTAATGTGGCACGCGTTCAACTAAACACATTATAAATGCCGACGTGACACGATACATTAAGTCAAATGCACTGTTCTATGCAAAAAAAGAAGATTGTAGACCTGCGCAAGACTATGATGCAGGGGTGTCAAACTCATTTTAGATGGGGGGCCACATGGAGAAAAATCTACTCCCAAAAATCACGGCACGATAACTTAAAAATAAAGACAACTTCAGATTGTTTTCTTTGTATAACAATTGAACAAGCACATTAAGACCGCGTTTCGTTAATGTGGCACGCGTTCAACTAAACACATTATAAATGCCGACGTGACACGATACATTAAGTCATATGCACTGTTTTATGCAAAAAATAAATAACACAGGAACAAGATTGTAGACCTGCGCAAGACTATGATGCAGGGGTGTCAAACTCATTTTAGATCGGGGGCCACATGGAGAAAAATCTACTCGCAAGTGGGCCGGACTGGTAAAATCACGGCACGATAACTTAAAAATAAAGACAACTTCAGATTGTTTTCTTTGTTTAAAAATAGAACTAGCACATTAAGACTGAGTTTCGTTAATGTGGCACGCGTTCAACTAAACACATTATAAATGCCGACGTGACACGATACATTAAGTCATATGCAATGTTTCATGCAAAAAAACAAGATTGTAGACCCGCTCAAGACTATGATGCAGGGGTGTCAAACTCAATTTATATGGGGGGCCACATGGAGAAAAATCTACTCCCAAAAATCACAGTACGATAACTTAAAAATAAAGACAACTTCAGATTGTTTTCTTTGTATAAAAATAGAACAAGCACATTAAGACCGCGTTTCGTTAATGTGGCACGCATTCAACTAAACACATTATAAATGCCGACGTGACACGATACATTAAGTCATATGCACTGTTTCATGCAAAAAAAAAATAACACAGGAACAAGATTGTAGACCTGCGCAAGACTATGATGCAGGGGTATCAAACTCAACACTAACCTGCTTACTGATCTCAAATGTACTGTATGAATAACATTATTTACACTCTTTACTTGTAAGTCAAATCCAAAGTATGAAATTGCATCAAATAAATGAGATATTGCACTTCAATCACTCAATCAATCAATCAAAGTTTACTTATATAGCCCTGAATTACGAGTGTCTCAAAGGGCTGCACAAGCCACAATGACATCCTCGGCTCAGATCCCACATCAGGGCAAGGAAAAACTCAACCCAATGGGATGACAATGAGTATAATGAATGTCATTCAAAATAAATCAGATATTTCACGCACACTGAATTACATATTTAACTCAAAACAAATTAGATATTTCTTTTAAAATATTATATATTTCACGCAAAATAATTCACATGTACCACTCAAAATATATTACATATTTTACTCAAAATATATTGTATATTTTACACAAAATAAATTACATATTTCACTCAAAATATATTACATATTTCAGTCAGTTATTTAGATATTTTACTCAAAATAAATCAGATATTTCATGCAAACTAAATTGCATATTTTTCTCAAAATGAACTGGATATTTTACTCTTCTTTAGATCGGGGGCCACATGGAGAAAAATCTACTCGCAAGTGGGCCGGACTGGTAAAATCACGGGACGATAACTTAAAAATAAAGACAACTTCAGATTGTTTTCTTTGTATAAAAACAGAACAACCACATTAAAACTGCGTTTCGTGGCACGCGTTCAACTAAATACATTATAAATGCCGACGTGACACGATACATAAGACAAATGCAGTTTTCTGCAAAAAAAACAAGATTGTAGACCTGCGCAAGACTATGATGCAGGGGTGTCAAACTCATTTTAGATGGGGGGCCACATGGAGAAAAATGAGGGGAGCAGTGGGCAGCAGCAGTGGCCGCGCCCAGGAATCATTTTTGGTGATTTAACCCGCAATTCCAACCCTTGATGCTGAGTGGGGAGGTAATGGGTCCCATTTTTATAGTCTTTGGTATGACTCGGCCGGGGTTTGAACTCATAACCTACCGATCTCAGGGCGGACACTCTAACCACTAGGCCACTGAGTAGGCCTAGTGGTTACAGGAACAAGATTGTAGACCTGCGCAAGACTATGATGCAGGGGTGTCAAACTCAAATAATACGTTACAGTAATCGAGAAGAGATGTAATGAATGCATGAATAATGATCTCAGCATCGGTTGTGGACAAAATGGAACAAATTCTAATGCCCACAGACCAAGAAAACCAAGACCATATAACACAGGAACACGATTGTAGACCTGTACAAGACTGGAATAGACTCAAAGGCCATCACCAAGAAGCTTATTGAGAGAGCGAAAATTCATTAATAGTGCAATTATTCCGAAAAGTATTTAATCCCCTACCACCAACAAGCATTCTGACCCCTGTGTTCCCATGAAGCACACCAATTACTAATGTCCCTTAAGGAAAGTACACTCCATTTTTGGATTAAAGACACATGCCACAAAAACAGTCTTTTCCATTCAAACCTCTACACCACTATGAGGAAGACCTAAGAACACAGGAGCAAGGTTGTAGACCTACACAAGACTCGAATGAATTAACTGTCCTTTATTAAGAATCTTGGGGAGAGAGAGAAACCATGAATAGTGCAATTATTCAGGAAATAAGTGTTTGATAAGTGAAGGACTCTGAAGCACAGAAATGTGTCCTGTTCCTGAAGAGCTCTACTCATAATATCAACTTCTTGTGTTTATAAAAGACACATGTCACACAGTGTCTTCAATTCAAACCTCTCCACCACTATGGACAATACCAGAGAACAGGATCAAGATTGCAGACCTGCACATAACTGTAATGGGACTCAGAGACTATCACCAAGTTTAGTGAGAGAGAGAAAATCCATTAATGGTGCAATTATTCAGGATATAAGCATTTGATCCTTTGCCACCAACATACATTCTGACCCCTTTTGGCCAGTTGTGTCCCCATGAAACACACCAATTACTCATGTCCCTTAAAGAAAGAGACCACCTTCCCTGCCAACCAGCAAATCATCTGACAGACAGGTAAAGGGCCCATTAAATGCAAGAAAATGAACCTTGTTCATTAGGAACATAATCCTAATCTAAACGTTTTCTGTGGATATTCAACATCAGAAACCGTTTCTTCCGTTCAAAATTCTTCACCCCTACGGGCAAGGCCAAAGAACACATAAATAAGATTGTAGACCTTCACAATATAGGCCCATGACATTCAAGAAAACAAATCTTGTTTTACTAATATCAGTCCCTGCGATGAGGTGGCGACTTGTCCAGGGTGTACCCAGCCTTCCGCCCGATTGTAGCTGAGATAGGCTCCAGCGCCCCCGCGACCCCGAAGGGAATAAGCGGTAGAAAATGGATGGATGGAGTTCCTAATGTGGATAACAGAAACCGTGTCTCGCATTCTTCTATCCACAGCCATGGGCAAGACCAAAGAACACAGAATTTGAACAAGATTGTAGATCTACACAAGACTGGAATTGACTATAAGAACATCATCAAGAAGCTTGTTGCTAAAGAAACTGCTATTCGCAGAATAATTTGAGGAATATGTATTAGATAACATGCCCACAGTCAGGTTTTGGATCCATAAAATACAAGAAAACAAAGTATGTTCTTTCGGAAAGTAATCCTAATATCAATGTCTTATGTGGATTCTCGACAACAGAAGCAGTCTCTTCCGTTCAAAACTATGGGCAAGACCAAAGAACATACGAACTGGATTGAAGACCTACACAAGACTGATATGAATTATAAGAACAGCAAGAAGCTTGTAAAAAAAAGGGACCACTATTGGTCTGTCATTTGGAAAATAGAAATACAAAATACACGGTGACCGTATCAAAATTTAGTAGTCAAAGATCATCAATAAATTGGGGGCACTCTGCTGTTTTTTTAAGGACATTCCGCAAATATCCTCTATGTCAGTGGTCCCCAACCTTTTTGTAACTGCGGACCGGTCAACGCTTGAAAATGATGTGACAGGATTGGTGTGCAGTCAAAGATCCTCTAAATCAGGGGTGTCCAAACCTTTTCCATGAGGGCCGCACACTGAAAGAATAAATGAAGGCATGCAAGGTCCATTTTGATGTTTTTTGTTTTTAAAACCAATATACAGGTACTCGGGTTACGAACGAGTTCCCTTCTTATGTCCGTTTGTGAGTCGGTTTTGTATGTAAGTCGGAACATAAGCCTATTTTATGCAGGTATGTATGTAAATCTGATTATAACCAACAACACATGTAAAAACAGTATACCTTAATATAATATAAACAACATTTGAGTGTCAGCACTTACCTTTATATAACTGGTAACCGGAGACAGGCTTATTTGGAAGAGCCCGAAGCAAAGGAAGTTGGAGAGTCTGGGTCGATTGGAGACACCGGGTCTTGTGATGTTGTGGAGGTACAATGCACAGAGTCTTGTGATGGAGTCCTTTCAACCTTCTTGATAAAACGATCAGGGGAAGAGTGATTTTTCTCTCCATAAATCTCCTTGTAACACCTCAGAGAATCTGTCACAGATCTGTAGACCTTAGTGTACCTTGCTGAGTTGGGATCTTGGCCTTCTATCATTGACATTGCTTCTTGGTTTATCCAAAGAGCTTCTGCCAATGCCTTGGCTGTAAATCTCTTGGGTTTTGGCTCTTCTTCTGGTTCCACTTCTTCTATCATCTGCTTCTCCAGTTCAATGAGGTCTTCAGTGCTCAGCTCCTCACCGTAAGATTCGAGCAGCTGGCTCACATCATCCATCTCCAATTCGAGTTGCAGCTTGTTACCAAGAGTCACCAATTTCTCAGCAACTGTATCCTCAAAACCGTCAAAATCATTCACACATCGAGGGCATAGCTTTCTCCACAGCCCATTCATATTGGAATTCTTAACCTCATCCCATGCATCAGCAATGTTCTTGACAGCTTCATAGATGTTGTACGACCGCCACCATTCCTTTAAGGTCTTGCCATCTGGTCCTTCAGTTGCTTTGACTGCCTTTGAGAACGTCCTACGTAAATAGTAGGCTTTGAAAGAAGCAATCACACCTTTGGCTGAAGAAGGGATGTGGTATTTGGTGAAAAAATGGACTAAAGTCATCTAAAAATGCAGGATGACCAGATGCATTGTCAAGAACTAACAGAATCTTGAAAGGAGCAGTATCTCTCAACCTCGGGTACAAAATGATTGGTAAACCCATCAAGGACGGTCAATGTTACCCAAGCCTTCTTGTTGGACTTCCAGATGACTGGAAGTGAGCCCTTCCAAAATACCCTTGAAAGCCCTTGGGTTCTCAGCTTGGTAAACAAGCAAAGGCTTAAGTTTACAGTCTCCTGCAGCATTGCCTCCAAGCAAAAGCGCCAGTCTCTCCTTAGCCACTTTACGTCCTGGCGCCGATTTATCGTCCTTGGCGATGTACGTACGATCCGGCATCCGCTTCCAAAATAAGCCTGTTTCATCCACGTTGAATACTTGTTCGGCACTGTAATCCCCCTCCCTAATTATTTCAGCCAACGAATCAGGAAAGTCACTCGCTGCAGCATGATCCGCACTTGCTGCTTCCCCTTGCACTTTGATATTATGTAAATCCACACGAGACCTAGAACGGTGAAACCAGCCACGACTGGCAGGAAACTCTTCACGTTCGTATTCGGGACCCTTTTCAGCCTTTAACTTTTCAAAAAGACTTTTGGCCTTTTCTTGAGTCAGCATCAAACCCGACGGGCTTACGACGCTGATTTTGGTCTTCCAGCCAAAGCACTAATAATCTTTCCATCTCGATAATGAGGCCACTTGGTTGTTTAGTAATCACTGTGGCCTTCATGGTGCCGAACCTTTCACATGTTCGAGTATACGTGCTTTGTCCTTCACAATAGTGCCTACGGTCGAACGGCTTAAAGGCAATACTTTCCCAA
Source organism: Entelurus aequoreus (assembly GCF_033978785.1). Classification (NCBI taxonomy): domain Eukaryota; kingdom Metazoa; phylum Chordata; class Actinopteri; order Syngnathiformes; family Syngnathidae; genus Entelurus; species Entelurus aequoreus. The sequence continues at coordinate 13,527,892 of NC_084755.1, forward strand.
TGATCGATGGTATCTCACCCTTCTCAGAATGCTTTATTATATCTAATTTCACCTCCATTGTGATAGCCTACCTCTTCTTTGATTCGCCACCTGGACAAATGATGCGCAAAACTTTTTAACTTTTTAATCCAATATGGTCTTAAACTAGTCAGCGTCTCTCCTCCTTCCTCGTTCATCCACCCTGCCCCTGGAGCCTGTTTGTAATGGCGAGTTGCCGTAAGTCGAAATGTCGTAAACCAGGGACTTCCTGTATATACATTTTTTTAACCTTTTGGGCTCCCCTTAGGTTGGGTCCCAGTCAATTGTTTTTAAATAAGTCATATGTTAATTTTTCAATTTTTTTTATTCAACACTTACTTCTCCAGATCAACTACGAGTCCATTCTTTGATATAGTCTTTTTTTTCTCTCAATGTTTTATCCCTTTTGGTCAAAATCCTGTTTTTTTTATGTCAAAAACCCAAAATAGGCAATATTTTTACACCAAAATCTTCAAAGTAGAATACTAAATTGAGCCCCTAAATAGTTGAGTAATTCATAAATACATTGATTCTAATTCATTATGATTTTTTGAGCAATGATAGGTTTAAAAAAAATCCTACTAAAATTGCCACACTTGTAAAAGGGTTAAAAATAAGTCAGGTTTTTCTTATTTGTTTTGTTTTGTTTTTTTCTTGAAAAGCTGATTTTCAAGGTAAAAACTGATTTTCAAGATAAAAACTGATTTTCAAGATAAAAACTGATTTTCAAGGTAAAAACTGATTTTCAAGATAAAAACTGATTTTCAAGATAAAAACTGATTTTCAAGGTAAAAACTGATTTCCAAGGCAAAAACTGATTTTCAAGGTAAAAACTGATTTTCAAAGCAAAAACTGATTTTCAAGGTAAAAGCTGATTTTTAAGGCAAAAACTGATTTAAGGTAAAAGCTGATTTTCAAGGTAAAAACTGATTTTCAAGGTAAAAGCTGATTTTCAAGGTAAAAACTGATTTTCAAGGTAAAAGCTGATTTTCAAAGTTAAAAGCTGATTTTCAAGGCAGCAACTGATTTTCAAGGTAAAAACTAAATTTTCAAGGTAAAAGCTGATTTTCAAAGCAAAAGCTGATTTTCAAGGCAAAAGCTGATTTTGAAGGTAAAAACTGATTTTCAAGGTAAAAGCTGATTTTCAAGGTAAAAGCTGATTTTCAAAGTAAAAACAGATTTTCAAGGTAAAAACTGAATTTCATGGTACAAGCTGATTTTCAAGGTACAAGCTGATTTTCAAGGCAAAAACTGATTTTCAAGGTAAAAGCTGATTTTCAAGGTAAAAGCTGATTTTCAAGGCAAAAACTGACTTTCAAGGTAAAAGCTGATTTTCAAGGTAAAAGCTGATTTTCAAGGTAAAAACTGATTTTACTTTCAATGCTTAAGTCTCTGGATCAACTTCAGAATTATCTGTCAATTGGAATTTTTTTTAAATAATTTTTTCACTTTTTTTTTTTTTTTTTTATGCCTTTTTTGTCAAAGAAAACATTTTTATATGGCAAACACATTAAAAATGTAATGTTTATCCCTCAAAAAATTTTAAGTGGAATTTTTGATGCGAAGCAATTGGAGCCTTGAATAGGTTGATAATTCATAAAAACCCTGATTTCGGTTCTTTTTTTTAAAACGATGACAGCTTCAAAGAAAGAAACAGCCTGCAAGGTATCTTTGCGTTACTAGAATCAACATTGCAACTTTTTTTCATTACATTTCACCTGCATTCTTATTTATTTCCCTTTTATTAGTTGTTGTTTTTTGTTTAGTATTATATATATTATATTATTATAATTATATTATTATTATTATATTAGTATTCAATTATAGTATTTTTAGAACGTGCCGCGGGCCTTTAAAAAATTAGCTGCCGACCGCAAATGTACCCCCAGGCAGCATTTTGGACACCCCTTCTCTATATCCAAAAAAAGTAAGGAGAAATAACAGTAAGAATGTTAAAAAAAACAATTTTTTAAAAGCTTATGCTACCTTTTAACCTAAAATGTGCCCCTGCGCGCCAAACTTGACACACGTGCACACGCCCGCGGTCCCTCAGAGGCGGCGCGTTGAGGGCCGTGCTGGCTGGTACTCTGGGGAGGTTCTGGAAAATGAGATGAGATTGGAAGAGAGATCACTGATTGAGGGCAGTGAATCGATGGTCGGTCGGAGGCTCGCTGAATGCGCTGAGTGATGGTGCTGCATTTAATCGCCTCCTGTGTTTGTCTCAATTATGCTACATAATGGCTTTTAACACCTGGCCTAACACTGCGCTCAGGAAATGCTGCGAGCACGACAACGAGGACGAGGAGGAGTAGGAGGAGAGAAAAAAAGACTCCAAAGCAAAGACAGGGGTTGTTAATAGCTGCTGGGAATAGCGACTAAATGTCAGGCTGCATGTTTGTAGTCATGCTCACTGGTGCACGGCTGACGCATGAATATGCTCTGTGGATTTTTACCTGCGTGTGTGTGTGTGTGTGTGTGTGGTAGATGTGGGAGGACCTGCAGACCCCATCGCCCCCTTCATAATCATCCCCCCAAAGAACACCAGCGTGACTATGGGGAGGAACGAGGCCATCTTGGAGTGCATCGCCAACGCCAGGTAGCTGCAAAGACTTTTTTTTTTTTTTTTTTTTTCAAAACACCCAAAAAGGTGAAAATATGCTCAGCAGGTACATTTATGATTTTCTTTTTAGTGTGGTCCAAATCGTCCTCTTTTTGTTTTTAATTGTATTTCTAGAACATGCCGCAGGCCTAAAAAAAACAAGGTGCCCGAAATAAAGTTCAACACCTTAAAAATATAGTAATTCAAGTACAAAACCCAAAACCAATTAAGTTGGCATGTTGTGTAAATGGTAAATAAAATCATTTTCAACTTATATTCAATTGAAAGACAAGATATTTAACGTTCGAACTGGAAAATGTTGCTAATTTTTGCATTTGGAATTTGATGCCTGCAACATGTTTCAAAAAAGCTGGCAGAAGTGGCAAAAAAGATGGAGAAAATTGAGGAATGCTCATCAAACGCTTATTTGGAACATCCCACAGGTGAACAGGCTAATTGGGAACAGGTGGGTGCCATGATTGGGTATAAAAGCAGCTTCCATGAAATGCTCAGTCAGTCACAAACAAGGACGGGGCGAGGGTCACCACTTTGGGAACAAATGCGTGAGCAAATTGTCCGACAGTTTAAGAACAACATTTCTCAACCTAGCTATTGCAAGGAATTTGAAGATTTCACCATCATCAAAAGGTTCAGAGAATCTGGAGAAATCGCTGCACGTGAGCGATGATATTACGGACCTTTGATCCCTCAGGCGGTACTGCATCAAAAAGCGACATCGGTGTGTAAAGGACATCACCACATGCGCTCAGGAACACTTCAGAAAACCACTGTCAGTAACTACAGTTTGTCGCAAGTTAAAACTCTACTATGCAAAGCGAAAGCCATTTATCAACAACACCCAAAAATGCAGCCGGCATCACTGGGCCCGAGCTCCTCTAAGATGGACTGATGCAAAGTGGAAAAGTGTTCTGTGGTGTGACGAGTCCACATTTCAAATTGTTTTTGGAAACTGTGGATGTTGTGTCCTCCAGACCGAAGAGGAATAGAACCATCCGGACTGTTATAGGCGCAAAGTTGTAAAGCCAGCATCTGTGATGGTATGGTGGTGTATTAGTGCCCAAGGCATGGGTAACCTAGGAAGGCACCATTAATTTTGAAAGGTACATACAGGTTTTGGAGCAGCATATGTTGCCATCCAAGCAACGTTATCATGGACGCCCCTGCTTATTTCAAAGACAATGCCAAGCCACGTGTCACAACAGCGTGGTTTCATAGTAAAAGAGTGCGGGTACTAGACTGACCTGCCTGTAGTCCAGACCTGTCTCCCATTGAAAATGTGTGGCGCATTATGAAGCCTAAAATACCACAACAGAGACCCCCGGACTGTTGAACAACTTATGCTGTACATCAAGCAAGAATGGGAAAGAATTCCACCTGAAAAGCTTCAAAAATTGGTCGCCTCAGTTCCCAAACGTTTACTGAGTGTTGTTAAAAGGAAAGGCCATGTAACACAGTGGTAAAAATGCCCCTGTGCCAACTTTTTTGCAATGTGTTGCTACCATTAAATTCTAAGTTAATGATTATTTTCCAAAAAAAATTGTTTCTCAGTTCGACCATTAAATATCTTGTCTTGGCAGTCTATTCAATTGAATATAGTTTGAAAAGGATTTGCAAATCATTGTATTCTGTTTTTATTTCCGAATTACACAACGTGCCAACTTCCCTGGTTTTGGGTTTTATAATTTAACAACAAAAAATAAATATGTCCATCTCTAGTGTTGCTTTTTGTCCTCCTTTGATTCAAGGCTTCCTGTCCTGCCTCATACGTCCTGAATGCTGACTACTACCCTGCTTTAAAAGACGTAATCAGGATGACGGATGTATCACTTGGCTCTCTCAATGCTCCCTAACCTTGCAACTGAATGGGAATCTGAAAAAAAAAGTTTAAAATGTAACTTTTTCCTGACTTTTTCTGGCAGGCCGCTCGTCAAGATGAGCATCACTTGGAGGAAAGATGGCGCCGTGGTCAACACGGGTATCAGAGATTTCGGCCGTAGATTGGTCATCAGTCAGCCAAAGGTCGGCGACAGCGGTTACTACCAGTGTGAGGCGTCGCTTCGCAGCAGCAGCGTGCCGTCGGTCACCGCCGGGGCTTTCCTGCAAGTGCTAGGTGAATATAAGACGATGTTGACATTATTTCATACATTTACTTGACTCTTTAGCAAACTTTGCACGATACTATTTGGAATGTTTCACCTGATTGGTAGTAATATAATGAGTTTTTTTTTTTTTATCTCACAAAGGTTTCTTTTTTTATTGATAACATTCTTTAAAAAAAATGCTATTTTTCATTGTGGTTGTGTGACTATTTATTTTCATATTACCACTTTAATAAATGTTTTTATTTTATTTTAAAATTAAAACTTTTTTCTCGCAATATTCCGACATAATTCTTGTAAAGTGACATTTTTCAAACTTGCAGAAAAAAATAAAAATAATTATAATATATTTATAATATATGTATATATATATATATATATATATATATATATATATATATATATATATATATATATATATATATATATATATATATATATATATATATATATATATATATATATATATATGTATATGTGTGTGTATAAAATATATATTTATTTTGTAAATATATGTATATACTGTATAATAGCCCTGTGTAGAAAATGGATGGATAGATGTACATATGTATTATTTATACAGTATAAATGTATAAAATACATATATATTTTGTAATTATATGTATATACTGTATAATGGCCCTGTGTAGGAAATGGATGGATAGATGTATATATGTATTATTTATACAGTATAAATGTATAAAATACATATATATATTTTTATTATTATATAATTGTATTTAATCTTGTAAAATTAAAACTTTTTTCTCATAATGTTCTTACATAATTCTTGTAAAAATGACTATTTTTATAATATATTTTACTCTTGTAAAATTAAATGTTTTCTCGTCAAAAACTTTGTCATACATTTCTTACATAGATCTTATAAAATGATAACTTTTTCCCTCACAATATTGCAACTTTTTTTTATTTTAAATTGAATAGATTTAGCTTTAAGCTTGTTATATTGCATTATTTTTGGTTGTTGTGTAAAAAAATGTTGTCAAAATACTCTTACATAACATTTTTTACATCTGTAAGTGCAAGTAAAACTCTACTATGCAAAGCGAAAGCCATTTATCAACAACACCCAGAAACGCCGCCGGCTTCGCTGGGCCCGAGCTCATCTAAGATGGACTGATGCAAATTGGAAAAGTGTTCTGTGGTCTGACAAGTCCACATTTCAAATTGTTTTTGGAAACTCGAACAAAGAGGAAAAGAACCATCCAGACTGCTGTAGGCGCAAAGTTCAAATCCAGCATCTTTGATGGTATGGGGGTGTATTAGTGCCCAAGGCATGGGTAACTTACACACCTGTGAAGGTACCATTAATGCTGAAAGGTACATAAAGGTTTTGGAGCAACATATGTTGCCATTCAAGCAACGTTATCATGGCCGCCCCTGCTTATTTCAGCAAGGTCGCTGCCATTAAATTATAAGTTGATGATTATTTGCCAAAAAAAATGAAGTTTCTCAGTTCGAACATTAAATATCTTGTCTTTGCAGTCCATTCAATTGAATATAAGTTGAAAAGGATTTGCAAATCATTGTATTCTGTTTTCATTTACGAATTACACAACGTGCCAACTTCACTGGTTTTGGGTTGTGCAATATGATACTATTCATTTTTCTAAAGGTAGTATTCTAATTGCCATTCTATTTTTTAAAGGTGTTGCTATCTCACCGCTTGCTTTTTTCCGCCCCCCTACCAGAATATCCTCTGTTTGTGAAAGAGCCACCGAGTCACATCACAGCTGAGATGGAGAAGGTGGTGGACATCCCTTGTCAGGCTCGAGGTCAGTGCTCTTTTTTTTGTTTTTCCTCGCCTGCTGTGTGAGAGAAAGGAGGGACAAAAAGATTGAAAGTGACTTTTGTGTGCATGTGTGTGTGTTTGTGTGTGTGTGTGTGTATGCAGGCACACCTCAGCCAGACATTGTGTGGTACAAGGATGCTGTGCCCATCAGCCCGGTGAAGATCCCCAGGTACAAAGTTCTGGTGGGAGGCAGCCTGCAAATCAATGGCCTTCTGCCCGATGACACGGGAATGTTCCAGTGCTTCGCTCGCAATCTCGCCGGGGAGATCCAGACCAACACCTACCTTGCTGTCACCAGTGCGTCCCCTCAAAGGGCTACTTAAATCTCTCCATCTTAAATCACCCGGTCTTGTTGTGCAGTCTATTAAATGCGCCGTCATCATCACCTGTCCTCTGCCTGATTGTGCGTCCTCTCAGGCATCGCTCCCAACATCACCGCCGGCCCCGCTGACAGCGCCGTGATTGACAGCATGTCAATCATCATGCACTGCGAGACCTCCGGAGCCCCGCGCCCAGCCATCACCTGGCAAAAAGGTGCAAAATGACTCGAAATGATGGACTTTTTTCTCGATGTTTCGGTTTTACTTATCCATCCCCGTCTCGCAGGTGAACGTGTCCTGGCCAGCGGCTCGGTCCAGTTGCCCAGGTTCACCCTGCTGGAGTCGGGCAGCTTGCTCATCAGTCCGTCGCACCTCTCCGACGCCGGCACCTACACCTGCATGGCCAGCAACTCTCGAGGCATCGATGAAGCGTCTGCAGACCTTGTGGTGTGGGGTGAGAAAACACACCTTTTTTTCATAGCTGTGTTCTTTATCATAATATAACAACTTTATTCACGTTAGATGATATGTGAATAAAATGCAGTGGCGTTTCCCACCTAGGCCTTCAGTGATCTCCGACTTCAATGATTACCTCTCAAAATACCATCATTTATGTCACCCCATGACCATTGCTGGAGAAATACTATACAGGAACACATTTACGCCCTACCGTGCATTGAAACACATCAACAGTGTACAAAACAAGTTATTTTCTGGTGCATTTAAAAAATCAATTAAAACGCATCAGCAATTAAAACATATACCGTCAATTTCTCTGCTTGGCTCATGCAACTTGCGGTCTATAAAAGCATCAAGGGTTGGAATTGGGGGTTAAATCACCAAAAAGGATTGCCGGGCGCAGCCACCGCTGCTGCTCACTGCTCCCCTCACCTCCCACACTGCAAAAAGTCAGTGTTCAAAAACAAGAAAAAAACATACAAAAATTAGGGGTATTTTACTTGAACTAAGCAAAATTATCTGCCAATGGAAGAAGAAAATTTGGCTTGTCAAGACTTTCCAAAACAAGTAAAATTAGCTAATTTCAATGAACCCAGAAGTACCTTAAAATAAGTATAATCTCACTAATAACAAGTGCACTTTTATTGGTATAAAAAAAAATGCTCAATATGTTGAAAAATATTCTTAAATTAAGTAAATGCCAGTGCCATTATCTTGACATGATATGTGCTCGGCATTACATTTCTTAAAACTAAAAACAAATGTATTGTTCTTAATGGAAAGGCAACAAGGCACATTTTTTTAATTTGTAATTTTAAAGAATTTATCTGAATTTGCACAAACTATTTCTGTTCAAAATTGTTTGAAATGTCACATGTTTTGTCATTTCTGTATTATTTTTTTATTTTCGCTAACTGCTTATTTGCTATTACTTTTACCATCATATTTGTACATGTCGTATTTGCTGATGTTGCTCTGTTGTTGTTGTTGTTGTTGTTGTGTTTGCTGTTGTTGTTTTTGTCTCTCTGTCTAATCCCCCTCTTGTCCCCACAATTCCTCCCTCTGTCTTCCTTTTTCTCTCTTTCTATCCCCTCCTGCTCCGGCCCGGCTGCACCAAATGATAATATAAATACATTTAATAAAGTCAAAATACAAGTAAGGCAACAAGAGAAGTATCCTACACTTCTCTTTTGTAAAGTAAATCTGAACAGCCGATATGGGCATCTACATCTACTATATGATTTGCCCGAGAAGCTGGGCAGGACATTATTAAAAAAAAAAAAAAGAAATGTCACATGTTTTTTTTTTCATTCTTGAAATAAGAAATTATTACTTTAAAAAAGCAGTTTTATACTTGTGAGTGTTGATGACCCAGCTTTGCAACAGTGGATGTGCTAGTTTCAAGCATGTTTTACTCAATATAGGTCATAACATCTCAGCAACAAGCTGTAATATCTTACTGAGATCATTTAGGACCAAAACCCCTAAAACAAGTAAAACACTCTAACATAAAATCTGGTTAGTGAGAAGAATTATCTTATCAGATAGAAAAAAAGCAAATATCACCCTTATTTGAGATATTTAATCTTACTTAGATTTCAGTTTTTGCAGTGCAGGGGGTGATCAAGGGTGATGGGTCAAATGCAGAGAATAATTTTGCCACACCTGTTGTGTGTGTGACAATCATTGGTACTTTAACTTTTAACTTTAACTTAAAGTTTGATTCAAAGTACACACTTCTCAAAGATGTATTAACTGCCCTGACCACATGATGGCGACAAATACACATGTAACAATGTTGGTTAAATGACAATCATGACACACTTTAACAACAAGAGTTTACAATGTTTAGTTGTAACAGAACAGCTACTGTCAACAACTTGCGATCTGAGTGGCTATCGCAACTGTCTATCAACTGTATGTGTTCTCAAATTCATCCGCTAACAGTACCGATGAGTATCCAATCACAGGACGCGTAAACGTCACGTTCAACGTGAGGCCAGCTAGAAGGCCTTACTGACAACCACTCGTGATCTGATTGGCTATCGCAACTGTCTATCAACTGTATGTCCCTGTTCACTTACAGTGCATAGACGCCTGCATTGTTGATTCTGAAGGCGTCTGACAGATTTGGTACACCATGGCAACATAAGCTAGCTGAATTCTGATTAGATACAAACTAAAACTAAAAACAGCACTGGAAGGAGCATAATATGACGTGAAGAGAATATGAATACTTTTAGATATTTAGGGAAAGTAAATTTAAAAAAAAAATTGTATCTTTAATTATGATCCTGATTTCTGGTTATTTTAGGCCAGCAGAGAAGGACTTGCTGGCCCTGACGGCACACCACTGTTAAAATATGTGTATTGTTTCATATTATACCTTTTGTCTTTTTTGCCATGCTGTCACAACTTCATTACCTCAGCCAGGAGGTTATGTAATTGTTCCAGTTAGTTAGTTAGTTACAGTTAAAAAGTCTATTTGCAACATTTAAATGGACTTTGTTGTTTTATTTTCAATGAAACACTAGAAAATACGTACTCATATAGTAGTACAGTTGGCACAGTACAGTAAACTGACAGTTAATATTCAAACATTTAAAATGTGACATTTCAAACAATTTTGAACAGAAATAGTTCATGCACATTCAGATAAATTCCTCAAAATTACAATTAAAAAATTTTTGGCCGGGGGCCGGGCTGTATATATGCGCACTAATTGACTGAAAGAGCACGCACTTGGCGCGATGATGTCATGTTATCGATGGAAAAATGCATTTTTAGACAATATGATTTGCCTGAGCGGCTAGGAGACCACGAGAGTAACAAGCGGTTGCCTTCCCATTAAGAACAATAAATATTTTTTTAGTTTGCTGGTTTCAAGAAATGTAATGCCGAGCGCATATCATTATGTCACGATAATGGCACTAGTATCATTTAAGAATATTTTTCAACATATTGAGCAAAAAGGTCTCAATTTTTTTTCTACCAAGAAAAGTGCATTTGTTATTAGTGAGAATATACTTATTTTAAGGTATTTTTGGGTTCATTGAGGTTAGCTAATTTGACTTGTTTTGGAAAGTCTTGACAAGCCAAATGTTCTTGTTCTATTGGCAGATAATTGTGCTTAGTTCAAACAAAATACCCCTCATTTTTGTATTTTATTTTTTCTTGTTTTTGAACACTGACTTTTTGCAGTGTAGGACATGCCTTCCAAAGCAAAAATGGCAAGATCTATTCAACTTCAGACGGCGATGCCCCGGCTGATGTATTTCAATTCCTTTATTTATTTTTTTATAACCTCATTGGGATTCCTGGTTTCTCTGCAATTCCCAGAGTACGTCCATGTAAACAGCCACCAGTCATTGGAACATTCCTCCATGTATTAGATTATTAAAAAGCTCTATTCCAATTTAATCACATGCTGCTCCAACTTGTCATTTACGTGTCTGCAGCTCGCACCCGCATCACCAAGGCGCCGCAGGATCAAAGCGTCATCAAGGGCACCAAGGCGGTCATGACCTGCGGGGTGACCCACGACCCCAGCGTCACCATCAGGTAAACGCCGCTCTTGCCAAAAAAAAGTTTCCTCAGACTCCTGCATATTTATTTATTTATCTATTTATTTTTTCGCGTGTGACTCTTGAGTCGGCACATAAAAACAAGCGTCGCTATCACAGCTGCTTTTTAATGAGTTTGTGAAATCTGCAACAAATCTCATCAGCGTTGATCCACCCTCTGATGACCTCCTCTGGGATGCAAGTCTTACAGTCAGATAGACAGCGTTGCGTATGATAAAGAGTGTGTGTGTGTGTGTGTGTGTGTGTGTGTGTGTGTGTGTGTGTGTGTGTGTGTGTGTGTGTGTGTGTGTGTGTGTGTGTGTGTGTGTGTGTGTGTGTGTGTGTGTGTGTGTGTGTGTGTGTGTGTGTGTGTGTGTGTGCGTGTGTGCGTGTGTGCGTCTCACAGGCGGGTGAAATGTTGTCTACCGAGCCCAGTGATTAGAGCGCCTGTCACCTGTGGGCCTGTGGCATTGATCGGATGGCGGGGTAAACAGTGGAATATGTAAACAGAGTAATAACTTCAGACGGCGCCTTTAATTAAACGCAACGGCGAGGAGATTAGCTGGAGAGCCCCAACAGTCACAATTAATCACTGCATCTCCCGCTCCTGCGTGCACGCCTGGGGCCGTGACAGGGGTTGAAGACTGCAGGGGATGGGGGGGCGGGGGGGGGGGCGGTGGAGTCATTAATTTGAGGTTTTCCATACATGTGCGATAGTCGGGTTGTAACGACACATCCATCATCAGTGTGTAGTAGGGTTGTATAGTACCGCGATACTAATGAATCAAATTCGGTACTCTACCGCCTCTGAAAAGTACCGGTCCTCACGTCGCGTCATTGCTGCTTTTTACGAGCAGACGAGCATGTTCGGCAGCGCACAATCACAGAGTACTTACAAGCAGACACAGTGTGTGGACAGAAAAGGTAGAACGGACGCATTTTGGCTTAAAAACTAACGATAAAGGTGAAGCTATAACACTGAAACGCCCTCAGGAAGAGGTGCTTTAAGACATGGCTACTTCTAAATCACTAATCCTCGCCTCCATGGCGACAAATAAAGTACGTTTCTTACAAGTATCATCCCTGCCGGACGAGGTAAAGCCAAACATGCTTCACTACACACCGTAGCTCACTGGCGGTTGGGGGGGGTTGAGTTGGGGTGGGGTTTGGTGGTAGCGGGGGGTGTATAATGTAGCTTCCCGGAAGAGTTAGTGCTGCAAGGGGTTCCGGGTATTTGTTCTGTTGTGTTTATGTTGTGTTACGGTGCAAACGTTCTCCCGGAATGTGTTTGTCATTCGTGTTTGGTGTGGGTTCACAGTGTGGCGCATATTTGTAACAGTGTTAAAGTTGTTTATACGGCCACCCTCGGTGTGACCTGTATGGCTGTTGATCAAGTATGCCTTGCATTCACTTATGTGTGTGTAAAAGCCGCATATAGTATGTGACTGGGCCGGCACGCTGTTTGTATGGAGGAAAAGCGGACGTGACGACAGGTTGTAGAGGACGCCAAAGGCAGTGCCTTTAACCCTCCCGTTTTTAGCGGGAGACTCCCGGTATTCAGCGCCTCTCCCGATAACCTCCCGGCAGAAATGTTCTCCCGACAAACTCCCGGTATTCAGCCGGAGCTGGAGGCCACGCCCCCTCCAGCTCAATGCGGACCTGAGTGGGGACAGCCTGTTCTCACGTCCGCTTTCCCACAATATAAACAGCTTGCCTTTCCAATGACGTCATAACATCTAGGGCTTTTAGAGAATAGAGTGCACAACTGCGCACACAACAAGGAGACGAAGCAGAAGAACGAGGAACTTACAGACATGGCGACGCCGTCGACGAGCAAGATGAAGAAATACGCTTGCAAGTTCCAAAACGAATGGAAACAAGAATTTCAGTTCATCCAGAACAGTTCGAAGGGGAAGGGGTATGTATGTTGCCTGTACATTATGTAGAACAGACTTCTCCATTGAACAGGGTGGCCGAAATAATATACTCATTCATGAACGGAGAAGTTAAACAGGACAATGCTGCCCTCTACTGGATAGCCTCCAGAACACTGAAATTCAAGTATTTATTTTATTTATATGTATAATAAAATATATATATATATATATATAGATATATATATATATATATATATATATATATATATATATATATATATATATATATATATATATATATATATATATATATATATATATATATATATATATACACTACCGTTCAAAAGTTTGGGGTCACATTGAAATGTCCTTATTTTTGAAGGAAAAGCACTGTACTTTTTAATGAAGATAACTTTAAACTAGTCTTAACTTTAAAGAAATACACTCTATACATTGCTAATGTGGTAAATGACTATTCTAGCTGCAAATGTCTGGTTTTTGGTGCAATATCTACATAGGTGTATAGAGGCCCATTTCCAGCAACTATCACTCCAGTGTTCTAATGGTACAATGTGTTTGCTCATTGGCTCAGAAGGCTAATTGATTATTAGAAAACCCTTGTGCAATCATGTTCACACATTTGAAAACAGTTTAGCTCGTTACAGAAGCTACAAAACTGACCTTCCTTTGAGCAGATTGAGTTTCTGGAGCATCACATTTGTGGGGTCAAATAAACGCTCAAAATGGCCAGAAGAAGAGAACTTTCATCTGAAACTCGACAGTCTATTCTTGTTCTTAGAAATGAAGGCTATTCCACAAAATTGTTTGGGTGACCCCAAACTTTTGAACGGTAGTGTATATATAGCTAGAATTCACTGAAAGTCAAGTATTTCATATATATATATATATATATATATGAAATACTTGAGTTGGTGAATTCTAGCTGTAAATATACTCTCCTCTTAACCACGCCCGACCACGCCCCCACACACCCCAACCACGCCCCCACACACCTCCCGATATCGGAGGTCTCAAGGTTGGCAAGTATGCTTTAAGGCACGCCCCCAATATTGTTGTCTGGGTGGAAATCGGGAGAAATTCGGAAGAATGGTTGCCCCGGGAGATTTTCAGGAGGGGCACTGAAATTCGGGTGGGTTGGCAAGTATGGTCATAGCTGCAAAAGGTGGACCGACATCATATTGAACCCTATGGGTTAGGAATGGGATGGCACTTCAAGTTCACATGTGAGTCAAGGCAGCTGGCCAAATACTTTTGGCAATATGGTGTATTTGGCCAGAAAGGTGAAAGGCAGGGTGCTGCACTGTATTGACACATGTGCCGTTCCATATACTCTGCGACAATGACATGCATATTTTCTTCTCTCCAGCTACGTGTGGGAGAAGAGTGGCACCGCGATTGACGTGAACGCGTCGCCCCGCCTCCGGCTGGATCCCGAGGGGACGCTTCACATCTCCCAGACGTGGTCCGGAGACATCGGGACATACACCTGCAGGGTGACCTCAGTGGGTGGCAACGACTCCCGCAGCGCCCACCTCAGAGTCAGGTCTGAAAGTAGTCTCTCTATGCTCGCGTGATGGATGGATGTTGTCGCCGTTACCGCTCGCTCATCCGTCAAACGCCAACCACATCAATAGCTACACTTCCACAATCTAATAGTAGAGATGTGTTCAAACATCGTCTTTACATAGAAGCACTTGGAGCACTTTAACAAAACCAATAGGTTTCATATCTCCAGCCTACATTCTTTCTTTTTTCTGTGTGTTCTAAATATGGAAAAACTGCTAGCAAGAGGTGGCTACCAATGCAGGTAATGGGGAGTCATTTATTGCACCTCTAAAGCCCTTGGCATGGCTCAGATGGTAAAGGGGCCATCCAGGAACTTTGAGTGTTCCTACTGAAATACAAATCCAGCTTCTGCCATCCTAGTCACTGCCGTTGTGTCCTTGGGCAAGACACTTCAGTCACCTTGCTCCCAATGCCGAATAAATGTGATTAAATGTCAGGTGGTGGTCGGCAAATAATGCAAAAAATGTGGCTACAAATGTAGCTCACCACCATCAATATATCTATATCAATCTAATCCATTTTAATTTGTATTATGTATGACTTTTCCTTATATTAAGGCTTTTTGTCTTAGATATGTTTTATACTTAGTATATTTTATTACTTGTATTCGGACTTGTAACACTGCAATATTTCCTCGTAACGTTATAACTATGCATCTTTTTTTTTTTTTTTAGAATATTCCCACTTAAATCTTGTAAAATTCTAAAAAAAAATTCAAATAACATACAAATAGTGTGTGTAAAATACAAATATAATGAAATATAATATATCATTTGTTTTTGTGGAAAGTGCAACCATGCAGACAAATGCAACACTAATACTTGGAACAGGCTGAATTATGATTTTATTTTTAGAAAATGAAATCTCCTTATTATTGGCTTTTAAAAAAAAAAATTCTGATGATTTCTACTTTTAAAACATGAATGCAATCATATGTATTGGCTATGCTTTGGTGTAAATTTTGCTCCACGGTCACTTTTTAGTGTATCTGCGAGATGTTCGATTCTAGAGGCGTTCCCAGATTGCAAATGAAACCAGGGCCCACCCTTAAAAGTATCATACATTACCTTTAAAAAATGTACACTTTTTAAATATATATCTCAATGTCTTCATTGCTATATTTTTACGGACACGTTCGAAAAAATAAACTTCATAAGCATTACATAGATTCACTTGGTCACAACATTACGTCCACTTGCACACTTTTTGTCAGTTTTCAATTATTGCATTATAGGTTTTTTTTTTTCTTTTTTTTGGCATAAGTAAGGGTATTGTTGCGTTCGACCAGTCTTCCTCTCAGGAAAATAAAACCCACTGGTCAATCCCAAGTTCTTTCGGATGACAAATATGTTGAGTAAGAAGGACCACCAAGACAGAACAGCAATATTACCAACTTTTCCTAAAGCTTTAGGAGACCGGCCCTTACAATGTGATAATAGCAGCGGCAAGAAGCGGTCTAAAATCAAGACAAAAATAGTCAGCTTATGTAGCACGAAAACAGCCCCTCCCGCCCAGAAAGAAATACAGCCTTTTTGTTCTAAACCGGGGGTGGGCAACCCGCGGCTCTAGAGCCGCATGCAGCTCTTTAGTGCCGCCCTAGTGGCTCTCTGGAGCTTTTTCCAAAATGTATGAAAAATGGAAAAAGATGAGGGGGAAAAAAATATATTTTTGGTTTTAGTATGGTTTCTGTGCTTTATAACAATTAGGGATCCCTAATTGTTATAAAGCACACTGTTTATATTAAACATGCTTCACTGATTCGAGTATTTGGCGAGCGCCGTTTTGTCCTACGAATTTTGGCGGTCCTTGAACTCACCTTAGTTTGTTTACATATATAACTTTCTCCGACTTTCTAGGACGTGTTTTATGCCACTTTTTCTGTCTCATTTTGTCCACCACACTTTTAACGTTGTGCATGAATGCACAAAGGTGAGTTTTGTTGATGTTATTGACTTGTGTGGAGTGCTAATCAGACATATTTGGTCACTGCATGACTGCAAGCTAATCGATGCTAACATGCTATTTAGGCTAGCTATATGTACATATCGCATCATTATGCCTCATTTGTAGCTATATTTGAGGCCATTTAGTTTCCTTTAAGTCCTCTTAATTCAATTTATATCTCATGACACACTATCTGTATATAATATGGCTTTTAATTTTTTGCGGCTCCAGACAAATTTGTTTTTGTATTTTTGGTCCCATATCTTTCAACATTTTGGGTTGCCGACCCCTGTTTTAAACCGATAAGGCCTCCCCCACAAAAAGGGAGTACATTAGACTCCCGGTAGACATTCCAGCCTTTAAAGTGAAAACCAAAGTTTACTAATGATCATAAGGTAAACAAAACAAAGTGTACACATAGGAAAATATTAGCTGCTTTAAACATGATTATGGATAAAGAAAGAACACTTTAAAAAATATATGCATTCTCCACATTATCAACACCAATGTCTATCAAGTGATGCCTATTGGTGGCCACCAATTGTAATACATATTCATACTGACCTCTTTCAAGAAGGCATTTCTGCAAGGCTACATTGTATAAAAAAGAAGCAGTAGACTTTACTTAAAAAATCTGGCAGCTCAGTTGCCAGAAATTTACCGTGAAATCATCAGTGGTACCATTTTTCCAGTTTTACAATAATGCACTGTAAAAACAGGGAATTTAGATTTTACGGTTAAAAAAAAAAAAAAAAAAGTAGCAAAGTAGCAACTCAGTCACCAGAATTTTGCAGTAAACATGAAAGTACTGTTTTTAAATATTATAATGCACTGTAAAAAAAAATGGCCATATAATTTACGTTTAAAATTTGGCAGCTCAGTCACCAGAATGTTATTGTAAAAACAACAGTGGTACAGTTTATCAATTTGGAGTAATTTGGTGTAAAAACATCATAAATGTTATGGTCAAATTCTTAGCTGACATTTTTTTTATTTGTAAAATCTATTAAAAAAAAAAAATAAAATCAAAGGCTAACTAATTACGTTTGAATTTAAGAACCCCTGCTCTACGGTAAAGTTGTGACATTTTGAAGCAATTCGGAAAAGGATAATCTTGGTCGCCATGCTTCACCCACATCCTATAATGAAAACCTAAACGCTTCAAAATTGGGCATCCTCCATATTTCTAATCTGTCTGGGTAAAGTTTGAAAGCTATCAGATGAACTATCGTGGAGGAAATGGTTACAGAACAACATCTGGAAATGGCGAACATCGGCCAAAAATGACTTTTTTGGGTGTTTTGAGGTTGAAAATGTACATAAAAGATGTAGGGTTGCACGTTAACTGAATCAGGCACACTGTTTGTGTGGGAATCACTTCTACCTTATATTTACATATGGAGGTATGAGGCTCATTTCCTCACTCGTTTGCACACCATTGGCACATTTTCACTTCGGTCCTTGAAGGCAACATTTTTTGGGCAATCTTGGCGTACAAAACCCAAATCCAGTGAAGTTGGCACGTTGTGTAATTCGTAAATAAAAACAGAATACAATGATTTGCAAATCCTTTTCAACTTATATTCAATTGAATAGACCGCAAAGAGAAGATATTTAATGTTCGAACTGAGAAAAGTATTTTTTTTTGCAAATAATCATTAACTTAATTTAATGGCAGCAACACATTGCACAAAAGTTGGCACAGGGGCATTTTTACCACTGTGTTACATGGCCTTTCCTTTTAACAACACTCAGTAAACGTTTGGGAACTGAGGAGACCAATTTTTGAAGCTTTTCAGATGGAATTCTTTCCCATTCTTGCTTGATGTACAGCTTAAGTTGTTCAACAGTCCGGGGGTCTCCGGTTGTGGTATTTTAGGCTTCATAATGCGCCACACATTTTCAATGGGAGACAGGTCTGGACTACAGGCAGGCCAGTTTAGCACCCACACTCATTTACTATGCAGCCACATTGTTGTAACACGTGGCTTGGCATTGTCTTGCTGAAATAAGCAGGGGCGTCCATGATAACGTTGCTTGGATGGCAACATATGTTGCTCCAAAACCTGTATGTACCTTTCAGCATTAATGGTGCCTTCACAGATGTGTAAGTTACCCATGCCTTGGGCACTAATACACCCCCATACCATCACAGATGCTGGCTTTTCAACTTTGCGCCGGATGGTTCTTTTCCTCTTTGTTCCTGAGGACACAACGTCCACAGTTTCCAAAAACAATTTGAAATGTGGACTCGTCAGACCACAGAACACCTTTACACTTTGCATCAGTCCATCTTATGAGCTCGGGCCCAGCGAAGCCGGCAGCGTTTCTGGGTGTTGTTGATAAATGGCTTTCGCTTTGCATAGTAGAGTTTTAACTTGCACTTACAGATTTAGCGACCAGCTGTTGTTACTGACCGTGGTTTTCTGAAGTGTTCCGGAGCCCATGTGGTGATATCCTTTACACACTTATGTCGCTTTTTGATGCAGTACCGCCTGACGGATCGAAGGTTCGTAATATCATCGCTTACGTCCAGTGATTTCTCCAGATTCTGAACCTTTTGATGATATTACAGACCGTAGATGGTGAAATCCGCAAATTCCTTGCAATAGCTTGTTGAGAAATGTTGTTCTTAAACTTTTCGACAATTTGCTTACACATTTGTTCACAAAGTGGTGACCCTCGCCCCATCCTTGTTTGTGAATGACTGAACATTCCATGGAAGCTGCTTTTATACCCAACCATGGCGCCCACCTGTTCCCAATTAGCCT
>NC_084755.1:13551965-13566965 GCF_033978785.1 Entelurus aequoreus
TGCGCAGTTGCATTTCCAAGATAATAGATGGCAGAAGCGTATAGACTACAGTGTGTTCCTCAGCTAGGAAGTAGTCTTTGCCATTAAGGCCCAGGTTGCAGTCCGATTAAGTCCACTATAAGTGCTTGTTTGCCCGCCAAGTGTTTGAGCCACGGAAGCGATGTATCCAAATATGGCACCGTTTGATTTTACATGAATCTATCTATACGTGGTAGAACTGATGGAATTCGGTCGGTGCCTATCGAAGTACAGAGTTCGGTACCCAACCCTAATCATCACTGCAAAAATTGTTCCATATGAAGACGTTTTTTAATTCTGGATAGGATAATGGAGCCGTGGCTCACCTTTCCACTCCAGTGCTGATTATTTCCTTTCAGTCCGGGCTCCAGAGCTGCAGCAGCAGTAGTGTTAGAGCTAGTGGAGAAAGATGAGTCGCTTTGGAGATAAAACTGTGAACGAGGCGGAATGTGTCTTTGTGAGGACTTGATGGAAGCGCTGACCCGGCTTCATGCGCCTGCCTCCTATTAACCGGGCATGAAAGAGGAAGAGCATCACACAGGCCGGAATGTTGAGTGAATTCTCTTGACTGTCCACATGAAAGAACCATGCAGGAATAACCACCACACACACACACCAGACCGAGAGTCCGATTCGCCAGCCAATTTAGTGCTTAAAAGAGCCTCCGGCCATCACTAGTGGTCCACCATGCACACCTTTTCACCGTCTGAGTGCACGGCCGTGAGCACCCCCCAGGGAAGGGAGGCGTCGCCTGCCGCCTGAGCCCGCTTTTACACCCCCTCTTTGATCCCAAATTCTCTGCCTCATCTGCTCCTGAGCCGAGCCGAGGAGCACCGGGGAAGGAAATCAAGATGTCATCTTAAATTGACTTAAGGGAAAAGTCAGCTCGACTCTCTCCTTCTCGTTCTTTTATGTATCCTCTCTCTCTCTCTGGCTGGTGATGTCTCTCCATTGTGTTGCCCCATTTTCGAGGCTTTGATCCTTGTCACGCCGCAGCGCCGTGATGACCCTCCTCGCCGCGTTGACTGGGATACGCTTTTGCGGTGTTCTTTTCGAGAAAATATGACGTCGAGTTGTTCATGATGAAATGTAGTTGAAATACCAATTCCGGTTTGTTTCCGATTAGAGATGTCCGATAAAATCGGACTTTAAAATGTAATATCGGAAATTATCGGTATCGGTTTCAAAAAGTAACATTTATGACTTTTTAAAACGCCGCTGTGTACACGGACGTAGGGAGAAGTACAGAGCGGCAAAAAACCTTAAAGGCACTGCGTTTGCGTGCCGGCCCAATCACATAATATCTACGGCTTTTCACACACAAATGAATGCAAGGCATACTTGATCAACAGCCATACAGGTCACACTGAGGGTTGCCGTATAAACAACTTTAACACTGTTACAAATATGCGCCACACTGTGAACCCGCACCAAACAAGAATGACAAACACAATTCGGGAGAACATCCGCACCGTAACACAACATAAACACAACAGAACAAATATACCCAGAACCCCTTGCAGCACTAACTCTTCCGGGACGCTACAATAACATCTATGGCTTTTGGAGCTCAGTGCACAACTGCACACACAACAAGAAGGAGACGAAGCAGAAGAACGAAGAAGAGACATGGCGACGACGAGTAAGAAGAAATACGCTTGCAAGTTCCAAAATGATTGGAAAAAATAATTTCATTTCATCCAGGACAGCTCGAAGGGGAAGGGGTATGCTACCTGCACCTCAACCCCACCCCCGCAAGCTTTGACTACTTTTTACTAAACGAGGCGAAATGCCGTAAAAAAAAATTCCTCGAATATATTTTGTAATTGACTTACTCTAATATACTCGAAGAATCGTTTCAGCTCTAGATCAATTGTTTCTCTATTCCAGAGTCAAAACCGTCCCTAGTAGGGTTGTACAGTATGCCGGTACTAATTTTAAAACGATACAGTACTGCCTTTGGAAAATGCCGGTACTTTTTTTTTTTCAATTCGCATGTTGTTGTGAGTGTGTCCGCACGCACACACAGCTGCGCATACAAGCAGAAACAATGTGAAGAGGAATACATAGAAATTGTGCTTTTTAACATTCTTAACCGTCATATAAGTGTAAAAATAAGTTAATCACTAAATAAATGTTTAAAAAATGACTATGTTGATATAGAAATTGTGCTTTTTAACATTCTGAACCGCCACAGAAGCGTAAAAATAAGTTAACCACTAAATAAAAAAATAACAATAATAAAACATTTAACAAAATACCCTACTTTGTCAAAATTAATTGTGCTTTTAAGTTTTCTGTACAGTCATTCTAAAATAAGTTAAATACAATATAAAAGTTTCAAAAATTACCCCACATTGACATAGAAGTTTTATTTTTTTTTAACATTTTTAAATGTCATACAAGTGTAAAAATAAGTTAATCACTAAATAAACGTTTTAAAAATGACTGTTGATATATAAATTGTGCTTTTTAACATTCTTAACCGTCATACAAGTGTAAAAATAAGTTAATCAGTAAATAAACATTTTAAAAATGACTACATTGATTATATAAATTGTGCTTTTTAACATTCTTAACCGTCATACAAGTGTAAAAATAAGTTAATCACTAAATACATGTTTTAAAAATGACTACGTTGATATATAAATTGTGCTTTTTAACATTCTTAACTGTCATACAAGTGTAAAAATAAGTTAATCACAAAATAAATGTTTTAAAAATGACTATGTTGATATATAAATTGTGCTTTTCAACATTCTGAACTGCCATAGTAGCCTAAAAATAAGTTAACCACTAAATAAAAAAATAATTAAAAAAATAATGATTACCCTACTTTGTCAAACATAAATTTAAAGTATTCTGAACACTCATACAAGTGTAAAAATAAGTAAACACAATATAAAGGTTTCCAAAATTATAGAAGTTTTGGTTTTTCACATTTTTAAATGTCACACAAGTGTAAAAATAAGTTAATCACTAAATAAACATTTTAAAAATGACTTTACTTTGACATAGAAATTGATCTTTTTAACAATCGTAACTGTCATACAAGTGTAAAAATAAGTTAATCACTAAATAAATGTTTTAAAAATGACTACGTTGATATATAAATTGTGCTTTTTAACATTCTTAACTGCCATAGAAGCGTAAAAATAAGTTAACCACTAAATAAAAAAATCATTTAAAAAAATAATAATTACCCTACTTTGTCAAAATAAATTGTGCTTTTAAGTATTCTGAACAGTCATACAAGTGTAAAAATAAGTAAATACAATATAAAAGTTTCCAAAATTACTCCACATTGACATAGAAGTTTTGGTTTTTAACATTTTTAAATGTCATACAAGTTAAAAAATAAGTTAATCACTAAATAAACATTTTAAAAATTGCTCTACGTTGACATGGAAATTGTGCTTTTTAACATTCTTAACCATTATATAAGTGTAAAAATAAGTTAATCACTAAATAAATGTTTTAAAAATGACTACGTTGATATATAAATTGTGCTTTTTAACATTCTTAACCTTCATACAAGTGTAACAATAAGTTAATCACTAAATAAATGTTTTAAAAATAACTACGTTGATATATAAATTGTGCTTTTTAACATTCTGAACTGCCATAGAGGCGTAAAAATAAGTTAACCACTGAATAAAAAACGTATTTAAAAAATAATAATTACCCTACTTTGTCAAAAATAAATTTTAAGTATTCTGAACAGTCATACAAGTGTAAAAATAAGTAAACACAATAAACAAGTTTCCAAAATTATAGATATTTTGGTTTTTCACATTTTTAAATGTCACACAAGTATAAAAATAAGTTAATCACTAAATAAACATTTTAAAAATGACTTTACTTTGACATAGAAATTGAGTTTTTGAACAATCTTAACCGTCATACAAGTGTAAAAATAAGTTAATCACTAAATAAAGCCCACCAAAATCAAACGAGCTGCATATAAGTGTATAGATAAGTCCAACAGTGCCTGGGAATAAACTTAAATGGCCATTTAGGGTGTACATTTTGCTGTTTTGTTACTTAGCCACATTGTACTGAGCAGCCAGAACAGAGACACCTGTATCCATTATCCCTTTTCTATCTGTAATTGTCATCCAATTTGCCGCTCATTTCCTCGCCGCAGACTAACCCTCCCGGAGGAGCCGCCCAGCGCCCCACCTCAGACGGTCATCGCCAGCGGCCGCACCAATCAGTCCATCATGATCCAGTGGCAGCCGCCCCCGGAGAGCCATCAGAACGGACCCCTCCAGGGCTACATCATCAGGTGGGAGAAGGCTGTATTCTTCTCCTTTTGAATGTGATAATAACAAATGTGTCAGCACATGTGCTCCTTTCAGCACCTGCCAACGCGCCTTTTGGGCGCACGCCGCATGGCTTTGTCCTCATCTTGTGTGCAATTCAATGTCCTTTTATTTTTTAAAATTATTTATTTCCCCTATCCCGGTGGTCTGCAACCAAAAACGTTGAAAGAGCCATATTGGACCAAAAATACAAAAAACTAATATGTCTGGTATATAAGTGTTATAATGAAGGCAACACATGATGTAAGTGTCTATATTAGCTATAATAGCCTACTATCAAAATGACTATGTGTCGCAGGCTGAAGCAAAATCTTCCTTGACAGAAATGCTGGAATGTAATATTTATTCTACACATTTTTACAACATTAGAAACCATTAGTAAATCAGAGGCTACTCAGAAGGTGAGATAACTCCTGGAAATTACTGGCTTTTAATGGCCAAAGGTATAGATGTGTGTGTCCAAGTTAAGGCGGTCTTCTTTTAATAGATGTATTACAATCGTTGGCAAGCTGGGTAATGTTTGCTGTGGTCTGGAACAACATGGCACACAAACAACTATCAGAAATGCAGCCAATATTACATACAGATAATGAGTCTTGAGTCATGCAAAACTAAATGATATACAAAGAGGATAAAAGTAAAGGATATTAAATGAGCTCAAATATATGTTACGTTTGCAGGAGGAGTAGAACGGCACAGACACAAGGGGGGCATAGTTGCTCCATGATTTATTATATATATAATTAATATATATAATAATCAAATAATAATAATATTAAACAAAGGAATGGCGTGTGTGAAGTCGATCCAAAAGTGTGTGTGTGAGGCCCTGAGATTGGTAGGTTGTGAGTTCAAACCCTGGCCGAGTCATACCAAAGACTATGAAAATCTCAGCATCAAGGGTTGGAATTGGGGGTTAAATCACCAAAAAAGATTCTCGGGCGCGGCCACCGCTGCTGCTCACTGCTCCCCTCACCTCCCAGGGGGTGAAACAAGGGGATGGGTCGAATGCAGAGGACAAGTTTCCGCCACACCTAGTGTGTGTTTGACAATCATTGGTACTTTAACTTTAACTTAAGTCAATAACATCAACAAAGCGCACCTTTGTGCATTCACACACGGCATAAAACGTTTGGTGGACAAAATAAATAATAAATAAATAAATGGGTTATACTTGTATAGCGCTTTTCTACCTTCAAGGTACTCAAAGCGCTTTGACAGTATTTCCACATTCACCCATTCACACACACATTCACACACTGATGGCGGGAGCTGCCATGAAAGGCGCTAACCAGCAGCCATCAGGAGCAAGGGTGAAGTGTCTTGCCCAAGGACACAACGGACATGACTAGGATGGTAGAAGGTGGGGATTGAACCCCAGTAACCAGCAACCCTCCGATTGCTGGCACGGCCACTCTACCAACTTCGCCACGCCGTCTATCAGATGAGACAAATATTTTACATGTAAACAAACTGTTGCGTCACAGTCCACACTATGGTGCGTTCAAGAACCGCCAAAATTAGTAGGACAAAAATATGTTCACCAAATACGCTCATCAGTGAAGCATACACACAAACATATTAAACAGTGCTGCTCACTGCTCTCCTCACCTCCCAGGGGGTGAAACAAGGGAATGGGTCAAATGCAGAGGACAAATTTCACCACACATAGTGTGTGTGTGTGACAATCATTGGTACTTTAACTTTAACTTTAACTTAAGTCAATAACATCAACAAAGCGCACCTTTGTGCATTCACGCACAGCATAAAACGTTTGGTGGACAAAATGAGACAAAGATTTTACATGTAAACAAACTGTTGCGTCACCGCGGAAATTAGTAGGACAAAACGATGTTCACCAAATACGCTCATCAGTGAAGCATACACACAAACATATTAAACAGTGCTGCTCACTGCTCCCCTCACCTCCCAGGGGGTGAAACAAGGGGATGGGTCAAATGCAGAGGACACATTTCTACCACACCTAGTGTGTTTGACAATCATTGGTACTTTAACTTTAACTTTAGTCAATAACATCAACAAAGCGCACCTTTGTGCATTCACACACAGCATAAAACGTTTGGTGGACAAAATGAGACAAATATTTTACATGTAAACAAACAGTCCACACTATGGTGCGTTCAAGAACCGCCGAAATTAGTAGGACAAAACGATGTTCACCAAATACTCTCATCAGTGAAGCATACACACAAACATATTAAACAGTGGGCTTTCTAACAATTGGGAGGGTTTGTCCTCAAACAAAAAACATACTAAAACAAAAAATATATTTTCCGCCCCATCTTTGTCCAGTTTCACACCTTTTTTAAAAAATGCTCCAGGGAGCCACTAGGACGGCACTAAAGAGCCGCATGCGAGTTGCTGGCGCCCTATCCGCACCACCTATTGATCACTATCCCCCGCTGCCAGGTACTGTCTGTCTGGGCTGCCCGTGGACTGCCAGATAAAAAACATCACCAACCCGGACCAAAGCAGCCTGCTCCTGGAGGACCTCATCATCTGGACCAACTACGAGATGGAGGTGGCGGCATACAACGGGGCGGGGAGGGGCGTCTACAGCCACAAGGTGACAGAGTGGACTCTGCAAGGAGGTGAGCAGCACAGCCTCATTACCCACTTCTTGTTATATGAGAATACCCTTCCCGAGACTCGTGCATCAGTCACCAGGAGGGAAGATAAATCATCCCCAAGAAGCTATTATTCTGCATCGTTATCAAGACTAGTAACAAAATAATGGCAAATAAAATTATGCACCATATTTTCCGGGCTATAGAGTGCACCAGTACCACCAAAAAACAATAAATATGTACAGTCGTGGTAAAAAGTTTACATACACTTGTAAAGAACATGATGTCATGGCTGTCTAGAGTTTCCAATCATTTCTACAACTCTTATTTTTTTGTGATAGAGTGATTGGAGCACATACTTGTTGGTTACAACAAGTATTATGAATTTATTATGGGTCTACTGAAAATGTGAGCAAATCTGCTGGGTCAAAAGTAGAGATGTCCGATAATATCGGCCGATATATGCGTTAAAATGTAATATCGGAAATTATCAGTATTGGGTTTTTTCATTATCGGTATCGTTTTTTTTTGTTTTTTTTTGTTTTTTTTTAAATTAAATCAACATAAAAAACACAAGATACACTTACAATTAGTGCACCAACCCAAAAAACCTCCTTCCCCCATTTACACTCATTCACACAAAAGGGTTGTTTCTTTCTGTTATTAATATTCTGGTAGGTTCCTACATTATATATCAATATATATCAATACAGTCTGCAAGGGATACAGTCCGTAAGCACACATGATTGTGCGTGCTGCTGGTCCACTAATAGTACTAACCTTTAACAGTTAATTTTACTAATTTTCATTCATTACTAGTTTCTATGTAACTGTTTTTATATTGTTGTACTTTGTTTTTTATTCAAGAAAATGTTTTTAATTTATTTATCTTATTTTACTAATTTTTTGAAAAAGTACCTTATCTTCACCATACCTGGTTGTCCAAATTAGGCATAATAATGTGTTAATTCCACGACTGCATATATCGGTTGATATCGGTATCGGTTGATATCGGTATCGGTAATTAAAGAGTTGGACAATATCGGAATATCGGATATCGGCAAAAAGCCATTATCGGGCATCCCGAGTCAAAAGTATACATACAGCAATGTTAATATTTGGTTACATGTCCCTTGGCAAGTTTCACTGCAATAAGGCGCTTTTGGTAGCCATCCACAAGCTTCTGGTTGAATTTTTGACCACTCCTCTTGACAAAGTTGGTGCAGTTCAGCTAAATGTGTTTGTTTTCTGACATGGACTTGTTTCTTCAGCATTGTCCACACATTTAAGTCAGGACTTTGGGAAGGCCATTCTAAAACCTTAATTCTAGCCTGGTTTAGCCATTCCTTTACCACTTTTGACATGTGTTTGGGGTCATTGTCCTGTTGGAACACCCAACTGCGCCCAAGACCCAACCTCCGGGCTGATGATTTTAGGTTGTCCTGAAGAATTTGGAGGTAATCCTACAAATTTACATCACATGGACAAAAATAAGACGTTCTGGAGGAAAGTTCTGTGGTCAGATGAAACAAAAATTGAGCTGTTTGGCCACAATACCCAGCAATATGTTTGGAGGAGAAAAGGTGAGGCCTTTAATCCCAGGAACACCACCAGGCCTACCGTCAAGCATGGTGGTGGTAGTATTATGCTTTGGGCCTGTTTTGCTGCCAATGGAACTGGTGCTTTACAGAGAGTAAATGGGACAATGAAAAAGGAGGATTACCTCCAAATTCTTCAGGACAACCTAAAATCATCAGCCCGGAGGTTGGGTCTTGGGCGCAGTTGGGTGTTCCAACAGGACAATGACCCCAAACACACGTCAAAAGCGGTAAAGGAATGGCTAAATCAGGCTAGAATTAAGGTTTTAGAATGGCCTTCCCAAAGTCCTGACTTATATGTGTGGACAATGCTGAAGAAACAAGTCCATGTCAGAAAACCAACAAATTTAGCTGAACTGCACCAATTTTGTCAAGAGGAGTGGTCAAAAATTCAACCAGAAGCTTGTGGATGGCTACCAAAAGCGCCTTATTGCAGTGAAACTTGCCAAGGGACATGTAAGCAAATATTAACATTGCTGTATGTATACTTTTGGCCCAGCAGATTTGCTCACATTTTCAGAAGACCCATAATAAATTCATAAAAGAACCAAACTTCATGAATGTTTTTTGTGACCAACAAGTATGTGCTCCAATCATCCATCCATCCATCCATCTTCTTCCGCTTATCTGAGGTCGGGTCGCGGGGGCAGCAGCCTAAGCAGGGAAGCCCAGATTTTCCTCTCCCCAGCCACTTCGTCCAGCTCCTCCCGGGGAATCCCGAGGCGTTCCCAGGCCAGCCGGGAGACATGGTCTTCCCAACGTGTCCTGGGTCTTCCCCGTGGCCTCCTACCGGTTGGACGTGCCCTAAACACCTCCCGAGGGAGGCGTTCGGGTGGCATCCTGACCAGATGCCCGAACCACCTCATCTGGCTCCTCTCGATGTGGAGGAGCAGTGGCTTTACTTTGAGCTCCCCCCGGATGGCAGAGCTTCTCACCCTATCTCTAAGGGAGAGCCCCACCACCCGGCGGAGGAAACTCATTTCGGCCGCCTGTACCCGTGATCTTGTCCTTTCGGTCATGACCCAAAGCTCATGGTCATAGGTGAGGATGGGAACGTAGATCGACCGGTAAATTGAGAGCTTTGCCTTCCGGCTCAGCTCCTTCTTCACCACAACGGACCGATACAGCGTCCGCATTACTGAAGACGCCGCACCGATCCGCCTGTCGATCTCACGATCCACTTTTCCCTCACTCGTGAACAAGACTCCTAGGTACTTGAACTCCTCCACTTGGGGCAGGGTCTCCTCCCCAACCCGGAGATGGCACTCCGCCCTTTTCCGGGCAAGAACCATGGACTCTGACTTGGAGGTGCTGATTCTCATACCAGTCGCTTCACACTCGGCTGCGAACCGATCCAGTGAGAGCTGAAGATCCTGTCCAGATGAAGCCATCAGGACCACATCATCTGCAAAAAGCAGAGACCTAATCCTGCAGCCACCAAACCAGATCCCCTCAACGCCTTGACTGCGCCTAGAAATTCTGTCCATAAAAGTTATGAACAGAATCGGTGACAAAGGGCAGTCCAACCCTCACTGGAAACGTGTCCGACTTACTGCCGGCAATGCGGACCAAGCTCTGACACTGATCGTACAGAGAGCGGACAGCCACAATCAGACAGTCCGATACCCCATACTCTCTGAGCACTCCCCACAGGACCTCCCGAGGGTCACGGTCGAATGCCTTCTCCAAGTCCACAAAGCACATGTAGACTGGTTGGGCAAACTCCCATGCACCCTCAAGGACCCTGCCGAGAGTATAGAGCTGGTCCACAGTTCCACGACCAGAACGAAAACCACACTGTTCCTCCTGAATCCGAGGTTCGACTATCCGGCGTAGCCTCCTCTCCAGTACACCCGAATAGACCTTACCGGGAAGGCTGAGGAGCTCCAATCATTCTATCACAAAAAGATAAGAGTTGGAGAAATTATTGGAAACTCAAGACAGCCATGACATTATGTTCTTTACAAGTGTATATAAACTTTTGACCACGACTGTACTATACTCCACAGATAAATACCGGTTACCTGTTACACGGAACAAAAACGGCTGATTAAACAAAACAGAAGTCATGGTCATGGACCCACTCACTAGCTGCGGAAGTTACCATGAATTGATTAACGTGGACCCCGACTTAAACAAGCTGAAAACTTATTCGGGTGTTACCATTTAGTGGTCAATTGTACAGAATATGTACTGTACTGTGCAATCTACTAATAAAAGTTTCAATCAATCAAACCAAAGCTCTCTAACCAGCTAAACAGACTCAAAAACTCCACTGTGATGTTTTGATGAATACACTAAATTGAAAAAATACAAAAAGAATGTCATTTTAAGTTAATAATACCAAGAAAGACACTCGTAAACATGTTAGCATATTTGCTAGTGTTAAAGACGCTAGCTTGATTACACTACGATAGCATGTACAAATATGCATGAAAACGCCAACAGACATCACACATGGGATGGTTTAGTAAATGTAAATAGTTTTAGTTATATTGTAAAACTTAATGCTATGGACAGCTGTACTTCCGGTTCAAGAAACAAAACAAAGAAATGCAAGCACCTGCAGTGAGCAAACTTGTCCACAATATAGCACAAACAATAACACACCTTTTCAGTGTCTCTGTCGGAGTTCTATGAAAATTATTTCTTTAATACAAAAAAAATTAGGGCTGTAAGCGGAGAAAAATCCATAAATTAGCCGCACCGTTTTATAAGCCAGAGGGTTCAAAGCGCGTGGGGAAACGTAGCGTCTCCTTGACCACCTGAGGGCACCACAGACTGTGGATGCTTTTAAAAAAGGCTTAAAAACCCTTATTTTTAAAAAAGCATTTTTTTAGATATACTGTATGCATACTAGTTCTATAGCTATTTGGCTGTTCTATTTTTTTTTATTATTTTTTTTTAATTGTCTTTTTATTTTATTTTTTTTAATACACTGTAGCACTTTGAGGTTGTTTACTCAATGTAAAGTGCTTTTTACAAATAAAATGTATTATTATTATTAGCGGTTTTTAGTCTGGAAAATACACTATATGATTTTGCACCTCAGCAACAGTACATTGTTAAAAATCATATTTTTACTTCATTAATTTTCTGCATAGCAGGATTTTATAGAAAAAGTAATGCAATTAGGACGTGCAATTGTGCATATCCTGGCGACCTAGCATTCTCCCTCTTAACTTAAGTCTGTCACTGCACACACCTTCATCCCTGAGTGTCAAATCTGCTGTTGCGCGTACTGTATTCTCTCATCGGCTTAAGTTTTTTTTCTTTTTCTTACGCGCCTCTGAGGCTGCAATAAGTCCAGCGCCCCTGAAAGGTGAAACATTGTATTGCACTTGAAGTTTGGAGGCAGTGTACACCACACGTATTAAAATGATTAAAGAAGCTTCTAGAAATGATCAAATCTGTTCTGATTGCTTCAATTGAGACACCTGTACAGAAAGTTGTGTGGCTCTCTTACGATCAAATGTTTTTTTTTTTAAAAAGCATACTTAAGTTAAATTTCAGATGTATTATAGCAGGGGACGGGGGCCGCATTGGGTAAAAAAAATTGGCCGCGGCCCGGGCTTTGTGTGTGCGTGTGCGTGTGTGTGTGTGTGTGTGTGTGTGTGTGTGTGTGTGTGTGTATATATATATATATATATATATATATATATATATATATATATATATATATATATATATATATATATATATATATATATATATATATATATATATATATGTATATCTTGAGGGAACTCTCCTGAAGGAATCAATAAAGTTCTATCTATCTATCTCTAGTATATATATATGCATATATATATATATATATATATATATATATATATATATATATATATATATATATATATATATATATATATATATATATATATATATATATATATATATATATATACATGTGTGTGTATATATATATATATATATATATATATGTGTATATATATATATATATATATATATATATATATGTATATATATATATATATATATATATATATATATATATATATATATATATATATATATATATATATATATATATATATATGCATGTATATGTGTATATATATGCATGTATATATATGCATGTATATGTGTTTATATATATATGTATATTAGGGCTGCAACTAACAACTAATTTGATACTCGATTAATTTGTCGATTATTACTTTGATTAATCGATTAATAATCGGATAAGAGAGACAAACTACATTTCTATCCTTTCCAGTATTTTATTGGAAAAAAACAGCTTACTGGCACCATACTTATTTTGATTATTGTTTCTCAGCTGTTTGTAAATGTTGCAGTTTATAAATAAACGTTTATTAAAAAAAAAAAAAAAAAAGTAGCCTCTGCGCATGCGCATAGCATAGATACAACGAATCAATGACTAAATTAATCGCCAACTATTTTTATAATCGATTTTTATAATCGATTTTAATCGATTTAATCGATTAGTTGTTGCTAATATATATATATATATATATATATATATATATATATATATATATATATATATATATATATATATATATATATATATATATATATATATATATATATATATATATATATATATACACATGTATCTGTATTTTCTCTCCCCCCAGAGTTAAAATATTTGCCCAGCTCAGCAGTAGATTGAGCCTGCGTACCACTAATGGTACACGCACCAAAGTTTGAGAATCACTGGTTTAAAACACTTTCATATCCCCCCAATTTCCCGTCATGTTAAATTTACATCATGAGCAGCAGACACCTTGTGCAAAACACACACACTGACTGACTGACTGACTGGAGACTCTCACCAGCTCTCCCAAAAGGAAATTGAAAGTGATTCCATTTCCCATTCTGTTCCACACCTTGCTCACATTCACTTATCACAGACAGCCAGTTAGCAGCAGGCAGACTGATGCATTTTCTGTATTTTTTTTTTTTTTTACACTGATTTCAGAGTGGAGTTCTGTGCAGACTTCTAATGTTAGCCTTTAAATAACCAACATGAACAAAATAAGCAACGAACTCAAGAAGTTATAAATATTGTAGTTAGGAAGCACAAATTAGACTGGAAATTTAAAATATTACAATGCATTGTTTTTACTCAATTAAATACTTAACTAATAATCTTAAAACATTTTGGCATAAATGTATTATTTATTGTTTTGATTTCAGGGCAGAAAAGAAAAACAATTGCATGATTTCATTTGAGCCTTAAAAATGTATTTATTTTTAAAAGCACATAATTAAAACAGGTTAGTACAAATATTTTTGTTTAAAAATGTTTAGTTTAATTTAAAAAAGCTTGTATTATCATATAAACATCTGCAGTTAAGAATGTATATTTCCAAGTCTTAAATTTAAAAAATATTTTTCTACTGTAGTCGATAACTTTTTTTAATAATAAAACTATATATATATATATATATATATATATATATATATATATATATATATATATATATATATATATATATATATTTATTTATTTTTATTTTTTTTCTATTAGAAATTACAACTTTTTTCTCATAAAATTCGAACATGATTCTTGAAAATGACAAACTTTTTCTATTTTATTTCGAATGAAGTAACTTTTTTCTCAAAAAATAAAATACTGTTTAACATATATATATATATATATATAAAATAAAATACTGTTTAATATATATATATATATATATATATATATATATATATATATATATATATATATATATATATATATATATATATATACATACATATATATATATTTTATTTTTTGAGAAAAAAGTTACTTCATTCGAAATAAGTTAGAAAAACTTTGTCATTTTACAACAATCATGTTGGAATATTATGAGAAAAAAGTTGTAATTCCTAGAAAAAAAACCATGTATGTATGTATGTATATATATATATATATATATATATATATATATATATATATATATATATATATATATATATATATATATATATATATACATATATATATATATATATATATATATATATATATATATATATATATATATATATATATATATATATATATATATATATATATATATATATATATATGAAAATAAAAAGTCTCACAACCACAATGAAAATTTTTTATTTTTCAAGACTGTTATCAATGAAAAAAGGAAACCTTTATGAAGTAATAGTAATATTACTTATAATATTACAACCAATCAGGTGAAACATTCCAAACAGTACTGTGCCTAGTATGCTAAAGAGTCAAGTAAATGTTAGTTTAATGAAAAAAAGCTTGTAGCGAAATTTAAAAACCTAAAATTAAGAATTTGGATTTTCACATCCTAAATAAAAAATGGCAATTTCTTCCACTGTGGTGCATATTTTTTTAAATAATAATAAAAAAATTTAAAAAATACAATTATTAAGCTTGTAAATCATACACAAATCCCAAGTTAAAAATTGGAATTTCAAATTCCCAAATAAATATATAAACAATGTTTC
>NC_084755.1:13571965-13616965 GCF_033978785.1 Entelurus aequoreus
CAGTGGTAAAAATGCCCCAGTTTATGCAACGTGTTGCTGCCATTAAATTCTAAGTTAATGATTATTTGCCCCAAAAAATTTTGTTTCTCAGTTTGAACATTGAATATCTTGTCTTTGCAGTCTATTCAATTGAATATAAATTGAAAAGGATTTGCAATTTATATTATGTTTTTATTTACGAATTACACAACGTGCCAACTTCACTGGTTTTTGGGTTTTGTAAATCCAGAGCCTCAAATATTTGGTACATTTCTAAAAAGTTGTTTTGCAAAGTTTAGCTTGAGAGTTTTGGAAACGCCTTACATTGTTAGATTAACACTGAGGATTATTTAAATAATGGAAATAGAAAGAACCTGTTCCAGGGTCAAACTGCTCCCATCATAAAATGGGGTGCACTATTTGGCTACAACCAGCAGAGGTGCTGTTGAACCAATCGGAGTTCAGAACATTCAGTGAGGTTTTCTCCCATCATATTAAAAAAACGATAGTCACTCCAGAAAATGTTCTCAATTTTAAGATATGTTTGTGACGATCTGTTTGTTTCCTTGTTTGATGTTTATTTCCTGTCAGCGCGCTCATTTATGTTGCATTTCCTAGCATGTCTCCCTGAGCGCTCGTTCCCCTCACCTGTCCCTGATTGGCAGCCGGGCACCCCTGGTTGCAGTTGCCAATCAGGCGGCTATTTATGCCTGCCTCGCCTGTTCCTCAGCACTCGAGGATTAAATATGTTTGAGAACAGTTGTATGCATGACCGCTTTTCCTCTGTTTTAAATGTATTAAAATCCTCTTACCTGCGCATCTATCTCCTGGTTCCTGCATCTTGGGGTCACAACTACTGCAGCCGTGCGAGTTCACAACAAAATCCTCTAGTCAGAAAGTGACCTCGCGGGAACCCTTGTCGGCGACGTGCAGCCGACATTCTGGACCGCACAATTCTTGGAGGACATGAAAGCCAGGTTCGTGCGGTCCTAACCCACAGCAGGCTCGGTCCGGCTCGGCCGCCGGTTCCGGCTGTCCACCCTGCTCGACCACCGACGCCTGTGCAGTCGCGGCCATCGGGCTCGCACGCAGCTCCCTTAGTGGCCAATTAATGGACGCCCTTGGCGCAAACAGCAGCGACGCCCAGGACAGAGGCGTAGAACTCTTCGGCTGCTGAAGTTCTGGCGCCTCTCGCGTCCGCCGTCTCGGCGGCTACGGATGTGGCCGTTCGGTGGTTGCCCGCCTTGCCTGCTGCAGCAGCGTTCCACTCTCCGCCGCCACCTGACTCGTCCCCGGTAGATTCGGGGACACTTGGCCTGGCGACCTACCACCAAGTCCTACCTCCGCCCTCCCTTGACTCTTGGACTTGGTCTTTTTGTTTCCTGGGATCTGTCCTTAACGGAGGGGGTACTGTCATGATCCGTTGCCCGGATCATGTTTTGTTTAGTTTTGGAGTCCTTCAGTTCCTGTTTTTGAGCACCCCTGGGTTTGTATTTTAGTTGCCATGACTGCAGATTGTTTTCACCTGCCTCTGATTAGTGTTCGAGACGCTCACCTACTCCTGGGCACTAATCGGAGAGCTAATTATTCCTGTCTTTCACCACAGACTGTCTGGCTGTCTTGTTTGCTGTATGCAACAGTTACGTTTGGATTATTTCTTGATTCCTTGCTCATGATTCCTGTGCTAAGTTTTTGCCTTAGCTCCCCGTGCAATCGGGACGCATCTCTTTTGTTTGTGTCCTGTATTGTTGTATGATTTATGAGGAATAAATCATTGTCTCATCTGCACCTTGCCTCTGGAGTTCCTGCTGCATCTTGGGAGAACGATCCACGCATAAACATGCGACCCAATCGAGACAATACATTTTTAAAACTTTTCAAAGTTCCAAGTTATATAAAAATATCAAAATTGTTCTCTTTGATTCCTTCTAAGATTTGCAGCTGTCTTTTTTATTTTTTTATTACAGAACTACCGGGCCCCCCAACCAATTTAGCCATCTCCAAAGTCGGCGCTCGCTCCGTCAATCTGCAGTTCAAGCCCGGTTATGACGGCAAGACGTCCATTTCCCGCTGGCAGGTGGAAGCCCAGGTAGGACCCGCTTTATTTGGTTCTGTACAACCACATGGTCTAAAAACAGGCAAATATTAAAGAGGGCCTATGATGACTTTTCCTCTTTTCTGACTTATGAATGTTGTTACAACGTTGGATACTCAAGTTAAACAATGTCAAAGCATAAGGTTCGTGCATTTGGGCCCGAGCTTGCACACAATTTTGGATCCCTCTGAATGCTGTGTTTTGGGATGCTTTTAATGTTTTGATAGTAGAGAATTAATGAAGTCACAGATTGACGAACATGCTTAAGTGGGCATCTTGGACATATTAACTAGTGTGGTCCAGTACATTTAACCTGAGCTTCAGTCTGGAAATTGTCTTGCTGAAATAAGCAGTGGCGTCCATGATAACGTTGCTTGGATGGCAACATATGTTGCTCCAAAACCTGTATGTACCTTTCAGCATTAATGGTGCCTTCACAGATGTGTAAGTTACCCATCCCTTGGGCACTAATACACCCCCATACCATCACAGATGCTGGCTTTTGAACTTTGCGCCTATAACAGTACAGATGGTTCTTTTCCTCTTTGGAGGACACGATGTTCACATTTTCCAAAAACAATCTGAAATGGGGACTCGTCAGACCACAGAACACTTTTCCAATTTGCATCAGTCCATCTTCGAAGAGCTCGGGCCCAGCGAAGCCGGCTGCGTTTCTGGGTGTTGTTGATAAATGGCTTTCGCTTTGCATATTAGAGTTTTTTAACTTGCACTTACAGATGTAGCGACAAACTGTAGTTACTGACAGTGGTTTTCTGAAGTGTTGCTTAGCCCATGTGGTGATATCCTTTACACACTGATGTCGCTTTTTAATGTGGGACCGCCTGAGGGATGGAAGGTCCGTAATATCATCGCTTATGTGCAGTGATTAATCCAGATTCTCTGAACCTTTTGATGATAATTCGTACTATAGATGGTGAAATCTTTAAATTCCTCGCAATAGCTCGTTGAGAAATGTTGTTCTTAAACTGTTGGAAAATTTGCTCACGCATTTGTTCACAAAGTGGTGACCCTCACCCCATCCTTGTTTGTGAATAACTGAGCATTTCATGGAAGCTGCTTTTATAAACAATCATGGCTTCCACCTGTTCCCAATTAGCCGGTTCACCTGTGGGATGTTCCAAATAAGTGTTTGATGAGCATTCCTCAACTTTCTCAGTCTTTTTTGCCACTTGTGCCAGCTTTTGTGAAACATTTTGCAGGCATCAAATTTCAAATGAGCTAATATTTGCAAAAAGTAACAAAGTTTTCCAGTCCAACTTCACTGGTTTTGGGTATTGTACATAAGTGTAGTATGCCTACATATTAATTAAAAACAAGGTTTTAATTAACTAGTATATTTAATATTTTTGGCCACTGTAACATTACACACAATTTGAACAGTAACACTGTGTTTGAACAATGAAGTGATTATTTGGCGTACCACTGGTGGTACACGTACCACAGTTTTTGAATCAGTGATCCAGACCACAAAGAAGTGATTTAAATGTAGATTAGAATCATCCTGTTCCCCTAAATATTAAAAATATGGAATCTCTTTTTTTAAAGATAACAGCTATTTCAGTAGATCATGCAGGTGTACCTAATGTTGTGACCCGTGTCGGTTCAGTTGGTCAATCTACGAGTCCGCTGACATTAGCAGCCCGTCCATGTGTATTACAGATCGGTATCATTGGAGAGAATGAAGAGTGGCTTAAGATACATCAGCTGCCAAATAAGCCGGATGCCAGATCCATGGAGGTCCTGGACCTGAACCCTTTCACTTCTTACAGGTAGGCACCTCACTATGTCCAGTGAGTGTACTCATTGTCATTTAATCCATGGTTTCCTTGACCCCAGGTTCAGAATGCGACAGGTGAACATCGTGGGTACTAGCCCCCCTAGTCAGCCTTCTAGAAAGATCCAAACCCTGCAGGCTTCCCCAGACGTCTCCCCCGCCAACGTCACCCTCCGCACAGCCAGTGAGACCAGCCTGTGGCTTCGCTGGGTGGTACGTTTTCACCTAAGCTTCACGTGTTCTTTTTTAAAAATATATATATATATTCATAATAACAATATAGCATTTCCTCCAGCCTCTTCCCGAGTGGGAATACAACGGGAATCCAGATCTTGTCGGCTACCGGATCCAGTACTCCAAGGCCGGGTCTAAAGGGGGAGTTCTTTCCCACGTAATCATGGACCGGCTGGAGAGAGAGTTCACCATTGAAGACCTGGAGGAGTGGACAGAGTATGAGGTTCGCGTTCAGGCCATCAATGGAATTGGATCTGGACCCTGGAGCCAGCCTGTCCATGGCAGAACGAGGGAGTCCGGTAAGCAAGATTTACCAGTCAGGCCCTGATCTACTAAGATCCAAATAAGTGCTACATAGTGTGTGTAAACTATAAAATTGCGTGTACTATTAGTGGGTGTGTTGCGGGGTCATCATCGGTGGTCACTCGAAGCGAGTATGACGGTCCTCCTGGTAGGAGGGTATCCCTTTATGGAGGATGCCTGTGCGTGACTTTGTTTAACATAGGGAGACTGGTGCACAGACAGTCACCACACGATCCTTGACAGATCCGGGTCAGGGTCCAGCGGCATGGAGTCCGAGACGACTGGGGACCCTTTTCTGCTTGTGACGCTCCATAGGGTTAGCAGTCATCCTCCGCCTGTTCCACCGTTGAGGTCTTGGGTTGTTATTTCCCCATAACTTGGCCCACATGGATGTGGGGGTGCCTTCTTCCGCCATCGCAGCCGTTGTGGTGGTTCATACATCTACCGTCTTCCGCCTGTTCCGCCGTTGAGGTCTTCACCGTATCCCTGGGTAGGGGGCAGTCAGGTACTAGGCCTTTGCCAAGGGCCACCTGGGATAACAGTAGTAAAGGGGTTAACCTCCTAGTGCCCCAAAACCCCATAAAGGAGCCTCCACTGCCGGATGCACTTACTAAAACTTTGGGTATAATTAATAACAAGCGCAAAAATAGTGCAGAACGCTCTATTTAAATGAGGTTTTTGCATGTACACCGGCTATCACCATGGAGACACTCATTTCCCTCTATATTTATGACAGCATATGGTCCAACCTGTGGCGTTTCGTCATGTTGACATGCAGCACACAAATATTATATATTCCACCTTTTCTGGGTAATATAGAAGTGTTATCTAGACAACATAATTTTTTGCACGCTGAAAGTGCGCTCTGGGTGGATCTTGTTGCAAGAAAATGCATATTTCATTAAATTATATCATAAGCTATGCGCACATGGACACATTTAATCAGAATAAACACCTGAAAATTTTTCATGTAAACGCGCCATTCGGATCATACACGTGAATCCTATCGGGACAGGTGGTTTATACCAATAGTCATTCAGATTGTAGCGCATGAAAACACATCTTCCAAAATTCAGGTTAGGATTATCCTTACTGCCCATGTCCTTGATGTCAGCTACACTTTGGTGGTGGAGCGGGGACTAAATTTAATAGTCTCGGAATTAAGCGATCGTCCAGATGCTGTCTCCCCCTGTTCAACATGTGCAGATGTAGCGTTATATACTGTTGAGTTTGTTGCTTTAAAACAAGACTAGCAAAAACAAAAGTATGGTCTGGAGTATCATGTGTCGATCTAACAATAAAAAAAGGAATCCAGTTGTCGTCTTAACGAGCTGTTTTATTCACAAGTTTACAGCTACCCCAACTGCTTTTTTTTTTTAACTGCTAGCCTCAAACACATACACAGAATGTCGTAACTTGAAGACGCGCCGCAACCCGTACATAATCACAACATAAAAAGCCCAAAACAGCTCCATTCAAAAAGAGAGGTAAAACAAAAGTAGTGAACAGACGGAAAAAATTATAAATAAATACAGTGATAACGTCGGACGTGTTATGTCTTAGACGGGGGGAAGGAGACGGCACAACAGCAGAAGTATAAACTCAATGTATTTATTGAGTGATTTATGATTACGTAGCGTATGCTACTATGTGTTTGAATGTAAACAATGTGCTGGAATTAATATATAAAGATACCGTAAGGGGTGTTGTCATGCGTGTTGAATGGTGGCGTCCAAATCCAGAGGGAGAAGGCAAAGAGGTCCGGGGGTCCAAGCGTGGTCGTAGTGCAGGAGAGAGCGTCCAAAGTCCAGGCAAGGTGTCGGGTAATCAGGAGGGCAAACAGGATTCAGGGGAATATGACAGCGGGAGCTGAGACAGGGACTGTGGGAGGAAGGAGAGACGAAGGAGATCAAAAACAATGTACGAAGAAACAAGCACAGGAGAAGAACACTGGTGGGAAGTCAGAGGCGTGAGCTTGCTGCAAGCAAAGCAACGTTCCGACGAGGAGTAGTCAGCGGCGAGGCTCTTTATCCCGTCGTCCGTAATCACTGCCAGGTGTCTTGATTGATGATTGTCTCCAGCTGCGGCGGCATGTGGGTGCGGTCTGCACAGCACGTGTGGGTGCGGTCTGCACAGCGCGTGTGGGGGCGTGTCTGGACGTACTCAGAGTGGAGCTGCTGAGTGCTCCTGCAGACGAGGGAGGAACGGACTGTGCGTGTGTCATGACAGGACGAGCAGAAATGCACAAAGCCATGTTTGTTTAGAGTGGAAGTCGCTGCTTTGTCAGTACCTGCAGTGAGCAAACTCGTCCAAAAGATGGCGCCATAGCACAAATAATAACACACCTTTCCGTTTATGTTAGGTTCTGCGCATGTCAAAGTAAAGTATTCCAATTTATGGTGTGATGCATAAAAATTTAAGTGATTCGTTGGTGTACCATTAGATGGGGCATGCGTACCACTTGTGGCAGAGCCGTGTATAGGGAGAGTATGGACATCCGGTTTCAGAGTTGGTCCCAAAAATGGCACCGTGTAGTCACGTGAAGGATTTTTGACCGATCAGAGAGCGCAAGACCAGACAAAATGGTCTTAAATGATTGGTTAAAAGCCCCTCACGTCACTACAGGGCGACATGTTTGGGACCCACTCTGAAACCCAGTTGTGTATACTCTCTCTATACACGGCTCTGACTAGTGGTACGAGTACCACCGTTCGAGAATCACTGCTCTAGTAGATCAGTGTGCAATGCTAGGTATTTGGAATCTTAACTCCACTTGTTCTCTTAGTGCCATCCAGTGGTCCCAGCAATGTGTCAGCCTTCGCCACCACCTCAAGCAAGATCCTGGTACGCTGGGGAGAAGTCCCAGAGCCGGATCGCAACGGCCTCATCCTGGGCTACAAGGTCAGTGCAGCACTTCCACTCCCACTCAAAACTACTGTGGTGCTCCATTGATCTATTTTACCTCCATTACCAGGTCATCTACAAAGAGAAGGGCTCAGAAATTACCCCCAACTTCTGGACAGTGGATGGCAACACGAGCCACAGTGTCCATCTGACCGGTCTGGGCAAGTACGTTCTCTACGAGATCCGGGTCCTGGCATTCACCCGTATTGGCGACGGAAGGAGCAGCTCGCCATCCATCCTGGAAAGAACGCTGGATGATGGTAATTTGATGACGGAACATGGAAAATGATGCTGATTATTAAACAGTATGTTTCGGACTATAAGTCGCACTTAAAATCCTTTCATTTTCTCAAAAATCGACAGGGCACCATATAACCCGGTGCACCTTATATATGTAATAATTCTGGTTGTACTTATTCTAGTTGTGGTACATGGTGTAATAGGTGTGACCATTAGATGGCAGTCACACATACGAGATACGTGTGAACTGCAGGTTGACGCCTGTTCAAAAAATGACACGAGCAAGTACCGACAGGAAAGCAAGCAAGACCAAAACTTTGATGTTTCATTGACAATATAGAACATACACATGTCAGCTTTTCTTACCTATTGGTACCTGCTGATGTGTATTTGAGATCTGCATAAGTCCCAAAAATGTGCGTGCGTCTGCCCGCCTTATTGTCGCAGTCAATAAGCTCCTTATTTTTCTCTATCATTTTGTTGTTGGGAATTCATCCTC
Source organism: Entelurus aequoreus (assembly GCF_033978785.1). Taxonomy (NCBI): domain Eukaryota; kingdom Metazoa; phylum Chordata; class Actinopteri; order Syngnathiformes; family Syngnathidae; genus Entelurus; species Entelurus aequoreus. The sequence goes on from NC_084755.1 coordinate 13,580,015, forward strand.
CGCTATTGCCATTTGTAGTACAAAGTAGTGTAGAGTTTTAACTTGAATCTGTCAGTAGTAAAAACTACAACAAAGATTGATGGGCAGATGACGCAGTCCAACTGGAGACTCGTAAATAAGACCGCCCACAAAAGGGTACTTCCTAAAGAGACAGTCGGAAAGCAGCTTGAAGACGGTCTGTAAAACATAATCTATGCAACATTTTGACCAAAGAACCACCATTACATGTTATGTAGACCACAAGGACGTGTTTTAAATGTCGGAAAAATATCATAATATGAAGTGAATTATATTTATATAGCGCTTTTCTCTAGTGACTCAAAGCGCTTTACATTGTTAAACCCAATATCTAAGTTACATTTTTAAACCAGTGTGGGTGCCCCTGGGAGCAGGTGGGTAAAGTGTCTTGCCCAAGGACACAAAGGGCCAGTGACTAGAATGGCAGAAGCGGGGCTCGAGCCTGGAACCCTCAAGTTGCTGGAACGGCAACCGAGCTATACCGCCCCCACGATCCCTTATAATCCGTTCATCGGCCACCATATGGCCTGAAAAATACGGTACTTAGCCTAAACTTTTGTTGCATCGCAGTTCCAGGTCCTCCGGTTGGCATCCTGTTCCCCGAAGTCAGAACCACATCAGTCAGGCTCATCTGGCAACCTCCTTCCCAGCCAAACGGCATCATCCTGGGTGAGATTTTATGTGCTAACCATCAGCACTTTGCTACGAGAAGACAGTTTGTTCTTATGTTGACGTATTTGTTGTCCTGGCAGCCTACCAGATCACATACAGGAGAAACTCCTCCAGTACGAGTGCCGCCACCGTAGACGTTCTGAGCCCCAGCGCTCGACAGTACACGGCGACGGGGCTCAGGCCTGAAATGGTTTACATCTTCCGCCTGACTGCGCAAACACGCAAGGGCTGGGGGGAAGCGGCCGAGGCCTTGGTGGTCACGACAGAGAAGCGAGGTAAGAACTGAGGGTCAAGCGTTGCCCTCACCCTGAAAACACGACATGAAGAAAATCCGCTTTTGCGTCTGCCCTTCAGCGCGACCCCAACCCACGAGCCGGCCTGTCGTGCCTCAAGAGCGAGTGCAGGCTCGCAGAGTGCAGTTGTCATGGGAACCGGGCAGCGACGGCCTCTCTCCGGTCCGTTACTACACAGTGCAGTACAGAGAACTGCCCGACAGCAACTGGACGGTCCATTCTGCGTCTGTCAGCCATGAGATGATCTCGTACTCTGTGGACAGGTAAATGTGACCACACCTGGTAGTATTAGCATCGTTGACCAATGACATGAAACGGTCCCTGTCTCTTTAAAGGTTAAAACCCTTCACGTCCTACCAGTTTCGTGTCAAGGCCACCAATGACATTGGAGACAGTGAATACAGCCAGGAGAGTGAGGCCATCACCACTCTACAGGATGGTAAGAAACTCACCAAGCCCTGTTTTGTTTCCATTGGTTTTGGCAGGAAGCTGTTGAATTTATTTCATCAAACTAAGAATCCTATTGATGAAGACAAGATAGCTGAGGCAGATGAGGTCAAAAGTCAAAAAGGTGCACATATTTTTGCGCGGCTTATCATAACTTTAAAGAATTTTCTTCAAACGTTCTGGCATAATGTTTCAAATGAGCAAGACCACTGATGATTGGACTTAAAGATCATGGCCCTAACTGCCATTGAGAACTATCTGTTTGTAAAGGCCTACTGAAATGATTTTTTTTTATTTAAACGGGGATAGCAGATCCATTCTATGTGTCATACTTGATCATTTTGCGATATTGCCATATTTTTGCTGAAAGGATTTAGTAGAGAACATCGACGATAAAGTTCGCAACTTTTGGTCGCTGATAAAAAAGCCTTGCCTGTACCGGAAGTAGTGTGACGTCACAGGTTGAAAGGCTCCTCACATTTCCCCATTGTTTACACCAGCAGTGAGAGCGATTCGGACCGAGAAAGCGACGATTACCCCATTAATTTGAGCCAGGATGAAAGAGTCGTGGATGAGGAACGTGAGAGTGAAGGACTAGAGTGCAGTGCAGGACGCATCTTTTTTCGCTATTGTGGATCACGGATTTGTATTTTAAACCACCTTGGATACTATATCCTCTTGAAAATGAGAGTCGAGAACGCGAAATGGACATTCACAGTGACTTTTATCTCCACGACAATACATCGGCAAAGCACTTTAGCTACGGAGCTAACGTGATAGCATCAGGCTTAACTGCAGATAGAAAAAAAAGAAATAAACCCCTGACTGGAAGGATAGACAGAAAATCAACAATAATATTAAACCCTGGACCTGTAACTACACGGTTAATGCTTTCCAGCCTGGCGAAGCTTAACAATGCTGTTGCTAACGACGCCATTGAAGCTAACTTAGCAACGGGACCTCACAGAGCTATGCTAAAAACATTAGCTATCCACCTACGCCAGCCAGCCCTCATCTGCTCATCAACACCCGTGCTCACCTGCGTTCCAGCGATCGACGGAGCGACGAAGGACTTCACCCGATCATCGATGCGGTCGGCGGCTAGCGTCGGATAGCACGTCTGCTATCCAAGTCAAAGTCCTCCTGGTTGTGTTGCTGTAGCCAGCCGCTAATACACCGATCCCACCTACAGCTTTCTTCTTTGCAGTCTCCATTGTTAATTAAACAAATTGCAAAAGATTCACCAACACAGATGTCCGGAATACTGTGGAATTTTGCGATGAAAACCAAGCTTTTTGTATTGGATACAATGTGTCCGAATACTTCCGTTTCAACGATTGACGTCACATGCAAACGTCATCATACATAGACGTTTTCAACCGGAAGTTTAGCGGGAAATTTAAAATTGCACTTTATAAGTTAACCCAGCCGTATTGGCATGTGTTGCAATGTTAAGATTTCATCATTGATATATAAACTATCAGACTGCGTGGTCGGTAGTTGTAGGCCTTTAAGTGACATAAAGAAGATGATGTAAGTGACTGCTAATACACCTTGTGTAAGACGCGGTAGAGCATTCTCTCTCTATAAACAATCTTCGGTCATTCGCTACAACTCCCTCGCCTGACACCGTAGCCCGACACACAACAGCGACAGAAAGGTGACGATTAATTGGCTCAGTCTGCGTCTTGTCTGTTTAGGCCCCTTCTACACTAAGCCAGCTAAGGTTATCCAGAGTAAATCCCACCTAACCTTATCCTTGTCCACACACACATAATGGTCGTTCTAAGCCCCCTTCCGCCGGCGCAACGCGACCTAGTACGCATGCGCAGAAAATGCGCACGTCATAGTCACCTCCAGTTTTGCTTTGTGTACAAGTTCTTAAATTAAATTGTACTTATCTGAACAATATCCAGTGTTGTGGTATTTCAATTAACTGGAATACTGTGTGCTGTGGGGCCCTATTGTAGTGAATCACACCTGAACCATCATAAATTAATCAAATCTTTATTGGACGCGTGACATTAAACAATGTGATAAAGAACATTTTAGATCAGTCAATCTAGGGATCTAGATATCTGGTCAGGACACTCCTCACTCTTTTGCTTTCATTGTCCATTTGTTTTTGGTGACTTTATATACTCTGGACCTCGACGTTGAGTCCGCGACATACATGGCGGACAATAACTGATACAGTCTGCTTTGCCAGTCCAAATGCATTCGATGTTTTCTGTAGTCGTCCCTCGACGGCCAGGTAGTACAAAGCACACGCTACCTTTTGTATCATATCCACGGCAGCCTGCATTCTCGATGTCTCTCCTTCGACAAATGGACAAAGTTTTTCGGTAAGTAGAATCACAGCTGACCTGGACATTCGTCTGAGAAGTGTTGTATCCCAAATAGCTGCAATCGCTTTCTCTTAAGGTATTCATGTGTGATTTCCACAAGCGTCTGTACATGTAGAAGGAGAAACACGGGCATGCCACTTCTTGTGTGGGGCGCGGTCTTTCTGACTTCACTTCCTCTCCGAACTCAGTTTGTAAACCATCAATGAGTCTATACAGAGCTAAGAGCCGGAGATTCAACAAATACACGGCGCACTTACCCGTGTAAAGAATTATCCAAGGAGGGTTATCTTAAATGATGGTTTGACTCGAGGCTTAGGCTAAATAATTATTTGTTTAAGGGGTTATCCGGCTTAATGAACACTAGTTTTGTACGGTACACAGGTATTAGTATAGTACCCCAATACTAATGAATCATTTTTGGTACTATACCGCCTCTGAAACGTACCGGTCCCGCAACCCCCCGCGCCCGCGTCAAAGTCATGGTGAGTCATTGTTGGTTTACGAGGAGATGAGCATGTTCGGCAGTGCATAATCACGGAGTACTTACAAGCAGACACAGTGTGCAGACAGAAAAGGGAGAACGGACACATTTTGGCTTAAAAACTAACGATAAAGGTGAAGTTATAACACTGAAACACCCTCAGGAAGAGGTGCTTTAAGACATGGCTAGCTAGCTAGCGGCTAAAGTCCATCCGCCGTCGGCAGTGTTTTAGCTACTTCTAAATCACTAATCCTCGCCTCCATGGCGACAAATATAGTAAGTTTCTTACAAGTATAATCCCGACAAGGAATAGCTAAACATGCTTCACTACACACCGTAGCTCAATGGCATCAAAATGTAAACAAACGCCATGGGTGGATCTACACCTAACATCCACTGTAATGATACCAAGTACAGGCACGTATCTAGTCGATACTACTCTGGTTACGTCGATATTTTTTGGCATCACAACATCTTCTTTCATTTTTTGAAAATTCATATGCTGTTTATAAACTCAGGAAATATGTCCCTGGACACATGAGGACTTTGAATACGACCAATGTATGATCCTGTAACGACTTGGTATCGGATTGACACCGACATTTGTGGTATCATCCAAAACTAATGTAAAGTATCAAACAACAGAAGAATAAGTGATTATTACATTTTAACAGAAGTGTAGATAGAACATGTTGAAACAGAAAATAAGCATATATTAACAGTAAAAGAACAAGTAGATGAATAATTAATTTTCTACCATCCATCCACCCATTTTCTACTGCTTGTCCCTACCACTTGTCCTTAATAATGTTGGCAAAATAATAGAATGATAAATGACACAATATGTTACTGCATACGTCAGCAGACTAATTAGGAGCCTTTGTTTGTTTACTTACTACTAAAATACAAGTTGTCTAGTATGTTCACTATTTTATTTAAGGACTTAACCGAAAAGTATCAAAATCATTTTGGTACCGGTACCGGTACCAAAATATTGGTATCGGGACAACACTAGTGTAGACATAGCCTAAGGCTCTTTGGGCCAATGAAAGACTACAGAGGACCAGAAGTCCAACTTATGCATGTTGTAGCCCTTCCTCGTCCAATCATCTTCAATGGGGATCAGTCCATGGCATGAGTGCAGGGCAGATAGACACAACAGAGGAAAAACAAAAACAAAAAAGAGAATCCAATCAATAATTAACATGTGGTACAGTTTTCTGCTGAGAGCAGACAACTGAAGGCGATATTTGACTGTTTTCTGCATTGCTCTGACGACAGCGCATGAGGAGATAGAGGAGCTAAAATAACAAATGTTGATGAAAACGCTACTGCGTATTAATGAAGAGGTGATATTATGGTTAGCAGGTCTGCCTTCTACCAGCATGGCGTTGATGTGGATAAAACATTCATAAACGGTTCAAAACGAATTGAAAATGAAATGAAATAAATAGCAAACATGATGGCGCGGTGAGTTACAGCTAAAGTTATCTAAAGTATTGGAAAACAACAACAATATCATATTGTTAGTTTTTATTAACCACTTAAGCCATATCTGCTATTTTTTTCAAATAATGCCACACTGCAGATCCAAATGCTTGTCGCAATGCTTTCACTATGTAAAAGCGCTTTGAGTCACTAGAGAAAAGCGCTATATAAATATAAGTCACTTCACTTCACTTCAAGGTGTTTCGTATGGGTGAGTGATAAATAAACGGTCCCCTGGCTCCCGCACACACTGGGAGTCAAATATATTGTACATACAAATACACATACATACTCACATACACACAATTATTCATACATATATACATACATACGCGCATTCATAGGTACCTACGCTCCCACATACATACACAAATACAGTACAAACCTACACACTCAAAGTTCATACATCCACACTTTCACTGTACAAATATACATATACCCATACTGTACATATACATTCACTGTACAAACATACATATACACATACTGTACATATACATTCACTGTACAAACACACACATACTGTACATATACATTCACTGTACAAACATACATATACACATACTGTACATATACATTCATTGTACAAACATACATATACACATACTGTATATATACAATCAGTGTACAAACATACATATACACATACCGTACATATACATTCAGTGTACAAACATACATATACACATTCTGTACATATACATACATACATACACTCATGCATATAATCACGTGTCATCAAACATATATTAACGTTGTTGCCCTAGGGGAAACTGGATAACACATGGCACACTGACAAAGCTTAACCTATTCTTACTATAAGAATCTACAAGGTTAATATAGTTGGCTTCCCTTTCTTCCCCTCCATTTATCTGCTTTCTTCTTCCCCTCCATTTATCTGCTTTCTTTTGTAGTTCAAGTTATCATTACGTATATGTATTGTTGCATTTGAACAATTGTATTGTTGATAATAGAAGTAATTATTGTTATTATTCATTATCAATAGTGCTATTTCTATTGGTATTTGTATTGCTCCATTTGTAATGCAATAATGTCCATTGTCATTTCTGTGTTATTAATATTTATTTCACTAACTGCTTCTTTGCTATCACTTTTACCATCATATTTGTACATATCCTATTTGCTGATGTTGTTCTGTTGTTGTTGTTGTTGTTATTGTTATGGTTGTCTCTCTGTCTTATCTCCCTCTTGTCCCCGCAATTTCCCCCTATGTCTTTCTTTTTTCCTCTTTCTACCCGGCCCGGCTGCACCAAATAATATTATAAATACATTTAGTAAGGTCAAATACAAATAAGGCAACAAGAGAAGTATCCCACGCTTTTCTTTTGTAAAGTAAATCTGTACAGCCGATATGGGTATCTACATCAACTATATGATTTGCCTGAGTAGCTGGACAGGACAAAAAAAAAACATTCCTAAATTTTAAATACATTAATCCCGTACCTTTTTTTAAGAGCAAGTAAGCAATCCACTGTTCATCAGTTTATTCACAGCTCCAGAGTTTAAAGAGATATTGTTCAGCATAGTGGTCATATTAAAGACTTGGTCGTGTGTTGGTCTGGATCACAAAATTCCAGGGCCAAATTTGTGTCCCAGTCCACTCCTGATATGTCACTTGTCATGTTAGTCAGGTGGCTCCAGAACAAAAAGTAAAATAAAATAAAAGTGACGCCAATTGTTGAAGAAAATCAATAGAAGGTGTACTAGTGCAATCATACTATTACATAGTCATTTCTCAGACAATATATTGTTGTGCTTTGCTCTTCCATTGCTGACATTCTGGTTGTTGTTACATGAAAACACTCGATATGAAGCACATTGCACCTTTTGCAAGAAAACACTTTTATGACAAATCTGAAAAATGGTTGTTATGATTCTACAACTGAGAGTCTTCTGGTGTATTTAGTTTAAACATTTGGTTTTCCAATGTGAAAGAGCAGTGAATTAATTCATATACTTCCAATTCATTCTGGCACTCTGATTCTCCTTTATGTCTTTGTACTTTTTTGTCCATATGGATGTGAAATGGTCTTAAATTATATTCATTATGGCCTTAAAAATATCTTAACAAGTCCTAAATTTGACTTATTGAAACCTGCAGAGACCCGGATTAGTTCCTATTTAATTAAAGTATCTTGGGGACAACGGTCCGTACAAGAAACCTATTGTTTCTAAAAGATTCCTTATCCAATTGAAGTATCTGGGGACAACGGTCAGTGCAAGACATCTCTTGATTTTAAATGATATCGTACACTGTTGGCGTTATCGCACTTTTTATGCATTGAAATCAGAAAGGAAGTCTTGTCTGGGTCAAAACTCCGGTTTGCCTGTTTTTTTTTATCGGTTATTGCTTTCCGCCGGTGTTTTGTTTAGTTTATATTTGCCGGGTCAAATTTCCGTCCCCGTTTATTGCGTTTTTATTGGTCGTCTTCAAAGTAATTAACTTTACGGTACAATTTCTTAAATTTTTGAATGGGACATTTTTCCCATTCAAAATGAATTGGCCATTTTTTAAACTTCCACCATTTCCACATTTTTCAACCTACTCAAACCATTCCACCATCCTGGAAATTCAAACTTTTTCCAAATTCAAAAAAATACCAGGATTTTCCAGAATTCCTGGTTTTCCAAAGGCCTATTTCCACCCTTTTTTCTGGCGAGTACTCCTCCCACATTTTTCAACCCACTTCAACTGTTCCACCGTCAAAACATTCCTCTTAATCACAAAGTTGTTTTTTGAACTGGAAAAATTCCCGGTTTTCCTGAAATTCCAGGAATTCCGTTATACCATTTCTAAATTCAACACGTTACTACTTCGACATTTCTCGACCGATTTGAAAAATTTCAACACCAACCATTTCAACTCATTCATTCCATTCAAGTTTGTTATCATTAAAAAAAACATTTCCGCTTTTCCCGAAATTCCCAAATCAATGGGACATTCTTCAAAGTTCCACAATTCCCACATTTTTCATCTGATTCAAACTGTTCCAACTTCAAAATATGCAGCCTATTCAGGAATTGTGTGCTCTACTTCAACAATTCTAAAAAAAAATGATTTCAGTTCAACTTCAGCATTGGAGCATTCACACGCAATTCCTTCGTGAATTGCCTTATCGAGTTTTGAAGTGAAGCACACACGGTCGAAAGTCTGAACAAGACACAAATTGGCATTGAAAGACCTCCGCTCACATTGAAGAACCTTTGGGTCAAAAGTCAGAGCATGACTCCTATTTATTTTAAATGCTGTCGGTAGCAGCACCTGTTGTCAAAAGTCATATTTTCTGCCCCTATGTTGTATTTTTTTTTCCAGCAAGGAATGTTGAAATAAATGATGACAATTGCTGTCCGTAGCAGCACCTGTTGTCAAAAGTCATATTTTCTGCCCCTACGTTGTATTTTTTTTTTCCAGCAAGGAATGTTGAAATAAAAGATGACATACAATAGATGTTTTGATGTAGCATGCTGACAGTAAATATCTGATGGCACCAGGCTCTGTGTTTACCTCAAATATACTCATTCGTTGGGTTTTGTTTTTGTAGAAAATATCCTAATTTTCTTGTCTTTTTGCAGCCCCAGACAAACCCCCCACCATTCTGTCTGTAACACCCCACACCACCACGTCTGTGCTGGTCCGCTGGCAGGTAATGTTGCAATGTATATAATAATAATAATAATAATAATAATGTAAAACGTCAGTCATGTTAAATGTAAATATCCTGCTTTTTAGTCCCCCTCCGAGGATCACATCAATGGAATTCTACTTGGCTTCAGGGTCAGGTACAGAGAGTTGTACTATGACCGACTGCGCAGCTTCACAGTTCGCACCGTCAACAGTCCCTCCCCTAGCTGGGCCGACCTCACTGGTGAGCTTTTATTTGTCATTAGAGATGTAGCGATGTGAAAATGTCATATTGGGCCTACAATTATCACGGTTGTCATTATTATCACTGAAAAAGTACTACTACTTTGCATGTTTCGTGGTTGTTATGCTTCACTGGCGGTGTTCCGGTGGGCGTCGCGGCGTCCTACTCTGTTCGCAGGTCCTTGAAAGCGTCGTAAAAACACCTCCGTCTTGTATTCCCCTGAGTATAGATCGATCACTCTGTTTTAAGAGAGCACAACTTGAAGGTTCAGTGCGTACCATTAAATAGCTTAGTTCACCTGAGTCAAAGTCAAGGCCCGGGGGCCACATCTGGCCCGCAACATGGTTTTATGTGGCCCGTGAAAGCCTGGAAATAATGTGCATCAGTAAAGCGCTTCATCTTTAAACATATTTGTTCTTTTAATTTTGACAGAAAAATGGCATGAATTGCATGCAATTGCATTTCTTTTGAACTTGAGAACTATCTGACATGTAATAACAGTATATTAACACAGGAATAATAATAATATTAATAATAATAATGATGATGATGATGATGATAATAATAATTATAATAATTAATAATATTAAAAACAATAATAATAATAAAAATAATAACAATAAAAATAAAAATAATGATAATAATAATAATGATGGAGTGTCCAAAGTGAAGCCCGCAGCTACAGTTTTGTTGGCCTGCAAAAAACAGTAAAAAAAAAAAGAGCGATAATGTAAAGAAAGCTAAACATTTGATGCTAATAACTCAGGAGTGTCTGAACTTCTTATAGCAAGGGTGTCCAATCATTTAAAAAGTTTTTAAAAAATTTATTTGAAAAAAAGACGACTTTATATAACAGTATTTAAAGACACATTGTTTGTGTTTTAAGCAACAATGTATTATTATTATTATTATTATAATAACAATTTCTGCTTTTTCTCACTACAATACATCTTTTTGCTCGGTTTTTTTTTACAGTTTAACTGCTTGGGGTTTTTTTCACTGTAAAAATAAAATTACATGTTCTTTCATATAGGGTTGTATGGTATACTGGTATTAGTATAGTATCCCGATACTAATAAAATCATATTCTGTACTATACCGCCTCTATACCCAAATTTGTGGTATCATCCAAAACTAATGTAAAGCATCCAAACAACAGAAGAATAAGTGATTATTACATTTTAACAGAAGTGTAGATAGAACATGTTAAAAGAGAAAGTATGCAGATATCAACAGTAAATGAACAAGTAGATTAATCATTCATTTTCTACCACTTGTCCTTAACAATTTTGACAAAATAATAGAAAATGACACAATATATTACTGCATATGTCAGCAGCTAAATTAGAAGCCCGTGTTTGTTTACTTACTAATAAAAGGCAAGTTGTCTTGTATGTTCACTATTTTATTTAAGGACAAATTTGCGATAAGAAACATATGTTTAATGTACCCTAAGATTTTTGGTTAAAATAAAGCCACTAATGCAAGTTTTTGTTTTATTTAGAAAAGTACCGAAAAGTATCAAAATAATTTCGGTACAGGTATAAAAATATTGGTATCGGGACAACACTAGTTTCATGTAATACAAAACTGACACCAAGTTTTGTCTTCATATATATGTAATGTCTGTTTTTAGCGGGGTTTTTTCAACATAATAATACTGTATCAATAGACATTTGACTTTTTAGTGTCCGGCCTTCTGTATTATTAACATATATTCCAAACAATTTTTTGTTACAATAAAATGCTCGTCCCCCTGACTTAAGATTTTAAAAACAGGTATGTTATCTATCAATTTGTATGTGGAAAAAAATCCAATAATAAAATCCATATGAAATATTGTAATAGTGTAACATAAGGCGATTATTATTTATAATACTTAGACAGGACATTCACTGTGAAAAGCGGCCCTCTGAGAACAGCCATAACTGCAATGTGACCCTCATATGAAAACAAGTTTTGGCTTAGTTGCTCAGACGGCCAAGTATAGGTTTAGATTGGGGTATGTCCTTTCTTAGTGGGGATGGACATAGTCATGCAGCTGCCATGTTGTAGTCATGTTAGCCTGTGATTTTTTTAAAGTACAGTAATATTAACCGTCGATAGTTTTAATAATTGAGCTCAATATTGTCGTTTATCCTTATATCCCTATTTGTAATACAAAACCCAAAACCAGCGAAGTTTGGCATGTTGTGTAAATGGTAATAAAAAAACAAGATACAATGATTTGCAAATCCTTTTCAACTTATATTCAATTGAATAGACTGCAAAGACAAGATATTTAATGTTCGAACTGGAAAAAGTTGTTATTTTTTGCAAATATTAGCTCATTTGGAATTTGATGCCTGCAACATTTTTTCAAAAAAGCTGGCACAAGTGGCAAAAAAGACTGAGAAAGTTGAGGAATGCTCATCAAACACTTATTTGGAACATCCCACAGGTGAACAGGCTAATTGGGAACAGGTGGGTGCCATGATTGGGTATAAAAGCAGCTTCCATGAAATGCTCAGTCATTCACAAACCAGGATGGGGACGAGGGTCACCACTTTGTGAACAAATGCGTGAGCAAATTGTCCAACAGTTTAAGAACAAAAATTTCTCAACCAGCTATTGCAAGGAATTTAGGGCTTTCACCATCTACGGTCCGTAATATCATCAAAAGGTTCAAAGAATCTGGAGAAATCACTCCACGTAAGCGATGATATTAAAGACCTTCGATCCACTGCATCAAAAAGCGACATCGATGTGTAAAGGATATCACCACATGGGCTCAGGAACACTTTAGAAAACCACTGTCAGTAACTACAGTTGGTCGCTACATCTGTAAGTGTAAGTTAAAGCTTTACTATGCAAAGCGAAAGCCATTTATCAACAACACCCAGAAACGCCGCCGGCTTCGCTGGGCCCAAGTTCATCTAAGATGGACTGATGCAAATTGGAAAAGTGTTCTGTGGTCTGACGAGTCCACATTTCAAATTGTTTTTGGAAACTGTGGACGTCGTGTCCTCCGGAACAAAGAGAAAAAGAACCATCTGGATCGTTATAGGCGCAAAGTTGAAAAGCCTGCATCTGTCATGGTATGGGGGTGTATTAGTGCCCAAGACATGGGTAACTTACACATCTGTGAAGGCACCATTAATGCTGAAAGGTACATACAGGTTTTGGAGCAACATAGAGTCTCAGTTCGAACGTTAAGTATCTTGTCTTTGCAGTCTATTCAATTAAATATAGGTTGAAAAGGATTTGCAAATCATTGTATTCTGTTTTTATTTACCATTTACACAACGTGCCAACTTCACCGGTTTTGGGTTTTGTATATGTGTTCTTTTTAGGGGCGGTTATACTTGCTGATTATGAATACTTGTACCGTTACACATTGCTTCTTTAAGTCTTAAAGTGTTCCTTTCCTGCAAACTGCAGCACCTTACAGCGTCAGGAACTTGAGCGAATCCTCCCTCACCCAGTATGAACTTGACAGTAAGTTTTAAATCTCCTTTTATAGTCCCTCACCCCCTCCACTGCACCTCTCTCCATCTGTTTGTGTGTCATCTACTGTATTTTATTCCTCACAGAGCTACAATCGCTCACAACACCTCCCACTCTTGTTGAGCTGCGTATGTGTGTGTGTGTGTGTGTGTGTGTGTGTGTGTGTGTGTGTGTGTGTGTGTGTGTGTGTGTGTGTGTGTGTGTGTGTGAGTGACTTTAATCTCCACAATCTGCCCCGTCATTATGCCCCCGCCCCAAAAGAAAATCTTCCCAGTGTCCCCACAACAACCTCATCCTTTCATCATCCTGTATTCATATTGCCACCCCCTTTTTAGTCGAGAGTGTGATGTCGTCTCGCCACAGGCACTATCACTATCGCAGCGTGTCTCACTAGACTTAACACTTTTGGGGTTTTTTTGCTCTTTTATCTTAACCGTTCTCTCCCGTCTAATGTGGCCTTCTTTCCACACAGATCTGAGTAAACACAAGCGCTACGAGATCCGACTCAGCGTATACAACGCTGTCGGGGAGGGTCCGAGTAGCGTGCCGCAGGAGGTCTTTGTCGGCGAGGCAGGTGTGTGTTCACTCCTTATACATTTAGTAGGAAGGGGATTCACTTGGCCCCATTTGTCGGGGGTTACCTGACACATGAAACGTGATGAACTGGGGAGGGTGCACGATCCTTTTTACCTGCCAGAGTGTTGAATATCTCAAAATGTGTTTTGTGTGGCAATTCCAATTTTGTCCACAGCGTTAGTTGCTATGTAGAGTGGCACTTTCCGTAATTTTCAGCAGACTGTATTGCAAAATTATTTACCCTCCACCTTCCTCTCACGCGAGAGCCACCCAGGAATGCGGGGGTCAGCAACCCGCGGCTCTCACGTACATTTCAACATTTCTGTCAACATATTCATTTTGATAGTAGGCTTTTATAGCTAATATAGACACTTATATCATATGTTACCTTCATTATAACACTTATGTAAGACTTTTAAAGTCAGTTTGTTAGTAGGCTATTAAAGCTAATATAGACACTTATGTCGTGTGTTGCCTTCATTATAACTCTTATATAAGACTTTAAAAGTCATTTTGATAGTAGGCTATTATAGCTAATATAGACACTTACATCATGTGTTGTCTTCATTGTAACACTTATATAAGACTTTTAAAGTCATTTTGATAGTAGGCTAATATAGACACTTACATTATGTGTTGTCTTCATTATAACACTTATATAAGACTTTTAAAGTCATTTTGATAGTAGGCTAATATAGACACTTACATCATGTGTTGCCTTCATTATAACACTTATATAACGACTTTTAAAGTAATTTTGATAGTAGGCTAATATAGTCACTTACATCATGTGTTGTCTTTATTATAGCACTTATATGAGACTTTTAATGTCATTTTGATAGTAGGCTAATATAGACACTTACATCATGTGTTGCCTTCATTATAACACTTATATAACGACTTTTAAAGTAATTTTGATAGTAGGCTAATATAGTCACTTACATCATGTGTTGTCTTTATTATAGCACTTATATGAGACTTTTAAAGTCATTTTGATAGTAGGCTAATATAGACACATCATGTGTTGTCTTCATTATAACACGTATAAAATACTTTTAAAGTCATTTTGATAGTAGGCTAATATAGACACTTACATCATGTGTGGCCTTCATTATAACACTTATATACGACTTTTAAAGTCATTTTAATAGTAGGCTAATATAGACACTTACATCATGTGTTGTCTTAATTATAACACTTATATAAGACTTTTAAAGTCATTTTGATAGTAGGCTGTTACAGCTAATATAGACACTTACGTCATGTGTTGCCTTCATTATAAGACTTATATACGGTTTTTCATTTTTTGCGGCTCCAGACAGATTAGTTTTTTGTATTTTTTGGTCCAATATGGCTCTCTCAACGTTTTGGGTTGCCGACCCCTGCCCTACTGTGTTAAACATCCAGCATGTTATACATCCTCACCTCTCCTTTTTGTAACCTACTATAGTCCCGACTGCGCCGCCCCAGAACGTCGCGGTCCAGTCGTCCACTGCCACCCAACTGGACGTCACATGGGACCCCCCTCCCCTGGATGCACAGAACGGAGACATCCAAGGTTACAAGGTAATCCAATCTTGCTCCGCAATCGGCCAAACTTGCATCATTTCCTCCGCCGCCGCCGCCACCGCCGCCGCATCCTTGAACTCTCTTTTTTCCCCAGATCTATTTCTGGGAGTTTCAGCTGCAGAACGAGACGGAGCGTCTGCGCACGTTGTTCCTGCCCGAGCTGGGGGTCAAGCTGAAAAACTTGACGGGCTACACCACCTACATGATCAGCCTGGCCGCCTTCAACGCGGCAGGGGACGGGCCGCGATCCCTGCCCAGCAGAGGGCGCACTCAGCAAGCAGGTGAGTTCAAACACTGATGACATCTATTAATCAGACAAGAAGCAAGGAATCATCCAGAGACAGAGTTCAATTTAGCTCATGAGGAGACACGTGTTTTGGGCTGTATTCTAGTTACAGATCCAAACTACGTTCTAAAAGTCCAGCCCGCGTGCTTCCTCTATTTATTTGGAAGGTCCCTGTTACTTCACTGAAGCTGTCGCTGAGGGAATGGGGTTAATCTCGACAACTCCAGTTAGACACAATATATGATTATACAAAAATGCAAATGTATTGACGCTGGTGCTATCGCCCCGTCTCTGCTTTGTCTGCGTCCTGGTACCCGATGTTCGGCCTTGGCAGTCAGCAGGCCGAGTCTAGACACAACACTGAAAGACACTTTGCACAGATACAAAAATACCACTTCAGCACAATTGACAATAATTTATAGCAACGGCCCTTCAGCATAAAGTTGTGTGATAATATATACATAATTATTCTAACACTAAAATATCAGCATAAAAGCTTGTTGGATGCAAAGAAGGGACACTATGAAACACAGGCGCCGATCCCGTGGGTGCTTTGGGGCCCAAGCACCCACGTGGGATTGATGTCAACTTTCAATCTTTAAAATAATTTTTGAAAAAACAACCTTTTTGTTGTTAATGTTGTGGCGAGTTTGGTCCGTTTTACATAATAAAACAAGTCACATATAATATAGTCCCTAATTAAGAAAGCCTACCCAAGACACACTGCACACGAGTGAATTAAGTGCACACTTCATCAACAGCCATACATGTCACACTAAAGGTGGCCGTATGAACAATGCCAACACTGTCATAAATATGTGCCATATAGTGAAACCACACTAAACAACGACGACAAACACATCTTGGGAGAATATTTGCACCGCGACACAACATAAACACAACAGGACAAATTCCCAGAATTCCCTGCAGCACCAACTCTTCCGGGACGCTACAATATAAACAAACGGCATGGGTGGATCCACACCTAACATCCACTGTAATGATACCAAGTACAGGAGCGTATCTAGTCGATACTAGTTAAAGTTAAAGTTAAAGTACCAATGATTGTCACACACACACTAGGTGTGGTGAAATTTGTCCTCTGCATTTGACCCATCCCCTTGATCACCCCCTGGGAGGTGAGGGGAGCAGTGGGCAGCAGCGTAGCCGCGCCCGGGAATCATTTTTGGTGATTTAACCCCCAATTCCAACCCTTGATGCTGAGTGCCAAGCAGGGAGGTAATGGGTCCCATTTTTATAGTCTTTGGTATGACCCGCCCGGGGTTTGAACTCACAACCTACCGATCTTAGGGCGGACACTCTAACCACTAGGCCATTGAGTAGGTGGCCTAGTGGTTAGAGTTTACTACTATGATTACATCGATATTTTTTAGCATCACAAAATCTTCTTTCGTTTTTTTTTACATTTATATTATGTTTATAAACTCAGTGGCCTAGTGGTTGGAGTGTCCGCCCTGAGATCGGTAGGTTGTGAGTTCAAACCCCGGCCGAGTCATACCAAAGACTATAAAAATGGGAGCCATTACCTCCCTGCTTGGCACTCAGCATCAAGGGGTTGGAATTGGGGGTTAAATCACCATCATGATACCCGGGCGCGTCCACCGCTGCTGCTCACTGTCCCCTCACCACCCAGGGGGTGATCAAGGGTGATGGGTCAAATGCAGAGAATAATTTCGCCACACCTAGTGTGTACGTGTGACAATCATTGGTACTTTACTTTGAAATATGACACATGAGGACTTTGAATATGACCAATGTATGATCCTGTAACAACTTGGTATCGGATTGATACTTATATTTGTGGTATCATCCAAAACTAATGCAAAGTATCAAAGAAGAGAAGAATAAGTGATTATGACATTTTAACAGAAGTGTAGATAGAACATGTTGAAACAGAAAATAAGCAGATGTTAACAGTAAATGAACAGGTAGATTAATAATTTATTTTCTACCGTTTGTCCTTAATAATGTTGACAAAATAATAGAATGGAAAATGACACAATATGTTACTGCATATGTCAGCAGACTAAATTAGGAGCCTTTGTTTGTTTACTTACTAATTAAAGACAAGTTGTCTTGTATGTTCACTATTTTATTTAAGGACTAAATGACAATAATAATTATATGTTTAATGTACCCTAAGATTTTTTTGCTAAAATACCGACATACGTTTGTGGTCCCCTTTATTTCGAAAAGTACCGAAAAGTACCAAAATATTGGTATCGGGACAACACTAATACACACACACCGAGCACCCAAAGGCAGAAATGTAGATCGGCACCTATGCTATGAAATATGTAAAAGTGTGTTAAAAAAATTACAAAATAGTGCATAGTAAATTAATGCAGATGATTTCAGGTTTAAAAAGCAAAGGAAAAACCTGCAAGGCCATACAAAAAAAGTGCGTCCGTGCGACACCTGCCCGTCCTCGTTGTGTAAAAACACACTGACTGCGGCCTCAGCTCAAGGTCACGCCGCTAATTTATTCGCAACATGTGCCTTCGAAAACAAGAATGGAGCCTTCATCCCGTACAAGATGTAAAACCATCTCTCACTAAGGAGGTGGCATTAGAGATCCTCTCAGCGTCGCCTCGCCAGTAAGCCACAGAGTGATGAATAATAATGAAAAAAAGAAAGCCGCGCTGATTAGCATTTCGCTCCTCAATCATACAAAGCTGCCTTTCTTCGTTAGTTAACGAGAGTCTGTCCCTGGCCACTTCGGTTTTGAGAGCCTTAAAAATAGTGAAAATAATAATGAAGGAGAAACAATAATCATCTTTGACATTTATGCAAATGTGAGGTGTGTTTTTTGCACCTTTTTGTGACAACGGGCCAATCTTAACAAGAAGGCGCGGTGTCACGCGTTTGCCCGAATGAAAGTCGGTGATTAGAGTACCCATTGTTTTGGTTTTTTTGCATTGGTTCTTTTTATTTTACACTTTAATTGCCCCACCTCGGAGAAAAAAATTAATAAATATTTGCTCGTAAAATTATTACTTTTTTATGTAAAATTATTACTTTTTAATGCAAAATTTGTCATAAAAATGTTGACTTTTATCACAATATTGCCAATTTTGGGGTTATTCTTGTAAAATAGTGAAATTTTTTGATTAAACGTATGACTTTTGTTATAATTTTGCCAAGTAAAATTCCCATTATTATTATAATGTTGCCGAAAATGTTTAAGTTTTCTTATAAAATTGTGACTTTTGTCGAGTAAAATTACGACTGTTTTCATAAAATTGCCCAAATTTGACCTTTTCTTGTAAAACTGCGACTGTTATCAAGTAAAATCCCAACTTTTATCATAATATTGCACAAATGTTCAGTTTTTCTCATAAAATGTTGACTTGCGTTGAGTAAAATGATGACTTTTATTCTAAAGATGCCAAAATTCTAAGTTGTACTTGTGAAATTGTGACCTTTTTCTTGTGAAATTCCAACTCATTTTTCACAACAAGCTTTTTTTATATTTGCATAATATGTATATATTATTAATGTTGTCAATACAAATCTTTATATATCTAGAAAGGGTGGTCCTAAAGAGGTAGGCATTTTTCAGACGTCTCAAGAAGGTAACAAATACCAGAATGTGTGTGTGTGCGCGCATGTGCGTGCATGCGTGCGTGCGTGTGTGTGTGTGTGTGCGTGCATGTGTGTGTGTGTGTGTGTGTGTTCTTGTATTTCTATTTCTTGAGACATCAACAAGGAAAAGTACCTTCCATATGAGGAGGTGTGAACAAGTTAGGACATAAATCATGGTCCCAATACGGAAAACCATTGCATCTAATAGAGAATGTCTCATTTGTGCAGCAAAACAGGCCCAGAGCATAATACTACCACCACCATGCTTGACGGTAGGCATAGTGGCCCTGGGATTAAAGGCCTCACCTTTTCTCCTCCAAACATATTGCTGGGTATTGTGGCCAAACAGCTCAATTTTTGTTTCATCTGGCTACAGAACTTTCCACCAGAAGGTCTTATCTTTGTCCATGTGGTGTCAGATGAAACAAAAATAGAGCTGTTTGTGTCAGGCTTGTCCCTGACAGTTTAGTTATGTTTTGGTTTTTTCTCTGTCATTTCCTGTCAGCGCTCTTATTTTGTCTCCCTGAGTACTGCTTCCCCTCACCTGCTGCTGATTGGCACCTGGCCACACCTGGTGTCAATCAGCCAGCTGGTATTTAAACCTGCTTTCCCCTCCAGTCAGTGCTGGATTATTGTCGTTCCGACCTGTCGTGTCGATATCAGTGTAGCTGTATGCGGTAAGCTATATTTTGTAGCTGTTTGTAGCTTACTGTCTTTTTGTTCCTAGTCCCTGTTTGCTGGATCCCTGTTCACTGTTTCCAGTTTGTCCATTACCAGTTCCTGGTTTGTGTCAGGCTGGATTATTATGTCAGAATGTGTTGGTGACGAACCCAAAGATGCAGAGAAGGCGGCAGGCATTGTACGAGAAAACATGATTTAATGTCCAAAATATAAAAAAATAAAGAAAACACACAAACCAGGAACTAGGAATGGACAAACTGGAAACAGTGAACAGGGATCCAGCAAACAGGATCAAAAAGACCGTAAACTACAAACAGCTACAAAAAATAGCTTACCGCATACAGCTCCACTGATATCGACACGACAGGTCGGAACGACAATAATCCAGCACTGACTGGAGGGGAAGGCAGGTTTAAATAGCAGCTGGCTGATTGACAACAGGTGTGGCCAGGTGCCAATCAGCTGCAGGTGAGGGGAAGCAGCACTCAGGGAGACCATCAGGAAATAACCAAAATAAGAGCGCTCACAGGAAATCCATCCATCCATCCATCCATCCATCTTCTTCCGCTTATCCGAGGTCGGGTCGCGGTGGCAGCAGCTTAAGCAGGGAAGCCCAGACTTCCCTCTCCCCAGCCACTTCGTCCAGCTCCTCCCGGGGTATCCCGAGGCGTTCCCAGGCCAGCCGGGAGACATAGTCTTCCCAACGTGTCCTGGGTCTTCCCCGTGGCCTCCTACCGGTCGGACGTGCCCTAAACACCTCCCTAGTGAGGCGTTCGGGTGGCATCCTGACCAGATGCCCGAACCACCCCATCTGGCTCCTCTCGATGTGGAGGAGCAGCGGCTCCACTCCGAGCTCCCCCCGGATGGCAGAGCTTCTCACCCTATCTCTAAGGGAGAGCCCCGCCACCCGGCGGAGGAAACTCATTTCGGCCGCTTGTACCCGTGATCTTGTCCTTTCGGTCATAACCCAAAGCTCATGACCATAGGTGAGGATGGGAACGTAGATCGACCGGTAAATTGAGAGCTTTGCCTTCCGGCTCAGCTCCTTCTTCACCACAACGGATCGATACAGCGTCCGCATTACTGAAGACGCCGCACCGATCCGCCTGTCGATCTCACGATCCACTCTTCCCTCACTCGTGAACAAGACTCCGAGGTACTTGAACTCCTCCACTTGGGGCAGGGTCTCTTCCACAACCCGGAGATGACACTCCACCCTTTTCCGGGCGAGAACCATGGATTCGGACTTGGAGGTGCTGATTCTCATCCCAGTCGCTTCACACTCAGCTGCGAACCGATCCAGCGAGAGCTGAAGATCCTGGCCAGATGAAGCCATCAGGACCACATCATCTGCAAAAAGCAGAGACCTAATCCTGCAGCCACCAAACCAGATCCCCTCAACGCCTTGACTGCGCCTAGAAATTCTGTCCATAAAAGTTATGAACAGAATCAGTGACAAAGGGCAGCCTTGGTGGAGTCCAACCCTCACTGGAAACGTGTCCGACTTACTGCCGGCAATGCGGACCAAACTCTGGCACTGATCATACAGGGAGCGGACCGCCACAATCAGACAGTCCGATACCCCATACTCTCTGAGCACTCCCCACAGGACTTCCCGAGGGACACGGTCGAATGCCTTCTCCAAGTCCACAAAACACATGTAGACTGGTTGGGCAAACTCCCATGCACCCTCAAGGACCCTGCTGAGAGTATAGAGCTGGTCCACAGTTCCACGACCAGGACGAAAACCACACTGTTCCTCCTGAATCCGAGGTTCGACTATCCGGCGTAGCCTCCTCTCCAGCACACCTGAATAGACCTTACCGGGAAGGCTGAGGAGTGTGATCCCACGATAGTTAGAACACACCCTCCGGTTCCCCTTCTTAAAGAGAGGAACCACCACCCCGGTCTGCCAATCCAGAGGTACCGCCCCCGATGTCCACGCGATGCTGCAGAGTCTTGTCAACCAAGACAGCCCCACAGCATCCAGAGCCTTAAGGAACTCCGGGCGGATCTCATCCACCCCCGGGGCCTTGCCACCGAGGAGCTTTTTAACTACCTCAGCAACCTCAGCCCCAGAAATAGGAGAGCCCACCACAGATTCCCCAGGCACTGTTTCCTCATAGGAAGACGTGTTGGTGGGATTGAGGAGGTCTTCGAAGTATTCCCTCAACCGATCCACAACATCCGCAGTCGAGGTCAGCAGAACACCATCCTCACCGTACACGGTGTTGATAGTGCACTGCTTCCCCTTCCTGAGGCGGCGGATGGTGGTCCAGAATCGCTTCGAAGCCGTCCGGAAGTCGTTTTCCATGGCTTCCCCGAACTCCTCCCATGTCCGAGTTTTTGCCTCTGCGACCGCCGAAGCCGCACACCGCTTGGCCTGTCGGTACCTGTCCGCTGCCTCAGGAGTCCTATGAGCCAAAAGAACCCGATAGGACTCCTTCTTCAGCTTGACGGCATCCCTCACCGCCGGTGTCCACCAACGGGTTCTAGGATTACCGCCACGACAGGCACCAACTACCTTGCAGCCACAGCTCCTATCAGCCGCCTCGACAATAGAGGTGCGGAACATGGTCCATTCGGACTCAATGTCCAGCACCTCCCTCGTGACATGTTCAAAGTTCTTCCGGAGGTGGGAATTGAAACTCTCTCTGACAGGAGACTCTGCCAGACGTTCCCAGCAAACCCTCACAATGCGTTTGGGCCTGCCAGGTCTGTCCGGCATCCTCCCCCACCATCGCAGCCAACTCACCACCAGGTGGTAGAAAGCTCCGCCCCTCTCTTCACCCGAGTGTCTAAAACATGAGGCCGCAAATCCGACGACACAACTACAAAGTCGATCATGGAACTGCGGCCTAGGGTGTCCTGGTGCCAAGTGCACATATGGACACCCTTATGTTTGAACATGGTGTTCGTTATGGACAGTCTGTGACGGGCACAAAAGTCCAATAACAAAACACCGCTCGGGTTCAGATCCGGGAAGCCATTCTTCCCAATCACGCCTCTCCAGGTTTCACTGTCGCCGCCAACATGAGCATTGAAGTCCCCCAGTAGAACGAGGGAATCACCCGGGGGAGCACTCTCAAGTACTCCCTCGAGTGAATCCAAAAAGGGTGGGTACTCTGAGCTGCGGTTTGGCGCGTAAGCGCAAACCACAGTCAGGACCCGTTCCCCCACCCGAAGGCGGAGGGAGGCTACCCTCTCGTCCACCGGGTTGAACTCCAATATGCAGGCTCTGAGCCGGGGGGCAACAAGAATTGCCACCCCAGCCCGTCGCCTCTCACTGCCGGCAACGCCAGAGTAGAAGAGAGTCCAGCCCCTCTCGAGAGAACTGGTTCCAGAGCCCTTGCTGTGCGTCGAAGTGAGTCCGACTATGTCTAGTCTGAACTTCTCCACCTCGCGCACTAGCTCAGGCTCCTTCCCCCCCAGCGAGGTGACGTTCCACGTCCCAAGAGCTAGTTTCTGTAGCCGAGGATGGGACCGCCAAGTGCCCTGCCTTCGGCTGCCGCCCAGCTCACATCGCACCCGACCTCTATGACCCCTGCTATGGGTGGTGAGCCCATTGGAGGGGGAACCCACGTTGCCTCTTCGGGCTGTGCCCGGCCGGCCCCCATGGGGACAGGCCCGGCCACCAGGCGCTCGCCATCGTGCCCCACCTCCGGGCCTGGCTCCAGAGGGGGGCCCCGGTGACCCGCGTCCGGGCGAGGGAAATCTGGGTCCATAGTTTTTATTTCTCACAGGAAATGACAGAGGAAAAACCAAAACATAGCTAAACTCTCAGGGACAAGCCTGACAGTTTGGCCATAATACAGGCATAATAGTAGCCTGATTGGCAAATGCAACCAGGTATGGGAAACGAGCGCTCAGGGAGGAATGGAACCAAAATAAGAGCGTTGACAGGAAATAAACACAAACAGGGGAACACCCAAACATAACCAAACTGTCAGTGACAAGCCTGACAATCTGACCCGTTAGATTTTGCCCAAAGTTGACTACGGGCAAGACAGTTTACAAAAAAGTTGTCACGACGTAGTTTTCGCTTACTGCGGGGTCGTTCTCCCAGGAAGGCAAACGGACGACTCCGGACAGGACTTGCAGGTAGGAACATGATTTAATTTTAAGAAACAATCAACAAGGTACAAAACAGAAAACAACCCGTAGGCAAGCGTGTCTATCGCACGCGGAAGCTAAGGCAAAAACGTAGGACATGAAACTATAGACATGAACCTCACGAAACTGTGGCATGAAACAAACACGAAACTGTGGCATGAAACAACTAGCATTAACTATGGCATAGAACAAACACGAAACTGTGGCATGAAACCAATAATGACGCCAGGACGACTGAATGGCAAAGGCAGGCTTAAATAGTCCTCTGATTAGAAGCAGGTGCGCGTCCCCAACACCAGAGGCAGGTGAAAATCATAAGTAGCCATGGTAACTAAAACAAACTCAGGTGTCAAACAGGAACTAAAAGAGTCCAAAACTAACAGAACATAACAAAAACATGATCCGGACCACGGATCATGACAAAGGTAAAGTTAAAGTACCAATGATTGTCACACACACACACACTAGGTGTGGCGAAATTATTCTCTGCATTTGACCCATCACCCTTGATTACCCCCTGGGAGGTGAGGGGAGCAGTGAGCAGCAGTAGTGGCCACGCCCGGGAATCATTTTTGGGGATTTAACCTCCAATTCCAACCCCTTGATGCTGAGTACCAAGCAGGGAGGTAATGGCTCCCATTTTTATAGTCTTTGGTATGACTCGGCCGGGGTTTGAACTCACAACCTACCGATCTCAGGGCGGACCCTCCAACCACTAGGCCACTGAGCAATTTAGAGTTTTTTGAAGAGCACATGATAACTGTGATTCTTTCAAATAAACAGACCTCATTTGCGACTTTTTCCACTTCAAAGAAAAAGGCTAAACACTCGCAAAAAAAACAAATAAAAACCGGTAGAGATTGAGTAGTTTAATGAGGTGAATTGTTATAATCCTGCTTTGACTGTCAAAGGTGTTTGGTAATGTAACACGTGAGTGACATTACCAGCTGTACCAATGATTTTACTATTTTGTTACACCTCGTGCACAAGTTAATAGCGGCTTCAGCTCCGGAAAATTAAATTTGACTATCCGAGGAAGTAATATATTCGTATGTGAACCTGTGGAAGGTTCATTACCGATGCCAGAGGGGAGCAGTGAGGTAGGTCTCCTGCCAGGGTGACCTGGTTGATGGTACACCTCCGGGCCGACGGGCTTCGGCCATTGCACGGCGAGCTCAGTGTCCAAAGGTGGGCACCTTTTATCTCAGAAAATCCTCCCAACTTGAGGGGTTTTCAAAGTCCAACTGATTCGACTGCGAAGTTGCCAAACAGACTCCTCCAGATTGAGTCATCCACTATTCCATAAAACACCCGTAGTAAAAAGTAAAATAAAATGTGACGTGAGTCACCTTTGAATTGTGGATTCAAAGCGAGTGTTTGAATTAGTGATGGGTAAATGACGCCTTTAGAGAGTGTGTGGAAACACTCTATAGCTGTACTGACACTGCACTGATATTATGGGTGTACAGCTCTGGTAATGGGTACATTCGCACCCACCTGTACAAATGTACTTCAAAATGTAACAATCAAAATAAATATGACTTTTTTTTTGTTTACTAGGGCATGCATATATATGCATTAGTTTGACTATTTAAAATCAACGATGATAAAAAGGAGATGCTTGGAAATAGCATAAAAATGCCCCAAAAACTTGGAAAAACGCGATCATAGCGTTACTTTTTGGTGTAACTATCATGAGCGTTCTGTTCAGGAATATTTCTTTTATATTTTGATAAATCATCTTATTTATGTATTACTAAATTTAAATAGGTATTGATCAATCTTTAAGCTGTGTGTATTTGATTTCAGTTTGCTTTTGACATCTTATTTAGAATTGTAGTTGAAACTTTTACAACCAGGTGTTGCGCTCATGATGGCGTAACCAAACTAGATTTCATTTAACGATCTTATTTTGAATATTTATTCCCTTTTTTACATTTAGTGTATTTAAATATTCATTTATAAACATTGAATACATTTCAAATATCAATAAAATTCAATTGCCTTCATCTTATAGGGTAATGTTTAGTTACACCAAGTAACACTAAGCTTCATCACTTTGACTTGTAAATATCTCTAATTCTGGTGGTGTTTTATGCTTTTTTCTTTTTGGAACATGTACTATACATATAATACAATAAAGTCCCATATAAAATTATGTTTCTAGCAATACTTTAACTTTGCCTTTGAAAGTAACACTCCAATGTCCATTAGTGGAGCTGTACACATGGTGTTTCACAAAGATTATCTGCTGTGGTAAAACATCACTACGTTTGACCTGCAAAAATATTAATAGTTATAATTTCAAAACAAACAGTTATGCTGAAAAAAAATATTAAAATGCACAATTCAATGAGCCAAATAGTAAACAAGAAAAGAACATATTTACTTTATTTTCTATAAGATAAGATAAAATGATCCCTCACTTTGAAAATGTCTCCTTTTTATTTGTTCCATTCAGGGTTTGCTTTTCTTCGGTTTTTTTGGATAGAGCATGGTGACGACAACGCGGCACGTCACGTCTTCGACATATGTCAGCAGCTAAATTAGGAGCCTTTGTTTGTTTACTTACTAATAAAAGACAAGTTGTCTAGTATGTTCACTATATTATTTAAGGCCAAAATTGTATACCGTATTTTTCGGAGTATAAGTCGCTCAGGAGTATAAGTCGCACTGGCCGAAAATGCATAATAAAGAAGGAAAAAAACATATATAAGTCGCACTGGAGCAGGGGTCGGCAACCCGCGGCTCTAGAGCCGCATGCGGCTCTTTAGCGCCGCCCTAGTGGCTCTCTGGAGCTTTTTCAAAAATGTATGAAAAATATAAAAAGATGAGCGGAAAAAAATATATTTTTTGTTCTAATATGGTTTCTGTAGGAGGACAAACATGACACAAACGTACCTAATTGTTATAAAGCACACTGTTTATATTAAACATGCTTCACTGATTCGAGTATTTGGCGAGCGCCGTTTTGTCCTACTAATTTTGGCGGTCCTTGAACTCACCTTAGCTTGTTTACATGTATAACTTTCTCCGACTTTCTAGGACGTGTCTTATGCCACTTCTTTTTCTGTCTCATTTTGTCCACCAAACTTTTAAAATTGTGCATGAATGCACAAAGGTGAGTTTTGTTGATGTTATTGACTTGTGTGGAGTGCTAATCAGACATATTTGGTCACTGAATGACTGCAAGCTAATCGATGCTAACATGCTATTTAGGCTAGCTATGTGTACATATTGCATCATTATGCCTCATTTGTAGCTATATTTGAGCTCATTTAGTTTCTTTTAAGTCCTCTTAATTCAATTTATAGCTCATGACACAGTAAGACACACAATCTGTATGTAATATGGCTTTTAATTTTTTGCGGCTCCAGACAGATTTGTTTTTGTATTTTTGGTCCCAATATGGCTCTTTCAACATTTTGGGTTGCCGACCCCTGCACTGGAGTATAAGTTGCATTTTTTGGGGACATTTATTTGATAAAACCCAACACCAAGAATAGACATTTGAAAGGCAATTTAAAATAAATAAAGAATAGTGAACAACAGGCTGAATAAGCGTATGTTATATGAGGCATAAATAACCAACTGAGAACGTGCCTGGTATGTTAACGTAACATATTATGGTAAGAGTCATTCAAATAACTATAACATATAGAACATGCTATACGTTTACCAAACAATCTGTCACTCCTAATCGCTAAATCCCATGAAATCTTATACGTCTAGTCTCTTACGTGAATGAGCTAAATAATATTATTTGATATTTAACGGTAATGTGTTAATAAGTTCACACATAAGTCGCTCCTGAGTAACATGCTTCCATCTGTTGAAAAGCTCTATGGAGATGATGATTTCATTTTCCAGCTTGATCTGGCACCTGCCCACAGTGCCAAAACCACCAGTAACTGGTGTGCTGACCATGGCATTACTGTCCTCGATTGGCCTGCCAACTCCCCTGACCTGAACCCCATAGAGAATTTGTGGGGTATTGTGAAGAAGAAGCTGAAAGACACCAGACCCAATAATGCAAATGAGCTAAAGGTCGCTATTGAAGCATCCTGGGCATCCATAACACCTCAGCAATGCCACAGGATGATTGCCTCCATGCCACGCCGCATTGATGCAGTAATCCGTGTAAAAGGATTCCTAACCAAGTACTGAGTGCATTAATTGACATTTTCAAATGTTTGATTTTGTTTTGCTGTTATAAATCTTTTTTTTTTACTTGGTCTGAGGAAATATTCAAATTTTTTGAGATCGGATTTTTTAGTTTTCTTAAGCTGTATGCCATAATCGGCAATATTAAAATAATAAAAGGCTTGCAATATTTCAGTTGATGTGTAATGAATCCAGAATGTATGACATTTTTGTTTTTTAAATTGAATTACAGAAAATAAAAACGTCATCACAATATTCTAATTTTCTGAGACAATCCTGTAAGTCGCACCCAAACTATGAAAAAAACTGCGACTTATAGTCCGAAAAATATGGAGTTGTAATATACTGTACATCTATTTACAAGTTTATTGGTGTGTTCAGTGCGACGGGCAAAAGTTAAGTCGGTGAAAATGCGGTAGTTTATAAATTAATTATGGTTTCTGTGCGGCCCGGTAGCAAATACGTCACGGACCGGTACCGGTCCCCACACCGTTGGTTGGGGCTTACTGTCCTATAGGACAATTTGTTAAGATCATGTCCTACCCTTAAAGGTCATATTGTGTAATCCTGCAAGAATGTCTCCATTTTTACACCATTACCGTCGTTTCTGCCTCTTAACAGCTCCCACCGCCCCCGGCTTCATCCACTTCAGTGAGCTGACCACCACCTCCGTCAACGTGTCCTGGGGAGAGCCCAAGCAGGCCAACGGCATCGTGGAAGGCTACCGTCTGGTTTACGAGCCATGCACGCCAGTCGACGGTGAGAACGGGGGTGGGGGCCTCGTTACCCTTCCCTGCACACTGTGATTTACCACCTTTCTAGCCCGGGGAGGGTCAACGTGTTCGTTTGAAACTCATCTTTTGCAGACAGATAGCACATGCAGCGTTTATGACACGGGCTGGGAAAATATGACAGCGCGGAATGATGATGTGGTCTCGTAAAAGTACACGTGTAGAGGATATATCATGTGCGGCTTGCTCTCAGTGAGAGGAACATGACTAATGGCTGCCTAAGTGTTGGTGTCTGCAGCAGATTGTTAAGTAATGGGGGGGGGGGGGGCAGAGGTGAATGCTGAGCTCAGGTTGCTACGGTCTCTCTGCTAATTGTCTCCAAGCAAAGGCTTGAAATTTCTATGGGTGTCTTTCTATAACCCGTCATTATTATTATCATTATTATTATTATTTTAAAGGCCTACTGAAATCCACTACTACCGACCACGCAGTCTGATAGTTTATATATCAATGATGAAATCTTAACATTGCAACACACGCCAATACGGCCGGGTTAGATTACTAAAGTGCAATTTTAAATTTTGCGCGAAATATCCTGCTGAAAACGTCTCGGTATGATGACGCCTGCGCGTGACGTCACGGATTGTAGCGGACATTTTTGGACAGCATTGTGGCCAGCTATTAAGTCGTCTGTTTTCATCGTAAAATTCCACAGTATTCTGGACATCTGTGTTGGTGAATCTTTTGCAATTTGTTCAATGAACAATGGAGACAGCAAAGAAGAAAGCTGTAGGTGGGGAGCGGTGTATTTCGGACGGCTGCAGCAACACAAACACGTAGCCGGTGTTTCATTGTTTACATTCCCGAGAGATGACAGTCAAGCTTTACCATTGGCCTGTGGAGAACTGGGACAACAGAGACTCTTACCAGGAGGACTTTGAGTTGAATACGCAGACGTGGTACCGTGAGTACGCAACCAGAATGTTGCCATAAGCATTTTGTTTAATTTGTATGTGTAACGCAGTACGCAGCTGCGGCTTCCAAACATTTGATCGCTTGCCCGTACGTGCGTGCCGCTATGTGCATGTCACGTACGTAACTTTGGGGAAATATATGTGCTGTATGAACTTTGGGGAGGTGAACGGTACTTTGAGCTGTGGGATTGAGTGTGTTGTGCGGGTGTTTGATTTGTATTGGCGGGTTATATGGACGGGAGGGGAGGAGGTGTTTGTTATGCGGGATTAATTTGTGGCATATTAAATATAAGCCTGGTTGTGTTGTGGCTAATAGAGTATATATATGTCTTGTGTTTATTTACTGTTTTAGTCATTCCCAGCTGAATATCAGGTCCCACCCGCCTCTCACAACATCTTCCCTATCTGAATCGCTTCCACTGCCCTCTAGTCCTTCACTCTCACTTTCCTCATCCACGAATCTTTCATCCTCGCTCAAATTAATGGGGAAATCGTGGCTTTCTCGGTCCGAATCGCTCTCGCTGCTTGTGGCCATGATTGTAAACAATGTGCAGATGTGAGGAGCTCCACAACCTGTGACGTCACGCGCATATCGTCTGCTACTTTATCGTTGATGTTCTGTACTAAATCCTTTCAGCAAAAATATGGCAATATCGCGAAATGATCAAGTATGACACATAGAATGGACCTGATATCCCCGCTTAAATAAGAAAATCGCATTTCAGTAGGCCTTTAAAGTGCTGATTGGGGGTGGCAATATGACTATAATTTCCTAACTGACTTGGAGCAAAAATGAAAGGTTTTCTAGTTTAATTAATTTAATTGGTAATGGTAGCATCTGGGGCAGCACGGTGGCACAGGGGTCCTGAGTTCAATCCCGGGCTCCGGATCTTTCTGTTTGGAGTTTGCATGTTCTCCCCGCGACTGGGTACTCAATGTTTATCAATCAATGTTTACTTATATAGCCCTAAATCACGAGTGTCTCAAAGGGCTGCACAAGCCACAACATACTCCGGCTTCCTCCCACCTTCAAAGACATGCACCTGGGGATAGGTTGATTGGCAACACTAAAAATGTGGCCCTAGCGTGTGAATGTGAGTGTGAATGTTGTCAATATGTGAGCATCAGCGGTGGCTGCGCCCGGGAATAATTTTTGGTGATTTAACCCCCAATTCCAACTCCTTGATGCTGAGTGCCAAACAGGGAGGCAAAGGGTGCCATTTTTATAGTCTTTGGTATGACTCGGCCGGGGTTTGAACTCACAACCTACCGATCTCAGATCTCAAAACGAACCTCATTAAAATAATATTAGAGGACACCATAATTGATTAATTGCATTTGTTTTAATCAGCCCTTTAAGTCTTTTAGCAGCTACGAAATTATGAAAGGATGTTGCTGAATAGACGACGTGTGTATTTTTGTTCTTTTTCTGACCGTCCAAATATGTTGAAACATACACGTGCAGAGGATTCTCATCTGTCTTTGCGGCGCGATTAATAATTCACAGCCGTGTGCAAAACTGTGTCACTTTGCACGCCATTTTCAAACGTGCTAAATAAAATGGAAAATAGTGCTCCCAAAATAGTGAAGTGTGAACTGTGAAGTGAAGTTTGAAGTGTTCATTGTTCCCCCTTAGAATGCCAGGATACCTGTGGGAGGGGGTGTCAGGTTCAAACACTGATGACATCTATTAAACAGACAAGAAGCAAGGAACCATGCAGAGACAGAGTTCAATTTAGCTCATGAGGAGAACGCATGGAGCTGCACACTTAGTCACAGTCTCGCCCTACGCTCTAAGGTACAGCTCCCGCGACCCTTAATGTATTCAGGAGTTCCCCAGTCAACATCACTGAGGCCGCCTCTAAAAGGAGTGGTCACATATATCATGCAAAGCAGGTCCAGTACGCACAATACGTGACGGAATGTCCTGGGGGCCTTGTGATTTTGTCTTGTCTCTGCTTCGTCTGCGTGCTGTCGTCTTATCTTCGTTGAGGTCCTTGAAGTCCTTGGCTGTTAGCTGGCTAAAACAAAGATAACATCTGCGGCTGAGGCCACCCCTCAGACAAGAAGTTTCGTCCTTGCACAGATACAAAAGTCTAAGTTGAGCACAATAGCTAATAACTATAGCAACGGACTTTAAGCATACTAAAGTTGTGTGATAATGTATATACATGATTATTCTAACAGTGGGGGCAAAATTCCCCAAAAAAGTGCAGTTCCTCTTTAAAGCCTAAAGCAAGGGTGTTGTTGATTTTAGCCCACCAAAGGGTGGCTTCCCAAATGTAGTACGTATTCACAGTGTCCTCTTTCAAGCTCCCACAATCCTTGACGATACGTCCACAAAGCAAACCGATTTTATGGATGGTGACGATCTCCACTACCTTTTTATATGGCGGTATGGGGCTAACAAACTTCTCACTCACAGTGCTGCTGTACGCTGAAAATCGCTGTTTAGGCCCACGGCCCATTGGCACATTTTCACTCTGGCTCACGGAGGCAAAAAGTTTGGCCCAAAGTATTTATGTTCTGTCCAAATTTTGGGATGAAGTCAATTATATTCAATGCATGCGCGTGTACAGACCAGAGTAATGAAAGCCGAGCAAAGTCGACATGTTGTAGGAAAGTTTAACGTCTAATTGTGACAAATGTAGACATTTAGTTATCTTAAACAACTGATAAGATAAGCTTGCCGGTGGTGTTCTTGTTATGTTTTGGTGTGGAAAAATATAACATTATGCACATTCCAAACTGCTTGTTGTACAGCATGGACAAAACATGTAAACCGGATTATAATGCGCATTAATGGGGTCATATTATGATTTTTTTTCTCAATTTAAAACACAGTATTGTGGTCCACATAACATGTAATGGTGGTTCTTTAGTGAAAGTGGCGCACATTTTCAGGACTTATGCAGATCCCAAATACACATCAGCAGGTACCAGAAGGTAAGAAAAGTTGCTTTTGCATAATATTGCGAAACTCAACCCCAGGTAATATGTCTGCTAATAGGTGCCATGTTGCGGTCCTTATACACGCACCATTATACAATATTATGGTATGTTTAGTGCGGCTTCATAGCTTACCGAAATCGTACTTAAAAAATGTTGACAGATTTCTGAGCGCCGCGTGTGATGTTCTATATTCCCAATGCAACATGTAATGTTTTGGTGTTGTTCACCGCTGTCATATTGCAGTCTACACGTATCTCTTATGTGTGACTGCCATCTACTGGCCACACTTATCATTACACCGTGTACCGAATAAAATTGCTTCGAGGTCAGTAAGCACAACCAGAATTATGCCTTACATTAGGCGCACCGGGTTATAAGGCTGAGGAAGTTGCCCTCCAGGGGGTTCTTCGGACCACCAAGCACTGACATGACAGCCCGGTTCAGGTTCACAATACAGTTTTATTTTTCAATAAAGTCTGTCCCTTGCTTTCCAGCTATTGTTTTTGTGTCCGTCTCAGGCTCGCTCTCGCTCTTACTCCAGCTCCCCCTCCAACTCCACCCGGCTGCTGCCTTTTAACAGAGCGACAGGTGATTAGATAACCAGGCCCTGGTGGGCCATCTACGCACCTGTCGCTGATCTCGAAGCCGGTCTTGGCACACCCCGCTTCGCTGCAGGTCTGCAGGCCACGCCCCCTCCACAAAGGCGCACTGTCGATTTTTGAGAAAATGAAAGGATTTTAAGTGCGCCTTATAGTCCGAAAAATACGGTAATTCAAGTATTTCAAACCAAAAATGTAGTCCGCTGTTTTAAATACACAGCTTTTTATATTGTGCTATAGATTTCACCAAAAAAAGCCTCTAAAATATATATTTTTAAAGAGAATGGCAAATCGAGACAACACTACCAACACACTTTCACTTACATATTTGTAATGTCTGCCTGACTTGTTGCTGTCTATGTGCCAAACTCGGGCCAAACTTGTGATTTAGACTGAGACTGAGGCACCCCGTTAAGTCCTCACCTTGTTGGCAGTTGTTTTTCATAATGCAATTTATGTAACTGAGGTAGGGTTGTACGGTATACCGGTATTAGTATAGTACCACGATACTAATGAATCGTATTCGATACTATACCGCCTCTGAAAAGTACTGGTCGCGCACAATCACGGAGTACTTACAAGCAGACTAGCATGTTCGGCAGCGCACAATCACGGAGTACTTACAGGCAGAAACAGTTTGTAGACAGAAAAGGGAGAACGGACGCATTTTGGCTTAAAAACCAACGATATAGGTGAAGTTATAACACTGAAACGCCCTCAGGAAGAGGTGCTTTAAGACATGGCTAGCTAGCTGGCGGCTAAAGTCCAGCCGCAGTCGGCAGTGTTTTAGCTACTTCTAAATCACTAATCCTTGCCTCCATGGCGACAAATAATGTAAGTTTCTTACAAGTATCATCCCTGCAGGACGAGGAATAGCTAAACATGCTTCACTACACACCGTAGCTCACCGGCGTCAAAATGTAAACAAACGTAATGATACCAAGTACAGGAGTGTATCTAGTCGATGCTACTATGATTACGTCAACGTTTTTTGGCATCACAACATCTTCTTTCAATGTTTTATTTATTTCTATGACGTTTATAAACTCAGGAAATATGTCCCTGGACACAATGTATGATCCTGTAACGACTTAGTATCGGATCGATACCCAAATTTGTGGTATCATCCAAAACTAATGTAAAGCATCCAAACAACAGAAGAATAAGTGATAATTACATTTTAACAGAAGTGTAGATAGAACATGTTAAAAGAGAAAGTAAGCAGATATTAACAGTAAATGAACAAGTAGATTAATAATTAGTTTTCTACCACTTGTCCTTAATAATTTTGACAAAATAATAGAATGGAAAATGACACAATACGTTACTGCATATGTCAGCAGCTAAATTAGGAGCCTTTGTTTGTTTACTTACTACTAAAAGACAAGTTTTCTAGTATGTTCACTATTTTATTTAAGGACAAACATGCAATAATAAACATATGTTTAATATACCCTAAGATTTTTTTGTTCAAATAAAGCCAATAATGCCATTTTTTGTGGTCCCCTTTATTTAGAAAAGTACCAAAAAGTTTTGAAATAATTTGAGTACCGGTACCAAAATATTGGTATAGGGACAACACTAAACTGAGGTGTAGCTTGTATAATTCAGATAAAATCAGTAGTCATTGGTTCAGCTTCTTTAGTTATACTAGTGATGCGCCTCAAACCTACCTACTCAGTGGCCTAGTGGTTAGAGTGTCCGCCCTGAGATCGGTAGGTTGTGAGTTCAAACCCCGGCCGAGTCATACCAAAGACTATAAAAATGGGACCCATTACCTCCCTGTTTGACACTCAGCATCAAGGGTTGGAATTGGGGGTTAAATCACCAAAAATGATTCCCGGGCGTGGCCACCGCTGCTGCCCACTGCTCCCCTCACCTCCCAGGGGGTGAACAAGGGGATGGGTGAAATGCAGAGGACAAATTTCACCACACCTAGTGTGTGTGTGACAATCATTGCTACTTTAACTTTACCTTGGAAGTTCCATTTTAGGTCCCCTCTTTGTATCATTTGGTCTATTCAACTGTTGGGCCACGAGTTCAGTTTAAAAAAACGTATGAGAGACTAACTTTTTTGCAGCAGATTCTTAAAAAAAGAAAACACTCGAGTACCTTCATAGAGATGATCTTTGACCAGCTTTTGTGCACTCGGTCCTTCAAACCGAGCCCTGCATGACAGATGTCAACGCACCCTGAAGTGTGTTTAAATCCTACATCTTGCAGAATGCAGCTATCTAGAGTCTTTTCTGTACAGACTCCTCTCCTCGCACTCCAGGTGTCAGTAAGATAGTGACTGTGGACGTCAAAGGCGGCGCCCCCTTGTGGATGAAGATCAAGGACCTCTCCGACGGCGCCACCTACAACTTCCGCATCCGGGCCAAAACGCTCACCTACGGACCTGAGGTGGAGGCCAACATCACCACGGGGCCAGGAGAAGGTCTGAAAAGTCCTGGTACGGTAACTTGTTGACATATCACTATTTAACCTTTCGGACCTTACCCCACAGGAGCCCCAGGCCCTCCCGGGGAGCCCTTTATTTCTCGCTACGGCTCCGCACTGACCCTGCACTGGACCAGCGGCGATCCGGGCCGTGCACCCATCACGAGATACGTCATTGAAGCCAGACCGTCTGGTGAGCCACAAATTCAAACTACATGTACAGTCGCGATCTAAAGTTGACATACACTTGTAAAGAACACGATGTCATGGCTGTCTTGAGTTTCTTGCTGTCTTGAGAAACCACATAACTTTCCTCCAAAAGGTCTTATCTTTGTCCATGTGATGTCAGATGAAACAAAAATTGAGCTGTTTGGCCACAATACCCAGCAATATGTTTGAAGGAGAAAAGGTGGAGGCCTTTAATCCCAGGAACACTATGCCTACTGTCAAGCATGGTGGTGGTAATATTATGCTCTGGGCCTGTTTTGCTGCCAATGGAACTGGTGCGTTACAGAGAGTAAATGGGACAATGAAAAAGGGAGGATTACCTCCAAATTCTTCAGGACAACCTAAAATCATCAGCCTGGAGGTTGGGTCTTGGGCGCAGTTGGGTGTTCCAACAGGACAATGACCCCAAACACACGTCAAAAGCTGACAAAAATGACTAAATCAGGCTAGAATCAAGGTTTTAAAATTGCCTTCCTAAAGTCCTGACTTAAACCCCATTGAGAATATGTGGACAATGCTGAAGAAACAAGTCCATGTCAGAAAACCAACACATTTAGCTGAAATGCACCGATTTTGTCAAGAGGAGTGGTCAAAAATT
Source organism: Entelurus aequoreus (assembly GCF_033978785.1). Classification (NCBI taxonomy): domain Eukaryota; kingdom Metazoa; phylum Chordata; class Actinopteri; order Syngnathiformes; family Syngnathidae; genus Entelurus; species Entelurus aequoreus. Next base: position 13,616,651 of record NC_084755.1, read on the forward strand.
CAAAAGGAAAAAGGAGAAGCTTATCGACAGCGGTGTCGGCACGGACTACAAAGGCGAACTAGCGTAAATTTTCAGGACTTATGCCAATCCCAAATTCTTCAAGACAAACTAAAATCGTCAGCCCGGAGGTTGGGTCTTGGGCGCAGTTGGGTGTTCCAACAGGACAATCACCCCAAACACACGTCCAAAGTGGTAAAGGAATGGCTAAATGAGCATACTTGCCAACCTTGAGACCTCCGGGAGATGGGGTGGGGGATTTAGTGGTAGCGGTTGGTGTATATTGTAGCGCAGGGGTCCCCAAACTTTTTGACTCAG
>NC_084755.1:13621965-13705223 GCF_033978785.1 Entelurus aequoreus
CAGTGTGTAAAGGATATCACCACATGGGCTCAGGAACACTTCAGAAAACCACTGTCAGTAACTAAAGTTGTTCTCTACATCTGTAAGTGCAAGTTAAAACTCTACTATGCAAAGCGAAAGCCATTTTATCAACAACACCCAGAAACGGTGCCGGCTTCGCTGGGCCCGAGCTCATCTAAAATGGACTGATGCAAAGTGAAAAAGTGTTCTGTGGTCTGCCGAGTCCACATTTCAAATTGTTTTTGGAAACTGTCAACGTTGTGTCCTCCAGAACAAAGAGGAAAAGAACCATCCGGATTGTTGTAGGCACAAAGTTGAAAAGCCAGCATCTGTGATGGTATGGGGGTGTATTAGTGCCCAAGGCATGGGTAACTTACACATCTGTGAAGGCACCATTAATGCTGAAAGGTACATACAGGTTTTGGAGCAACATATGTTGCCATCCAAGCAACGTTATCATGGACGCCCCTGCTTATTTCAGCAAGACAATGCCAAGCCACATTTTACAACAGCGTGGCGTCATAGTAAAACAGTGCAGGTACTAGACTGGCCTGCCTGTAGTTCAGACCTGTCTCCCATTGAAAATGTGTGGAGCATTATGAAGCCTAAAATACCACAACAGAGACCCCCGACTGTTGAACAACTTAAGCTGTACATCAAGCAAGAATGGGAAATAATTGCACCTGAAAAGCTTCAAAAATTGGTCTCCTCAGTTCCCAAACGTTTACTGAGTGTTGTTAAAAGGAAAGGCCATGTAACACAGTGGTAAAAATGCCCCTGTGCCAACTTTTTTGCAATGTGTTACTGCCATTAAATTCTAAGTTAATGATTATTTGCAAAAAAAAAATTACGTTTCTCTGTTGGAACATTAAATATCTTGTCTTTGCAGTCTATTCAATTGAATATAAGTTGAAAAGGATTTGCAAATCATTGTATTCTGTTTTTATTTACCATTTACACAACGTGCCAACTTCACTGGTTTTGGGTTTTGTAGGATATGCAATTTCGGGAGACATTTCGTGTGGATGCTGTAATGCGCAAGGCGCAAGCCGAACTTAAATACTAACGTTAGCATGCTAACAGTTAGAATATTTAAGCAATATTTGTTAAAAAAAAAAATAGCATGCTAATAGTTAGTATGTGTCTAATATCAAGTTGTATGACTGAGGCTTTCGGCTGCAAACTTGCCTAAAAAAAGTCAGCGTAGTGACACTATTGTTCATTTTTTAAATTTTTTTTTTTTTTTTGATAATGTCAATGAGGGATTTCTAATCACTGCTATGTTGAAATTGTTATTAATATTGATACTGTTGTTGATAATATCCGTTTTTGTTTGACTACTTTTGGATTGTTTTGTGTCATGTTTGTGTGTCCTCTCAATTGCTCTGTTTATTGCTATTCTGAATGTTGCTGGGCCGGATTGTTGGTTTTTTGCATTGTTACGGTGTTATTGTGTATTATTTTGTTGGATTAATCAATAAAAAAATATATTTTTTAAAAATCTTGTTTTTTGCAGTGTACTCAATTGAATATAAGTTGAAAAGGATTTGCAAATCATTGTATTCTGTTTTTATTTACCATTTACGCAACATGCCAACTTCACTGGTTTTGGGTTTTGTCCAAGAAGGAGTACACTGCAAAAAGTCAGTGTTCAAAAACAAGAAAAAAAATATACAAAAATTAGGGGTATTTTACTTGAACTAAGGAAAATTATCTGCCAATAGAACAAGAAAATTTGGCTTGTCAAGACTTTCCAAAACAAGTAAAATTAGCTAACCTCAATGAACCCAAAAATACCTTAAAATGAGTATATTCTCATTAATAACAAGTGCACTTTTTTTGATAGAAAAAAAAAATATGAGACCTTTTTTCTCAATATGTTGAAAAATATTCTTAAATTAAGTAAATGCTAGTGCCATTATCTTGACAAAATGATATGCGCCCGGCATTACATTTCTTGAAACCAGCAAACTTACACTAAAAACAAGTTTATTGTTCTTAATGGAAAGGCAACAAGGCAACCGCTTGTTATTCTCGGGTCTCCTAGCCGCTCAGGCAAATCATATTGTCTAAAAATGCATTTTCCCATTGATAACATGACATCATCGCGGCAAGTGCATGCTCTTTCAGTCAATTAGTGCGCGAGAAATATATATATACTGTATATATATATATATATATATATATATATATATATATATATATATATATATATATATATATATATATATATATATATATATACAGCCCGACCCCCAGCCAATTTTTTTTAATTGTAATTTTTAATAATTTACCTGAATGTGCATGAACTATTTCTGTTCAAAATAGTTTGAAATGTCACATGTTAAATGTTTAAATATTAACTATCAGTTTACTGTACTGTGCCTACTGTACTACTACATGAGTACGTATTTTCTATTGTTTCATTGAAAATAAAACAGCAAAGTCCATTTGGCTGTCATCTGTTTTAATTATGAGACACAATTGTGTCAAAATCATGTTGTTTTTTTTATATGCTTGAAATAAGAAATGATTACTTTAAAAAAAGTATTTTTATACTTGTGAGTGTTGATGACACAGCTTTGCAACAGTTGATATTCTAGTTTCAAGCATGTTTTACTCAATATAGGTCATCAAATCTCAGCAACAAGCTGTACTATCTTACTGAGATCATTTAGGACCAAAACACTTAAAACAAGTGAAACACTCTGTGGAGGTCTTGCTTCTCCGGGTTCTCTGGACCACCAATGACGCGCATGACAGCCGTATTCATCTTTGCGAACAATGATTTATTTTGCAATAATCTGTGCTTTTTCAGCCATGTTAAAGTTTATCTCGCTCGTTCTCCACCATCAACATCCTCCTTTCCTTCCCGACTGCTGCCTTTAACAGAGCGACAGGTAATCAGACAAACACTCACAGCTGTGTCATCCACGCACCTGTCACTAATCTCGAAGCCGATCCTGACACACCCCGCTTCGCTTCAGGTCCGCAGGCCACGCCCCACCCCACACACTCTAACATAAAATCTGCTTAGTGAGAAGAATTATCTTATCAGACAGAAAATAAGCAAATATCACCCTTATTTGAGATATTTCATCTTACTTAGATTTCAGTTTTTGCAGTGTAGGAAGAAGCTAAACCTTTTGAAAGCCACACTGCAAAAACTGAAATCTAAGTAAGATTAAATATCTCAAATAAGGGTGATATTTGCTTATTTTCTGTCTGATAAGATAATTCTTCTCACTAAGCAGATTTTATGTTAGAGTCTTTTATTTGTTTTAAGGGTTTTGGTCCTAAATGATCTCAGTAAGATATTACAGCTTGTTGCTGAGATTTGATGACCTATATTGAGTAAAACATGCTTGGAACTAGAATATCAACTGTTGCAAAGCTGTGTCATCAACACTCACAAGTATAAAACTACTTTTTTAAAGTAATAATTTATTTTAAAAAAATCATGACTTTGACACAATTGTGTCTCATAATTAAAACAGATGACAGCCAAATTGACTTACCGGTAGCTGTTTTATTTTCAATGAAACAATAGAAAATGCGTACTCATATAGTAGTACAGTTGGCACAGTACAGTAAACTGACAGCTAATATTTAAAAGTTTGACATTTCAAACAATTTTGAACAGAAATAGTTCATGCACATCCAGATAAATTCCTCAAAATTCCAATTAAAAAAATGTTGTCCGGGGGCCGGGCTGTATATATGCACACTAATTGACTGAAAAAGCACGCACTTGGCGTGATGATGTCATGTTATCGATGGAAAAATGCATTTTTAGACAATATGATTTGCCAGAGTGGCTAGGAGACCCCGAGAGAGACAAGCGCTTGCCTTGTTGCCTTTCCATTAAGAACAATAAATTAAGTTTGCTGGTTTCAAGAAATGTAATGCTGAGTGCATATCATTATGTCAAGATAATGCACTAGCATTTACTTAATTTAAGAATATTTTTCAACATACTGAACAAAAAGGTCTCTTTTTTTTCTACCAAGAAAAGTACACTTGTTATTAGTGAGAATATACCGTATTTTTCTGACTATAAGTCACAGTTTTTTTCATTGTTTGGCCGGGGGTTCGACTTATACTCAGGAGCGACTTATGTGTGAAATTATTAACACATTACCGTAAGATATCAAATATTATTTAGCTCATTCACGTAAGAGACTAGACGTATAAGATTTCATGGGATTTAGCGATGACAGATTGTTTGGTAAACATATAGCATGTTCTATATGTTATAGTTATTTGAATGACTCTTACCATAATATGTTACGTTAACATACCAGGCACGTTCTCAGTTGGTTATTTATGCCTCATATAACGTACACTCATTTAGCCTGTTGTTCACTATTCTTTAATTATTTTATTGGCTTTTATCAAATAAATTTCCCCAAAAAAGGCGACTTATACTCCAGTGCGACTTATATATGTTTTTTTCCTTCTTTATTATGCATTTTCGGCCGGTGCGACTTATACTCCGGAGCGACTTATACTCCGAAAAATAGGGTACTTATTTTAAGGTATTTTTGGGTTCATTGAGGTTAGCTAATTTTACTTGTTTTGGAAAGTCTTGACAAGCCAAATTTTCTTGTTCTATTGGCAGATAATTTTGCTTAGTTCAAATAAAATACCCCTCATTTTTGTATTTTTTTTCTTGTTTTTGAACACTGACTTTTTGCAGTGCATGAAAAACTGGTGCGCGGTTTTCACTTTAACACGGATCTTTATACCATTCTGGTCTTCCCGCCTCTCCTCAGGCAACCACTCCAACTGCACAGCGCTGCCGCTGACCCACGGCGAGATGGTGCACCTGGACGAGGGCCGCTTCCCGTCGCTGGAGCTCAACAACAGGCGCCTCTCGGTGAAAAACTCCTTTTGCCGCAAGAACGGCATCTACACACGGTCAGTGAACTCACTTCCTGTGTTCACAAAACTTTTCTTACTCCCAACGGAGAGTTATGATTCTTGCACACTGTTATGCTTTCCTGTCGTCCTTCACAATACATTCTCTATGCTGGGGGAAGAAACAAACCTCAATGAGCCCAGCTGCCGACTCGGACCCCCCCCCCCCCCCTTTTTCCGCTCCCATGGTTGATATTCAGCAGTATGAATGTGGCAATCGTTCCTATGAAGGAGGCGGCACAAAAGCAGCTAATTAGCATTCATAAGCTTGGCCGTGTACTCGTTATGTGTCCGCCGTCAAAGTTGGGGTCCAAGTTTTTGGGCTTCTCTCTCCGTGCCGTGAGGATTAAGACAGCGTTGATATGTGAGCACATCCTTTAAGCCGTCGGCTGGACTTTGTCAGGTTCGGTCATGTTTGGTTAAACACTCGATAAGAGTTGTTACAAAATCTGCGCGGCGTGACAGCCAAAGAAAATCTCTTAAGTCGACTCAACCTACCTATATCATGTATTCCTAACACGTCGGCGTGTACAACACATAATGTCATAATAAACGTATTTACCATATTTTTTCAGACTATAGAGCAGGGGTCCCCAAACTTTTTGACTAAGGGGGGTCACATTGGTTGAAAAAAATTTGGCCTGTGTATATATATATATATATATATATATATATATATATATATATATATATATATATATATATATATATATATATATATATATAGAGTGCAGGCCAAAAGTTTGGACACACCTCATTTCAATGTGTTTTCTTTATTTTTCATGACTATTTACACCTCTTGAAGATCATCGAGAGAATGCCAAGAGTGTGCAAAACAGTAATCAGAGCAAAGGGTGGCTGTTTTGAAGAAACTACAATATAAAACATGTTTTCAGTTATTTCCCTTTTTTTTGGGTTAAGTACATAACTCCACATGTGTTCATTCATAGTTTTGATGCCTTCAGTGACAATCTACAATGTAAATAGTCATGAAAATAATGAAAAACCATTGAATGACACGTGTGTCCAAACTTTTGGCCTGTACTGTGTGTGTGTGTGTGTGTGTGTGTATATATATATATATATATATATATATATATATATATATATATATATATATATATATATATATATATATATATATATATATATATATATATATATATATATATAATTTATTTTTTAATTTTTTAATTTTTTATTGTAAATAAAATATATATATATACAAACCCCGTTTCCATATGAGTTGGGAAATTGTGTTAGATGTAAATATAAACGGAACACAATGATTTGCAAATAATTTTCAACCCATATTCAGTTGAATATGCTACAAAGACAACATATTTGATGTTCAAACTGATAAACTTTTTTTTTTTGCAAATAATCATTAACAAAGAAGTTGGGAAAGGTGGCAATAAATACTGATAAAGTTGAGGAATGCTCATCAAAGACTTATTTGGAACATCCTACAGGTGAACAGGCAAATTGGGAACAGGTGGGTGCCATGATTGGGTATAAAAGTAGATTCCATGAAATGCTCAGTCGTTCACAAACAAGGATGGGGCGAGGGTCACCACTTTGTCAACAAATGCGTGAGCAAATTGTTGAACAGTTTAAGAAAAACCTTTCTCAACCAGCTATTGCAAGGAATTTAGGGATTTCACCATCTACGCTCCGTAATATCATCAAAGGGTTCAGAGAATCTGGAGAAATCACTGCACGTAAGCAGCTAAGCCCGTGACCTTCGATTGCTCAGGCTGTACTGCATCAACAAGCGACATCAGTGTGTAAAGGATATCACCACATGGGCTCAGGAACACTTCAAAAACCCACTGTCAGTAACTACAGTTGGTCGCTACATCTGTAAGTGCAAGTTAAAACTCTCCTATGCAAGGCAAAAACCGTTTATCAACAACACCCAAAAACCGTTTATCAACAACAGGCTTCGTTGGGCCTGAGTTCATCTAAGATGGACTGATACAAAGTGGAAAAGTGTTCTGTGGTCTGACAAGTCCACATTTTAAACTGTTTTTGGAAACTGTGGACGTTGTGTCCTCCGGACCAAAGAGGAAAAGAACCATCTGGATTGTTATAGGCGCAAAGTTGAAAAGCCAGCATCTGTGATGGTATGGGGGTGTATTAGTGCCCAAAACATGGGTAACTTACACATCTGTGAAGGCGCCATTAATGCTGAAAGGTACATACAGGTTTTGGAGCAACATATAATGCCATCCAAGCAACGTTACCATGGACGCCCCTGCTTATTTTAGCAAGACAATGCCAAGCGACGTGTTGCATCAACGTGGCTTCATTAGTAAAAGAGTGCGGGTACTAGACTGGCCTGCCTGTAGTCCAGACTTGTCTCCCATTGAAAATGTGTGGCGCATTATGAAGCCTAAAATACCACAACGGAGACCCCCGGACTGTTGAACAACTTAAGCTGTACATCAAGCAAAAATGGGAAAGAATTCCACCTGAGAAGCTTAAAGAATGTGTCTCCTCAGTTCCCAAACGTTTACTGAGTGTTGTTAAAAGGAAAGGCCATGTAACACAGTGGTGAACATGCTCTTTCCCAACTACTTTGGCACGTGTTGCAGCCATGAAATTCTAAGTTAATTATTATTTACAACAAAAAAGTTACGTTTATGAGTTTGAACATCAAATTTCTTGTCTTTGTAGTGCATTCAATTGAATATGGGTTGAAAAGGATTTGCAAATCATTGTATTCCGTTTATATTTACATCTAACACAATTTCCCAACTCATATGGAAACGGGGTTTGTATATATATATGCATGTGGACTCGTCAGACCACAGAACACTTTTCCATTTTTTATCAGTCCATCTTAGATTTGCTAGGGCCCAGCGAAGCCGGCGGCGTTTCTGGGTGTTGTTGATAAATGGCTTTGGCTTTGCAGAGTCGAGTTTTAACTTGCACTTACAGATGTAGCGATTAACTGCAGTTACTGACAGTGGTTTACTGAAGTGTTCCTGAGCCCATGTGGTGATATCCTTTACACACTGATGTCGGTTTTTGATGCGGTACCGCCTGAGGGATCGAAGGTCCATAATATCATCGCTTATGTGCAGTGATTTCTCCAGATTCTCTGAACCTTTTGATGATATTACGGACCGTAGATTGTGAAATCTCTAAATTCCTTGCAATATCTTTTTGAGAAATGTTGTTCTTCAACTCTTGGACGATTTGCTCATGCATTTGTTCACAAAGTGGTGACCCTCGCCACATCCCTGTTGGTGAATGACTGAGCATTTCATGGAAGCTGCTTTTATACCCAATCATGGCACCCACCTGTTTCCAATTAGCCTGTTCACCTGTGGGATGTTCCAAATAAGTGTTTGATGAGCATTCCTCAACTTTTTCAGTCTTTTTTGCCACTTGTGCCAGCTTTTTGGAAACATGTTACAGGCATCAAATTCCAAATTTGCAAAATACTTGCAAAAAATTACAAAGTTTACCAGTTTGATCGTTATGTATCTTGTCTTTGCAGTCTATTCAATTGAATATAGCTTATTCTGTTTTTATTTATGATTTACACAACGTGCCAACTTCACTGGTTTTGGAGTTTGTACTTCTATGACCCATCCAAAATCCAACAGAAGTTTATGGTTTTATGTTAAAAGCGTTGCCGTCATCTGTAAGATCTTTTAAAGGAGTTTGTTTTCACTTTTTTCCCCTCCAACAAGGAGGTCAAGAAGCCTGCGAGAAGACGCCCTTTGAAGAGTTCCAGCCCGCCACGCTGCTCTTTGCTAATGAGTGGACCCATAAGCCCGAGTTAAAGGAGGGGGTACATATGAAAGGGCGAGGGACCGAGGCGTGAGTTACTACACCGACGCAAAACCCCTTAAATAATTCAAAGCTCACTGCCAAGTATTTTGTTGTGTGATCCCCCCCACAGGGTGTCTTCCTGTTTAATGTCGGACTTGTCAGAATTGGTAGTTTTTTCTTCCTTCAGTCCGCCCACTGGAGTAAATCCCCTTTAACCTAAAGGAGATGTCCCTTTGTTGTGTCAAATTGTGTCTACTAAGCTTTCCGCCGTCCTCATTGATTTAGTCCCTGCACGCATCTCATTTCATATTACGCCGCAACTTTATGTATTAATATTACGCTTGACAACGCCGCCGTTTTTTACGCTTGTCTGCTCTGCCTCTGCTCATGCAATATTTTGCCTTGACTTTCAACCAAAGTCTTTCAAAGCCCTCCTACTTTTTTTTTTTGAATACCGAGCATACCGAGGATATAGCTCGCTGACCTTATTGTGGGGCTCCCCGGACATCTGATGCAACGTTAACTACCCTTGAACGCATCGTCATTTCAGCGGAGGAAGAAGAAAGAGAAGTGTGCAAATTCTTTCTCTCATCTTCACGTTATGGACTTAATGACCTGAGGAAGGACGATTTTTTTTTTTTTTTTTTAAACTTGACCTGAGCTCATAAAAGGAGGACTAATAGCATTGCTGTGTTCAGGGCCTTGTTTTTTTTTTTGCAAACAGCTAAACGTCTGAGCATCTTCAGAGCATTTTTACATGAACGCCAATGGATATTTTGGTGACACTTTAATATGGGGAACATATTCACCATTAATTAGTTGCTTATTAACATGCAAATTAGTAACATATTGGAATAGAATAGAATAGAATAAAAAGTAATTTATTGATCCCTGGGGGAAATTCAGCACCACAGTTCGCTCACAATAGATAATAAACACTTCGGTATTTTTACATGTGAATAATATAAATACAGTCTATTATACAGCATTATTCACATGTGAATAACATAAATACAGTCTATTATACAGCATTATTCACATGTGAATAATATAAATACAGTCTATTATACAGCATTATTCACATGTGAATAACATAAATACAGTCTGTTATGCAGCATTATTCACATGTGAATAACATAAAAACAGTCTAGTATACAGCATTATTCACATGTGAATAACATAGTCTATTATACAGCATTAGTCACATGTGAATAACATAGTCTATTATACAGCATTATTCACATGTGAATAACATAAATACATTCCATTATACAGCATCATTCACATGTGAATAATATAAATACAGTCTATTATACAGCATTATGCACATGTGAATAACATAAATACAGTCTATTTTACAGCATTATTCACATGTGAATAACATAAAAACAGTCTAGTATACAGCATTATTCACATGTGAATAACATGAATACAGTCTATTATACAGCATTATTCACATGTGAATAATATAAATACAGTCTATTATACAGAATTATTCACATGTGAATAACATAGTCTATTATACAGCATTATTCACATGTGAATAACATAAATACATTCCATTATACAGCATCATTCACATGTGAATAATATAAATACAGTCTATTATACAGCATTATGCACATGTGAATAACATAAATACAGTCTATTTTACAGCATTATTCATATGTGAATAACATAAATACAGTCTGTCAAAGCGCTTTGAGTACCTCGAAGGTAGAAAAGCGCTATACAAGTATAACCCATTTATCATTTATTATTTATACAGCATTACTCACATGTGAATAACATAAATACAGTCTATTATACAGCATTATGCACATGTGAATAACATAAATACAGTCTATTATATATAGCAGTATTCACATGTGAATAACATAAATACAGTCTATTATACAGCATTATTCACATGTGAATAACATAAATACAGTCTATTATACAGCATTATTCACATGTGAATAACATAAATACAGTCTATTATACAGCATTATTCACATGTGAATAACATAAATACAGTCTATTATACAGCATTATTCACATGTGAATAACATAAATACAGTCTATTATGCAGCATTATTCACATGTGAATAACATAAATACAGTCTATTATACAGCATTATTCACATGTGAATAACATAAATACAGTCTATTATACAGCATTATTCACATGTGAATAACATAAATACAGTCTATTATACAGCATTATTCACATGTGAATAACATAAATACAGTCTATTATACAGCATTATTCACGTGTGAATAACATAAATACAGTCTATTATGCAGCATTATTCACATGTGAATAACATAAATACAGTCTATTATACAGCATTATTCACATGTGAATAACATAAATACAGTCTATTATACAGCATTATTCACATGTGAATAACATAAATACAGTCTATTATGCAGCATTATTCACATGTGAATAACAAAAATACAGTCTATTATACAGCATTATTCACATGTGAATAGTATAAATACAGTCTATTATACAGCATTATTCACATGTGAATAACATAAATGCAGTCTATTATACAGCATTATTCACGTGTGAATAACATAAATACAGTCTATTATGCAGCATTATTCACATGTGAATAACATAAAAACAGTCTATTATACAGCATTATTCACATGTGAATAACATAAATACAGTCTATTATACAGCATTATTTACATGTGAATAATATAAATACATTCTATTATACAGCATTTTTTACATGTTAATAATATAAATACAGTCTATTATACAGCATTATTCACATGTGAATAACATAAATACAGTCTATTATACAGCATTATTCACATGTGAATAATATAAATACAGTCAATTATACAGCATTATTTACATGTGAATAATATAAATACAGTCTATTATAAAGCATTTTTCACATGTGAATAACATAAATACAGTCTATTATACAGCATCATTCACATGTGAATAACATAAATACAGTCTATTATACAGCATTATTCACATGTGAATAACATAAATACAGTCTATTATACAGCATTATTCACATGTGATTAACATAAATACAGTCTATTATACAGCATCATTCACATGTGAATAACATAAATACAGTCTATTATACAGCATTATTCACATGTGAATAACAAAAATACAGTCTATTATACAGCATTATTCACATGTGAATAACACAAATACAGTCTATTATACAGAATTATTCACATGTGAATAACATAAAAACAGTCTATTATGCAGCATTATTCACATGTGAATAACATAAAAACAGTCTATTATACAGCATTATTCACATGTGAATAACATAAATACAGTCTATTATACAGCATTATTCACATGTGAATAACACAAATAGTCTATTATACAGCATTATTCACATGTGAATAACATAAATACAGTCTATTATGCAGCATTATTCACATGTGAATAACATAAAAACTGTCTATTATACAATATTATTCACATGTGAATAACATAAATACAGTCTATTATACAGCATTATTCACATGTGAATAACATAAATACAGTCTATTATACAGCATTATTCACATGCGAATAATATAAATACAGTCTATTATACAGCATTATTTACATGTGAATAATATAAATACATTCTATTATACAGCATTATTTACATGTGAATAATATAAATACAGTCCATTATACAGCATTATGTACATGTGAATAACATAAATACAGTCTATTATACAGCATTATTCACATGTGAATAACATAAATACAGTCTATTATACAGCATTATTCACATGTGAATAAAATAAATACAGTCTATTATACAGCATTATTCACATGTGAATAACATAAATACAGTCTACTATACAGCATCCTTCAAAGTCTATTTATGCGGCCCTCGCTGGAAAAAGTTTGGACACCCCTTGTTTATTGCAGTGAGACAATACATTGCTCCTCTGTTTCATGATGGATTCTGTTGTCACATGACATGAAATGATATAAAACTAGTCCAGCAAACATCGTTACCATTTTCCTTTTTTTTCCCACTGTATTTTATTATCCCTACTGTGAGCTCTTCTGGAATATGAAGATACGTCTGCCTTTCATTTATCATCTCCGTGGTGTCAGTCACAACACCGACAGAGCTTTCTAAAACGTAAAAGACATCTGAAGAAAAAGCCTCCAAAAGGATTATAGAAATATCGCTTATCGTACATATCCACGCTACGTTCTGTTTTGGCTTGCGTTGTCATACCTCTCACTCCCTATCTTGTACTTTGGTTCAGGTCGCCACCGAGGCCCAGTCCTGGAAGTCTTCATTACTCTGACGAGGACGTGAGCGCCAAATATAACGACCTGATTCCAGCAGAGAGCAGCAGTCTGACTGAGAAGCCCTCCGAGATCTCAGACTCTCAGGTAGGCAACGACTCACCTCCACCTTACAACCCACTTTGTCTCCTATGGCAGTGATTCTCAAACTGTGGTACGTGTACCTCTAGTGGTACGCAGGCTCTATAAAGACCAGACTAGGAATGTAATTTTTATTCTACACATTTTTACAACATTGGAAACCGTTATTTATTTATTTATTACAATCTTTGCGAGCTGGGTGACGTTTGCTGTGGTCTGGAACAACATGGCTCACAAACAACTACGAGAAATGTAGCCAATATTACATACAGATAATGTGTCATGAGTAGAGATGTCCGATAATGGCTTTTTTACCGATATCTGATATTCCGATATTGTCCAACTCTTAATTACCGATTCCGATATCAACCGATACCAATATATACAGTCGTGGAATTAACACATTATTATGCCTAATTTTGTTGTGATGGCCCGCTGGATGCATTAAACAATGTAACAAGGTTTTCCAAAATAAATCAACTCAAGTTATGGAAAAAAATGCCAACATGGCACTGCCATATTTATTATTGAAGTCACAAAGTGCATTATTTTTTTTAACATGCCTCAAAACAGCAGCTTGGAATTTGGGTGTATATTGTAGCGTCCCGGAAGAGTTAGTGCTAAAAGGGGTTCTGGGTATTTGTTCTGTTGTGTTTATGTTGTGTTACGTTGCGGATGTTCTCCCGATATGTGTTTGTCATTCTTGTTTGGTGTGGGTTCACAGTGTGGCGCATATTATGTGAGTGGGCGGGCACGCAAAGGCAGTGCCTTTAAGGTTTATTGGCGCTCTGTACTTCTCCCTACGTCCGTGTACCACTCCGTATAGCTGCGTTTTAAAAAGTCAAAAATTTTACTTTTTGAAACCGATACCAATAATTTTCGATATTACATTTTAAAGCATTTATCGGCCGATAATATCGGCAGTCCGATATTATCGGACAACTCTACTGATAAGCACTCCACACAAGTCAATAACATCAACAAAGTGCACCTTTGTGCATTCACGCACAGCATAAAAAGTTTGGTGGACAAAATGAGACAAAGGGGTGGTCTAAAACACGTCTTTCCTGTGGCAGCATCAGAGAAAGTTGTACTTGTAAACAAATTATGGGGAGTTCTAGGACCGCCAAAATTAGTAGGACAAAACGGCGATCGCTAAATACTCACATCAGTGAAGCATGTTTAGTGTAAACAGTATGATTTCTAACAATTAGGAAGGTTTGTGTCATGTTTGTCCTTCTAAAGAAACCATATTAAATAATAAAAAATGTGTTTTACCGCTCCTGACTCTAAAGGATGTTATTTGGAGTGATTATGGCCAACATTGAATCCTATTGTGAGAAGCAATCTTTAATGGTTCGGCTTCAAACAGGAAACGTTACACCAGCTCCCAGAGTTGGCGTCGTTATGTGTGAGGAACCCAGCTAACTAGATTCCTACAAATGTCTTCTCTTCTACACAGCACGCCAAATCTCCCCGACCAATTTGTCTTCCACCGGAACACTCCGGAAGCATTGCTCATTCAACTCGGTTTGAATAAACTGCTCTTTTGGGAGAGACACTCAAAAACGCGTGTTGTTCTTCTCTTTTCCGTCTTTGCAAAGAAGAAAAGAAAAAAGAGCCTTCTACTGTTTACCTGCCACTTGTGCAAATAAACGATGCGTCGACAACTGTTAAGCTGCAGCAGGAACAATAAAAGGCCAGCGACTTGTCAGGCACGCAAAGGCGTAATTGCTCTCTTTTAACTGTTTGTGTTGCACAGCCAGGACTGCTGTACCTCGGAGCACAATTATGCGGTGGCGTCTCTCCGCCGTCGCACACGAACACATTAGTCCTCATTGTAGTCGCTGTCCTACTACGGCGTGCAGCTGGGAGTGACGTGCTGTATGAATGCGAGGGCAATACCCAGTAGGAGCAATTATCTCGACATTTACATTCATAGATCATTATTTGTCCTTAATGGTATTACGAGTCGTTATCAACCAAACGTCACTGTGCAGTAAGTGCAAGATCCCTAATTATTTGTACACAGATTTCCACAAAACATGGCCACCTTTGCTGGGTTCCAAAGGATCATTCAATGCATGTTTGACACTACAAAGTCAGAATACTGCAAGAAACATATTTATTTTTTCAATATTCAAGAGTCTTTTTATTGTCAATTCAGCATGTGTCCATGCAGGGGCGCCGCTAGGGATTTTGGGCCCCATGAAAAGAATCTTTACAGGGCCCCCTGTATTATAATTTCATCATCATTAGGGGCCTCTCTGGGCCCCCCTCCATCATGGGCCCCTAGAATCCGTCTCCTTTACCCCCCCTTTTCGGCGCCCCTGTGTCCATGACAAACAGAGCATGAAGATTAAGTTTTTCTCTCTATGCTGTGCAATACCAATATAGTTACAGATGTCCGATAATGGCTTTTTTGCCAATATCCAATATTCCGATATTGTCCAACTCTTAATTACCGATTCCGATATCAACCGATACCGATATACACTACCGTTCAAAAGTTTGGGGTCACATTGAAATGTCCTTATTTTTGAAGGAAAAGCACTGTACTTTTCAATGAAGATAACTTTAAACTAGTCTTAACTTGAAAGAAATACACTCTATACATTGCTAATGTGGTAAATGACTATTCTAGCTGCAAATGTCTGGTTTTTGGTGCAATATCTACATAGGTGTATAGAGGCCCATTTCCAGCAACTATCACTCCAGTGTTCTAATGGTACAATGTGTTTGCTCATTGGCTCAGAAGGCTAATTGATGATTAGAAAACCCTTGTGCAATCATGTTCACACATCTGAAAACAGTTTAGCTCGTTACAGAAGCGACAAAACTGACCTTCCTTTGAGCAGATTGAGTTTCTGGAGCATCACATTTGTGGGGTCAATTAAACGCTCAAAATGGCCAGAAAAAGAGAACTTTCATCTGAAACTCGACAGTCTATTCTTGTTCTTAGAAATGAAGGCTATTCTACAAAATTGTTTGGGTGACCCCAAACTTTTGAACGGTAGTGTATACAGTCATGGAATTAACACATTATTATGCCTAATTTTGTTGTGATGCCCCGCTGGATGCATTAAACAATGTAACAAGGTTTTCCAAAATCGCAATCGCTTTCTCTTAAAGGCCTACTGAAACCCACTACTACCGACCACGCAGTCTGATAGTTTATATATCAATGATGGAATCTTAACATTGCAACACATGCCAATACGGCCGGGTTAACTTATAAAGTGCAATTTTAAATTTCCCAGGAAACTTCCGGCTGAAAACGTCTATGTATGATGACGTATGCGCGTGACGTCAATCGTTGAAGCGGAAGTATTGGGACACATTGTATCCAATACAAACAGCTCTGTTTTCATCGCAAAATTCCACAGTATTCTGGACATCTGTGTTGGTGAATCTTTTGCAATTTGTTCAATTAACAATGGAGACTGCAAAGAAGAAAGCTGTAGGTGGGATCGGTGTATTAGCGGCTGGCTACAGCAACACAACCAGGAGGACTTTGAGTTGGATAGCAGACGCGCTACCGTGAGTACGCTGCTTTCTTCCAAACATTTGATCGCTTGCCCGTCCGCTCGTGTCGCTATGTGCATGTCACGTACGTAACTTTGGGTAAATATATGTTTCTTGCCGACTCTGACGGCGGCCGGGGTGTCGTCGAAAGCTACAACACCTGCCGCCGTGCCGCTGTCCTCACCTTGACTTCCTCAGTCTCCGGGACGCCGACCGCATCGATGATCGGGTGAAGTCCTTCGTCGCGCCGTCGATCGCTGGAACGCAGGTGAGCACGGGTCGTGATGAGCAGATGAGAGCTGGTGTAGGTGGAGAGCTAATGTTTTTAGCATAGCTTTGTCGAGGTCCCGTAGCTAAGTTAGCTTCAATGGCGTCGTTAGCAACAGCATTGCTAGGCTTCACCAGGCGGCACAGCATTAACCGTGTGGTTACAGGTCCAGAGTTTGGTAGTATTGTTGATCTTCTGTCTATCCTTCCAGTCAGGGGCTTATTTCTTTTGTTTCTATCTGCATTTAAGCACGATGCTATCACGTTAGCGCCGTAAGTAAAGTGCTTCGCCGATGTATTGTCGTGGAGATAAAAGTCACTGTGAATGTCCATTTCGCGTTCTCGACTCTCATTTTCAAGAGGATATAGTATCCGAGGTGTTTTAAAATACAAATCCGTGATCCACAATAGAAAAAGGAGAAAGTGTGGAATCTAATGAGCCATTGTACCTAAGTTACGGTCAGAGCGAAAAAAGATACGTCCTGCACTGCACTCTAATCCTTCACTCTCACGTTCCTCATCCACGAATCTTTTATCCTGGCTCAAATTAATGGGGTAATCGTCGCTTTCTCGGTCCGAATCGCTCTCACTGCTGGTGTAAACAATGTGCAAATGTGAGGAGCCTTTCAACCTGTGACGTCACGCTACTTCCGGTACAGGCAAGGCTTTTTTTTATCAGCGAGCAAAACTTTATCGTCGTTGTTCTCTACTAAATCCTTTCAGCAAAAATATGGCAATATCGCGAAATGATCAAGTATGACACATAGAATGGATCTGCTATCCCCGTTTAAATAAGAAAATTTCATTTCAGTAGGCTTTTAAGGTATTCATGTGTGATTTCCACAAGCGTCTGTACATGTAGAAGAAGGAGAAACACGGGCATGTCTGGATGACTCGCCTCCATATTTCCAGTGGTTAGCTCCGAGTTACGAAACAGCTTTATTATGAAGCTGGCTGCGGCGCGTTCTTTCTGACGTCGCTTCCTGTGTGGGGCGCGGTCTTAACCATAACCACAACACCAGGGGGAGCTCCACAAACCATGTTAAACCCAGATTCCGATCTAACAAAGATCTTAACTCATTTTCCTTCTATGCCACATCAATATGGAATGCACTCTCAACAGGTGTAAAAGAAAGTGCATCTCGAACCTCCTTCAAAACCGCACTAAAAGAACACCTCCAGGCAACTACAAGCCTAGCCTAACACCCTCCCCCCACCACATCCCACCTCCCCGGATTGTAATTAATCAAATGTAAATAATCAAATGTATATACTTGTTCTTATGCTTTCTGAGCTCACTATGTTCACTGCTCGCTGTACATATCCTACCAAGTCAGACCTACACTGTTTCAATGTCCATTTCTATAAGTCACATTTTTTGGGGAAATTTATTTGATGAAAGCCAACACCAAGAATAGACATTTGAAAGGCAATTTAAAAATAAATAATGAATAGTGAACAACAGGCTGAATAAGTGTACGTTATATGACGCATAAATAACCAACTGAGAACGTGCCTGGTATGTTAACGTAACATATTATGGTAAGAGTCATTCAAATAACTATAACATATAGAACAGTGGTTCTTAACCTGGGTTCGATCGAACCCTAGGGGTTCGGTGAGTCGGGCTCAGGGGTTCGGCGGAGGTCAAGACACACCCGACTCATCGTGTAAATAAAAACTTCTCCAAATCGGCGTATTACGGATACGGCAACAGCAGAAGTCACACCGATTTGCAGGTGTGTAATTTGTTGTGAGTTTATGCACTGTGTTGGTTTTGTTCTTTGAACAAGGTGATGTTCATGCACGGTTCATTTTGTGCACCAGTAAAAAAAACATGGTAACACTTTAGTCTGGGGAACATATTCACCATTAATTAGTTGCTTATTAACATGCAAATTAGTAACATATTGGCTCTTAACTAGTCATTATTAAGTACTTATTAATGCCTTATTATAACCCTAACCCTCTAACCCTGGCCCTAACCCTCTAACCCTAACCCTAACCAAACAACTCTAAATTAAGTCTTTGTTACTAGAATATGTTCCCATAGTGTCTAAAAAACTCAAAATTAAGTCTTTGTTACTTAGAATATGTTCCCATAGTGTCTAAAAAACTCAAAATTAAGTCTTTGTTACTTAGAATATGTTCCCCATAATAAAGTGTTACCAAAAACCTATAACTTTTTCTTGAATTTGAAAAAAAAAAAAAAAAATTTTTTTCACTAAAGAAGGGTTCGGTGAATGCGCATATGAAACTGTTGGGGTTCGGTACCTCCAACAAGGTTAAAAGCCTACTGAAATGCGATTTTCTTATTTAAACGGGGATAGCAGGTCCATTCTATGTGCCATACTTGATCATTTCGCGATATTGCCATATTTTTGCTGAAAGGATTTAGTAGAGAACATCGACGATAAAGTTTGCAACTTTTGGTCGCTGATAAAAAAAGCCTTGCCTGTACCGGAAGTAGCGTGACGTCACAGGTTGTGGAGCTCCTCACATCTGCACATTGTTTACAATCATGGCCACCAGCAGCGAGAGCGATTCGGACCGAGAAAGCGACGATTCCCCCATTAATTTGAGCGAGGATGAAAGATTCGTGGATGAGGAAAGTGAGAGTGAAGGACTAGAGGGCATGCCACAAATTAATCCCGCATAACAAACACCTCCCCCCTCCCGTCCATATAACCCGCCAACACAACTCAAACACCTGCACAACACACTCAATCCCACAGCCCAAAGTACCGTTCACCTCCCCAAAGTTCATACAGCACATATATTTCCCCAAAGTCCCCAAAGTTACGTACGTGACATACACATAGCGGCACGTACGTACGGGCAAGCGATCAAATGTTTGGAAGCCGCAGCTGCGTACGTACTCACGGTACCACGTCTGCGCATCCAACTCAAAGTCCTCCTGGTAAGAGTCTCTGTTGTCCCAGTTCTCCACAGGCCAATGGTAAAGCTTGACAGTCATCTTTCGTGAATGTAAACAATGAAACACCGGCTACGTGTTTGTGTTTCTGCAGCCGGCCGCTAATACACCGCTTCCCACCTACAGCTTTCTTCTTTGCTGTCTCCATTGTTCATTGAACAAATTGCAAAAGAGTCACAAACACAGATGTCCAGAATACTGTGGAGTTTTGCGATGAAAACAGACGACTTAATAGCTGGCCACAATGCTGTCCCAAAATGTCCTCTACAATCCGTGACGTCACGCGCAGGCGTCATCATACCGAGACGTTTTCAGCAGGATATTTCGCGGGAAATTTGAAATTGCACTTTAGTAATCTAACCCGGCCGTATTGGCATGTGTTGCAATGTTAAGATTTCATCATTGATGTATAAACTATCAGACTGCGTGGTCGGTAGTAGTGGGTTTCAGTAGGCCTTTAAGAACCGCTGATATAGAACATGCTATACGTTTACCAAACAATCTGTCACTCCTAATCGCTAAATCCCATGAAATCTTATACGTCTAGTCTCTTACGTGAATGAGCTAAATAATATTATTTGATATTTTACGGTAATGTGTTAATAATTTCACACATAAGTCGCTCCTGAGTATAAGTCGCACAAACTATGAAAAAAACTGCGACTTATAGTCCGAAAATACGGTAGACATGGCCTGAGAGTAGGCGTTGCAAAATTTTCTGACACTCCTTAAAAAACAAGCTTAAAAGGACTACATGTCCATTTTCGGTGGTGAATTGTACCTGTACACATAATTTTTAGATCCAGAACTATGAAGAAAGTGCCATTAGCGGGTGGAAAGTGTAACGTTCCTTATTGTCTGTCCTAACCACACGTCTGCAGGGCAGCGACAGCGAGTACGAGATGGACCAGAGCCGCCAGAAGACGCACTCCTTCGTGAGCCACTACATCAGCGACCCCACCTACTACAACTCGTGGCGGAGGCAGCCCAAGGGCGTCTCTCGGCCGCCGGCGTACGGCTACTCTCAGCCCGAGCCCCTCGTGGAGCAGGAGTCTCGACCCCACCCGCCTCCCGTGCCCCCTCTGCCGCCCCTGGTCCCCCAGAGCGCCCCGTCCCCGCAGCCCCAGGTGCAGCCCCCGGGCCAGGCCACCCTTTTCAGGCCTAAAGGAAGCCGGACTCCCACCCCTTCCTTGATGTCCTCGGAACCCCCCAGCCAATACCGGCCCCCCAGCAGCCTGGGCTGCGCCGCCAACCCTCCGCCGCCCACTGCGGGGTTCTCCTCTTTCGTTTGACGCACTGCTCTCCAAAATAAGAGCTTTGGACACTGAGAACAAGTTTCTTTTGAGAGCTCAATTCTCGACATCACAGACATCTTTCCTCTCTGCTAAGTGCGTGTGTGCGTGTGTGTGTGTGTGTGTGTGTGTGTGTGTGTGTGGTTTATTAATGTGATGTTTATTTAATGACAATCATTTGGTGGAACATGATCATCAAAAGGAGACGGAACGAAGAAAATACTGTACAATTGTTTGATACGAGAGCTTTAAAAGGACTCACACACACTTCAAATCCATCGAGCACTTGGATGGGTGAGAGCGGAGAACTACTGATGGAAGAATGTTTGTAAAAAAAAAAAAAAAGTGGTGAGAAACCAGACTCTATTTTGAAAAAGAGGCAGTGACAGTCACTGTGACCTCCTCCACTGCCTTTCTCCGTTATCTATACGATACGTACACATCTCATGTCCTTTACCAGCTATTTATATCGATCCACTTCAAGCTCACCGATGGCGGCGAACTGGCGTCAAGAACTATACAAACTTTACGGAGAATTTTGTTGACATTGAAAATAAAGCGTGTCTTTTTGCTGTTATCCACATCATCATCATCATCATCATCATCATCATCACAGATGCTGACGCAAATGGGCAGAAGCACAAGTCACCTTCGGATCGGACAATGTTGCACCCTCACTGCTGACTTGTTGGGAGTTTTGTTGGAAATGGTACCAAAAGGTTAGGACCTATGGCATTGGCCTGGAACAAAAAAAAAAGTCCATCAAAGCCGTGGATAAGCAAGTAAAAAAACAACAGATTTTGTTTTATCCAAAAATGTAAAGTGGAACCTCTGGAGCAGTGGTTCTCAACTGGTTTGGCGGCAGGAACCTCCTAATCACAGTTATAACTGAAGCTGAGGGGGGCCCTTGTGCAACTCTGGGTTCCCACGAGTCTGCAAGCATACCCGATGCCGAGACCCGCCATCGAAAATTTCAGGAAGATCGGAGCATGCAGAAGGAAGTTAGCATTGTTATAATTTTCCACCACTAGGGGGCGAGCTTAGTGTCTTATCAACGTCCAGTCATGATCAGACCCCAACCTAAGTGCCTCAGATAATTTTGGAAGGTGATCCAATCATCTAAAGCAGGGGTCCCCAAACTACGGATCCGGCCCGCCAGCATCCAAAGTCCCAAGTTAAAATTTAAAATTGTTTTTATTATTTTTTAAATCTGTCCTTTCTAATCCATTTTCTACCGCTTGTTACTCTCGGTGTGTCCTAGCCGCTCAGGCAAATCATATTGTCTAAAAATGCATTTTCCCATCGAAAACGTGACATCATCGCGCTCGGAATATATATACAGTCGCGATCAAAAAGTTGACATACACTTGTAAAGAACATAATGTCATGGCTGTCTTCCTCCAGAAGGTCTTGTCTTTGTCCATGTGATGTCAGATGAAACAAAAATGGAGCTGTTTGGCCACAATATCCAGCAATATGTTTGGAGGAGAAAAGGTGAGGCCTTTAATCCCAAGAACAGCATGCCTACCGCCAAGCATGGTGGTGGTAATGTTATGCTCTGGGCCTGTTTAGCTGCCAAAGGAACTGGTGCTTTACAGAGAGTAAATGGGACAATGAAGAAGGAGGATTACCTCCAAATTCTTCAGGACAACCTAAAATCCTCAGCCCGGAGGTTGGGTCTTTGGCGCAGTTGGGTGTTCCAACAGGACAATGACCGCAAACACACGTCAAAAGTGGTAAAGGAATGGCTAAATCAGGCTACAATGAAGGTTTTAGAATTGCCTTCCCAAAGTCCTGAGTGAAAGTTGTGGACAATGCTGAAGAAACAAGTCCATGTCAGAAAACCAACAAATTTAGCTGAACTGCACCGATTTTGTCAAAGGGAGTGGTCAAAAATTCCACCAGAAGCTTGTGGATGGCTATCGAAAGCGCCTTATTGCAGTGAAACTTGCCAAGGGACATGTAAGCAAATATTAACATTGCTGTATGTATACTTTTGACCCAGCAGATATGGTCACATTTTCAGTAGACCCATAATAAATTCATAAAAGAACCAAACTCCATGAATGTTTTTTTGTGACCAACAAGTATGTGCTCCAATCACTCTATCACAAAAAAATAAGAGTTGTAGAAAGTATTGGAAACTCAAGACAGCCATGACATTATGTTCTTCACAAATGTATGTAAACTTTTGATCGCGACTGTATTTATATAGATATATAGATATATAGTCAAGGTTTCTGTGGTTTATCCGTTATACAGTGCTCAATACCGGGGTAGAGCGGAATATACGTTTGGTCAGGAAAAAACACAGAGGCTGTTTCATCCCAACAAGCCTGTTTTGCAGGGGATTTTCCCCTGAAGGGCAGGGAAACCTGCGAAACAGGCTTGTAGGGATGAAATAGCCTATGTGTTTTTTCCTTACCTAACGTATATATATATATATATATTACAGCCCAGTTTGGGGACCCCTGATCTCAAGTGATGGTTAATAAGAGTTTGATGGCAAGGTTTTGCCAGCAGGTTTCACCACCGACTAATTGGTACCAACAGATACCGACCCATCCGGCACTTCAGGGTGTCAACATCATAATTTCTACCAACTATGACCAAGATCTGAATTTGTGGAGCCGGATTAAAAATGTTGAAAGTTTTGTGGCGAATCATCTGATCGAAGTTTGACGCCGTGCCACGCCCACAACTTAAGGCATAGGCAAAATTCCTTCTCTATTTATCATCAGCCATCTGGCTGGTATCTGTCATTTTAACCACGGTTAATTTGGTTAAAGTCCCTTTTAAAATACGATTTCTGTTTTTTTGGCCTAAAAATGGCCGACTGAAACCAAGATGGCCAACTTCTTGTTTGTTTTCAAATATATTTTTACGTGCGTCTTGTCATGATAGACGTCTCTGGCGATTTTCGTGATGATACATAAAACTAATTTTTTCGCATTTTCAAGGGGGCGCTAGAGAGTCGATTTTTAAATTTCGTGTTCAGCGGCCACAAGCTAAAACTTTTTTTTGCCAGACCTCTTGGTGAGTTTTTATGGGTTTTAAGGGCTTTAAAAAATTTGATCGGAGTGGGAGAAAATTCATGCACGGAGCAAATACAATAGGTTGCAATCTGCTAAATAATTTTTAGTATCAAAAGTTTTTAATTAAAAGGAACTAGTGATAATATTTTACATTTATATTTGAATACTAGTTTCTAATTATACCCCTGTAGCCAAATAGCTTTTTCACGATATTATCATTTATTAAGATGCACGAGCCGGAACGATTTGCAAACAAGTGCAGGATAGTCGGTTGTCATCGTTCTCTCAAAAGAGCCGTTTCAAAAACCCGGCTCGTTCGTGAAAGTCACATCTCGACCAGACAAAGAAAACATGTCCGTGACTCACCAGTTGAGAACCCTGCTCTAATTTATTAGGATGTCCGACTAAAATCGGTCCGCAAACAAACGACTCGCCGCTGCAAATCATGGGTACTCATCGTTGACCTAAACAAGTCGTGCAAAATCCAGGTGGCAAACCACGAGTTGGGATTTACTGTTTTAATATATTGAGATGCAGAAGGAAGAATAGCTTGCAAATGAACAACTCGTAGCCGAGTCATACCAAAGACTATAAAAATGGGACCCATTACCTCCCTGCTTGGCACTCAGCATCAAGGGTTGGAATTGGGGGTTAAATCACCAAAAATGATTCCCGGGCGTGGCCACCGCTGCTGCTCACTGCTCCCCTCACCTCCCAGGGGGTGCAACAAGGGGATGGGTCAAATGCACAGAGTAATTTCCCCACACCTAGTGTGTGTGTGACTATCAGTAGTACTTTAACTGTGAATCGGGTCTCATCGTTCACTTAAAAGAGTCGTTAAAAAGACTCGACTCGTTTGCGAATCTCACCAAAAATCCTGCTCTTAATTAATAGAAATGCACGACTAAGAACTTCTGGCAAACGAACGAATCACCACGGGCGTTTAGTTCTCATCATTGACTCTAAAAAGTTGCTCGAAAGCTGGGTGGCGAACTTTGTACAATTTATTGAAATGCACAAAGAAGAACGAATCAGTTCTAATCTTTCACTGGAAAGAGCCATCGGAAAGTCTCGACTCGTTCACAAAGACCCACCACGCACTGAGCAGTTGAGAACCTCTGCTCCAAAGTAAAATACTTGAATTCATACAATTCTGAGTTCAAGCAAAATCTGAGAGTCACCCAAAGATGAATAAAATATGTGGACGACTTGAACTTGTTATTAACGTGAATGTATTTTTTTTGTTTTTCTGTCATGTTTTACAGCGGTTTACTTCTTTTAACATTTCTAAGGCAATTGAGAATGTAATTGAACATTACATGTGTCATGAAATCATGCTCTTGGATTACATATTTACCAATTGAATACTTTGTACATCCTAACTGTGGTTAACTTATGTTTACACGTGTATGATCGTCAACAAAAATTGCCCTTTGACTGCATTTCTATAATTGGCAATCGTGAAAAATAATGATAATTCTTCATTAATTTTTTTTAATCAAATATTGTTTTTATTGAAATGTATATATATATATGTATATGTATATATATGTATATTTATATATATACATATATTTGTGTATATATATATATATATATATATATATATATATATATATATATATATATATATATATATATATATGTGTGTGTGTATATATATATATATATATACATATATATATATATGTATATGTATACTGTTTTTATACCAGAATCTAATGCTTGTTTTACTCTGCACGGTTGATTTACTTGAGGATGGAGCAACAGTGCCTCTGTTGGTGACAGCTAAGTAGTGCAGTCTGTTTTACACGAATCGACAGTTTTACACAATCAAATATAAAGCCCATCCCTAATTAAAACACTAACATCCCATTAGTTCATATGGGGACAAAATTTGGACTGTTTTTTTAATTTAAGAGGTTCCACTTTTTTTAATGTCATTTATCTACTAATTGCATAGCCTTTTTTATTTGTACAAAATCCTACTAAATTCCGATAACACCTGATTATGCAGCATCTCTGATATACAAAACCACATCCAGTGAAGTTGGCACGTTGTGTAATTCATAAATATAAACAGAATACAATGATTTGCAAATCCTTTTCAACTTATATTCAATTGAATAGACTGCAAAGACAAGATACTTAATGTTCCAACTGAGAAAATTAATTTTTTGTTGCAAATAATCATTAACTTTGAATTTAATGGCAGCAACACATTGCAAAAAAGTTGGCACAGGGGCATTTTTACCACTGTGTTACATGGCCTTTCCTTTTAACAACACTCAGTAAACGTTTGGGAACTGAGGATACACATTTTTGAAGGTTTTCAGGTGCAATTATTTCCCATTCTTGCTTGATGTACAGCTTAAGTTGTTCAACAGTCCGAAGTCTCCGTTGTGGTATTGTAGGCTTCATTTTCAATGGGAGACAGGTCTGGACTACAGGCAGGCCAGTCTATTTTACTATGAAGCCACAATGTTGTAACACGTAGTTTGGCATCGTCTTGCTGAAATAAGCAGGGGCGTCCATGATAATGTTGCTTGGGTGGCATCATATGTTGCTCCAAAACCTGTATGTACCTTTCAGCATTAATGGTGCCGTCACAGATGCCTAATACACTAATACACCCCCATACCATCACAGATGCTGACTTTTGAACTTTGCGCCTAGAACAATCCGGATGGTTCTTTTCCTCTTTGTTCCGGAGGACACCACATCCACAGTTTCCAAAAAAAAACAATTTGAAATGTGGACTCGTCAGACCACAGAACACTTTTACACTTTGCTTCAGTTCATCTTAGATGAGCTTGAGACCAGCTGGGTGTTGTTGATAAATGGCTTTCGCTTTGCATAGTAGAGTTTTAACTTGCACTTACAGATGTAGCGACAAACCGTAGTTCCTGAGCCCATGTGGTGATATCCTTTACGCACTGATGTCGCTTTTTGATGCAGTACCGCCTGAGGGATCGAAGGTCCCTAATATCATCGCTTACGTGCAGTGATTTCTCCAGATTCTCTGAACTTTTTGATTATATTACGGACCGTAGATGGTGAAATCCCTAAATTCCTTGCAATAGCTGGTTGAGAAATGTTGTTATTAAACTGTTCGACAATTTGCTAATGCTTTTGTTGATAAAGTGGTGACCCTCGCCCCCATCCTTGTTTTTAATGACTGAGCATTTCATGGAAGCTGCTCTTATACCCAATCATGGCACCCACCTGTTCCCACTTAGCCTGTCCACCTGTGGGATGTTCCAAATAAGTGTTTGATGAGCATTCCTCAACTTTCTCCGTCTTTTTTGCCACTTGTGCCAGCTTTTTTGAAACATGTTGCAGGCATCAAATTCCAAATGAGCTAATATTTGCAAAAAAAATAGCAATGCTTTCCAGTTTGAAGGTTAAATATCTTGTCTTTGCAGTCTATTCAATTGAACATAAGTTGAAAAGGATTTGCAAATCATTGTATTTTGTTTTTATTTACCATTTACACAACCAACTTCACTGGTTTGGGGGTTTGTAAAACCCAGTCTAAGTGTACAGTCTATGTTTTCCAATCCACACCACTTTGAAATATGTAGCTTCTATTTGCGGAAGGATACAAAAAAAAAAAAAAAAGGTATAATAATCTACAAAGTTATCTGTCAAAACTCTTGGATGTGAACACCACTGTATACATGCATCAAACATTGTAAATCTATTGATGAAATAAATTATTTTATTTTTCATGCCTCTCCTTAGTAGCTGCAAAGAATGATACGTTTCTGTGCATGGGGGGATGTTTGCGAGGAAGAAGCCGATGCTTAGAAGAGTTATAAACGAGCATGGGAGTGCGATTTAGGAGGAGAGAGTGCAGGAGGACTAATCGCCGTATTTCAGGCGGGGGAAACATTGATCTGAAGCAAGGTTTTAAGGAGAAGTCAAATAAAGGGTGCACGTGCTGTGCGACTGTTAATGTTGTCCTTGCCCAGAAAATGTTTGAATAGTGGAACTACTTTCTTACTTGCCTGCTTGGGGAAAAAAAAAAGTTTAAAGATACTGGGTGTCAGGAAGTCCTGCACATAATACTGTCCCAGTGCTCGAGGCGGGTAATTGAAAGTAATCAAGTATTCACATATTCCTAAGCGTTGAGCTGCTGAGCCACATCTCATTAACATCACAATGTTCTCTGCTGCCAGGAAGCTCCTTAATGAGCGGCCCACGCACTCCAGTCATGCAGCCGCAATAAACAAAAATACTTCAAATGGTTTTCTGTGCCAGACAGACATCAAATATTCCTCTGCTTCTGATAGTCGTGCAGATTTTGGAGCTACTGTACTTTGGCTCGGAGCGCATTCAGTGGTCCACATGAAAACATGTTGTCAAGAAAGTTGATCTTCATGAATATTTTCTTGCCAAGCTTGTATGTTATTGTTACCTTATGTAATATAGTAACTGTGTATAAGTGACAACAATCGAATTACTTACTAGCAGTATATATATATATATATATATATATATATATATATATATATATATATATATATATATATATATATATATATATATATATATATATATATATATATATATATATATATATATATATATTTGTTCTGTTGTGTTTATGTTGTGTTACGGTGCGGATGTTCTCCCGAAATGTGTCTGTCATTCTTGTTTGGTGCGGGTTCACAGTGTGGCGCATATTTGTAACAGTGTTAAAGTTGTTTATACGGCCACCCTCAGTGTGACCTGTATGGCTGTTGACCAAGTATGCATGGCATTCACTTGTGTGTGTGTGAAAAGCCGTAGATATTATGTGATTGGGCCGGCACGTCCGTGTACCACTACGTACAGCGGCGTTTTAAAAGTCATACATTTTACTTTTTGAAACCGATACTGATCATTTCCGATATTACAATTTAAAGCATTTATCAGCCTATATTATCTCTCTATATATATATATACAGTATATATATAGTCAAGGTTTCTGTGGTTTATCCGTTATACAGTGCGGAATATACGTTAGGTCAGGAAAAAAACACAAGAGGCTATATCATCCCTACAAGCCTGTTTCGCAGGTTTCCCTATTATTTATATACATTATATATGTAAAATCCCCTGACGAGCAGGGAAACCTGCGAAACAGGCTTGTAGGGATGATATAGCCTCTTGTTGTTATGAATCATTGACCTATTGAAGTCTCAAAATACTTCACTTCAAAAATTCCATTTTATAGTATTTATTTTTAAGATAATATTGCATATATTGTGTGTTTGCCATCAAAAAACAAAGTTATATATGACAAAAAGAGCATAAAACTGACAAACTGAAAAAAAAAACATTACAAAACGTATAATCAACAGATAGATCTGAAGTGAATGTAGAGATTTAAGCGGTGAAAGTTAAAACATTTAATTAAAACAAATTATGTATGACTTATTTTTAACAGTTTTATAAGTGGGGCCCTTTTGGATCCCTGAGAATTTTAGCCAGATTAAAAAAACTAAAAAAAAAACCTAAAAAATCATTGTTTAAAACAAAATAATTAATCAAAATCAGTGTTGTTATGAATTATTGACCAGTTGAAGTCTCAAATTACTTAACTTCAAAAATTCCACTTTATAATATTTATGTTTAGGATAATATTGCATATTTTGTGTGTTTGCCATAAAAAAAAAAAAAGTTATATATGACAGAAAGAGCATAAAACGAACAAACCAAAAAAAAAACATCAAAAATTATAAAAACTTTTAATCGACAGATGGAGCTAAAGTTGATCTAGAGATTTAAAAGATTTAAGGAAAACATTTTTAAAAAATTCTAAATTATGTATGACTTATTTTTAACAGTTTTATAAGTGGGGCGCTTTTGGATCCCTGAGAATATTAGCCAAATTAAAAAATAAAAATTTTTTTTTAAAAAAATTGGTCATTGTTTAAAACATAATAATTAATCAAAATCAGTGTTGTTATGAATTATTGACCTGAATTATTATGATGATTATTGAAGTTTCCAGTTACTTCACATCAAATGTTGTACTTTAAAAACAAATTGGGTGGGACATGTTGCATATGGTGTGTTTTTGCCATAAAAAACAGTTTTTTTTTTTTCCAAAAAGAATATAGAAAAAACAAACAAAATAAAACATTACTTTTTATATATATATATATACACTACCGTTCAAAAGTTTGGGGTCACCCAAACAATTTTGTGGAATAGCCTTCATTTCTAAGAACAAGAATAGACTGTCGAGTTTCAGATGAAAGTTCTCTTTTTCTGGCCATTTTGAGCGTTTAATTGACCCCACAAATGTGATGCTCCAGAAACTCAATCTGCTCAAAGGAAGGTCAGTTTTGTAGCTTCTGTAACGAGCTAAACTGTTTTCAGATGTGTGAACATTATTGCACAAGGGTTTACTAATCATCAATTAGCCTTCTGAGCCAATGAGCAAACACATTGTACCATTACAACACTGGAGTGATAGTTGCTGGAAATGGGCCTCTATACACCTATGTAGATATTGCACCAAAAACCAGACATTTGCAGCTAGAATAGTCATTTACCACATTAGCAATGTATAGAGTGTATTTCTTTAAAGTTAAGACTAGTTTAAAGTTATCTTCATTGAAAAGTACAGTGCTTTTCCTTCAAAAATAAGGACATTTCAATGTGACCCAAACTTTTGAACGGTAGTATATATATATATATATATATATATATATATATATATATATATATATATATATATATATATATATATATATATATATATATATATATATATGTATATGGAAATGTAATCATAAAAAACATAAAAATTATAACAATAATAACATATTATACTTATTTTTAACATTTTTATGACAGAGCATTTGAGAGGAGCCTTAAGGGTTAAAAAAAAAGATAGAAAATAAAACATTCACGTCTAAATTAATACATATAAATTCACTATATAATATTTATGTTATTATTTTTTTAGATAAGAGAGAATATATGTTTAATGTGACGCTTAAAGGTCACAATGTTATGTTTTATTTTGAAATTACGTATTATTGATTTTGTACGTTTTGATTTTTTAGTTGCTGGATAATTTGTTCTCATGTTTTTTTTTCTTTTTGCACGTATAATTTTGTTGGACCTTAAGAGGAACAGCCGCAGCTAATCAAGATCTTAATAAACTAAAGAGCTCGAGAAAACACCTAACAAGATGCACAAATACTACACAACATACTGTAATAATCCCAGGAATGTAGGCTCATACGACTTATTTGTTTGTCTTGTCTTTATTGTGCAAATTACAACGTGTAATTCAACCACACAACAGCTTCCAATGTGCGTCTACCTCCTTTTCCCGGCAAAACTCGAACCCTTACTTCCAATCAACAACGTCACTTCCCTAGCTCCCCCGGAAGTCCCGCCCCCCCAGCCAAAGCCATTGGCTAACACCCCGTAGCCAGCCGCTACAATACTTAAACGTCGCTATTTTTAAAACTCACATTACCGCAACACGACTATCTCTCTTGGTTTTTAAACATTAATGTCACTTCCGGTGTGTGTTTTTTTTTTTTTTTTTTTTAACATTAATGTAACTTCCGGTGTTGCTCCTGTTCCTTTAAGACGCTCCGTGCGCGAGAGGAGGGCGTGTCCATGTGAGCTAGCCCCTGCAGTAGGTATACATAGACGTACGCACACACACGCACTTTCGCGCCTGCCTTAATATTGAGCCGTGCTGTGTTTTTTTTTGTGGGATATACACTGAAATATCTTCCGAAAGAAACCCACTTTTTATTTTTTGGTTCGCATTGTGACCGTGAGATGCGTGGACCTCCTCAGCCCCCTCCTTCTCCTTTGTCAATCTGCTGGGGGGCCTCAACGTGGACCGGCTTTTTATTTTTTTGAATGACATGAAAGGTAAGCGTGCCGGCTATTAACACCACCAGTGTTCATTTTTTAAACCGTATTATGTGTTATGACGTCATGTTCTGGTGCCCCCAGGGGGGCCCACGGTGTGCATGGCAGCTGATGCTTTTGTGTGGGAGCTACTTATTGTTCCCCTGCTACTTGCGCCCGCCCTGCTGTGTGCTTAATGCTTGTCATGGCACATCAATACGTCCCATTGCAATCAGCCTGATGGAGGCCATTGTCGTCATAAGTCCATCCTTTTCATTTAAGCAATATTGAAGAAATGCTATTAACGTACACTCTCCTAAAGACGCTTTTTATTTTTTTAAATAAGTACTAATGGCGACCCCAAAAGGGACAAGCGGTAGGAAATGGATGGATGGATGGACCCCTAATACACATGCTCATAAACAAAAAGAGTAATTTGACATCAATTCAATAACATGTAGATTTACTGCATATAATAATAGTAGTTTTGATTGTTTTGGTAAGCATTTTGAATATTACATTTTGCCCTGTTAATAAGTTAGCTAGCTACATTTAAAAAAAAATTGATCTACCATTATACTAACATTAGACACACTGAGAACAATCCACTTCCAAGTGGACCGGACTGGTAAAAATCACGGCGCGATAACTTCAAAATAAAGACAACTTCAGATTGTTTTGTTTAAAAATAGAACAAGCACATTCTGAATTTGTACAAATCAAAATGTTGGGCCCTGTGATGAGGTGGCGACTTGTCCAGGGTGTACGCTGCCTTCCGCCCAATAGGCTCCAGCGACCCCAAAAGGGACAAGCGGTAGAAAATGGACGAATGGATACACACACTGAGAAAAATCTACCCCCAAGTGAGCCGGACTGGTAAAATCACGGCGCGATAACTTAAAAATAAAGACAATTTTAGGTTATTTTGTTTAAAAATAGAACAAGCACATTCTGAAATTTGTACAAATCAAAATGTTGGGCCCTGTGATGAGGTGGCGACTTGTCCAGGGTGTACCCCGCCTCCCGCCCGATAGACTCCAGCACCCCCCGCGACTCCAAAAGGGACAAGCGGTAGAAAAAATGGATGGATGGATGGATAGACACACTGAGAAAAATCTACTCCCAAGTGGGCCGGACTGGTAAAATCATGGTGCCATAACTTAAGAATAAAGGCAACTTCAGGTTGTTTTGTTTAAAAATAGAACAAGCACATTCTAAAATTGTACAAATCAAAATGTCGGGCCCTGCGATGAGGTGGCGACTTGTCCAGGGTGCACCCCGCCTTCCGCCCGAATGCAGCTGAGATAGGCTCCAGCACCCCCCGCCGCCCCAAAAGGGACAAGGGTAGAAAATGGACGGATGGATAGACACACTGAGAAAAATCTACTCCCAAGTGGGCCGGACTGGTAAAAATCACGGCGCGATAGCTTAAAAATAAAGACAACTTCAGGTTGTTTTGTTTAAAAATAGAACAAGCACATTCTGATATTATACAAATCAAAATGTTGGGCCCTATGATGAGGTGGCGACTTGTCCAGGGTGTACCCCGCCTTCCGGCCAATAGGCTCCAGCGACCCCAAAAGGGACAAGCGGTAGAAAATGGACGAATGGATAGACACACTGAGAAAAATCAACTCCCAAGTGGGCCGGACTGGTAAAATCACGGCGCGATAACTTAAAAATAAAGACAACTTCAGGTTGTTTTGTTTAAAATAAGAACAAGCACATTCTGAAATTTGTACAAATCAAAATGTTGGGCCCTGTGATGAGTGAGGTGGCGACTTGTCCAGGGTGTACCCCGCCTTCCGCCCTAATGCAGCTGAGTTAGGCTCCAGCACCCCCCGCGACCCCAAAAGGTACAAGCGGTAGAAAATGGATGGATGGATAGCTAAAGATAGATAGATAAATATGTCATTTATATTGTTAGCTAATACCTAAATAAATATCTATTTATCTTGTTAGCTCCTGATGTTAAAAATATAATAGCTAACGATATAAATTACATATTTATTTAGCTATTAGCTATTACGCTAACTAGACAAATTAGATGGTTATTTAGCAATAGCTATTAAGCTAACTAGATAAATAGCTAACATTAATATATATATATTTCATTAAACTATAAATATAATAAATAGCTATAAATATACATATATATATATTTATATTTAGCTAAAAGCTATAAACTAAATACATATTAATTTAGTTTAATGAAATATATATATATATATATATATATATATATATATATATATATATATATATATATATATATATATATATATATATATATATATATATATATATATATATATATATATATATATATATATATATATCTTATCGTTATCAACGGCTAACTAGCTAAACAGATAGCTACTTTTATTTAATTTAGAAGTTACACCATTTAGCTTTCTAGATCAATAGTTATCCAGTTATTTTAATAGCTATAAAGTAAATAAATATTAATTTAGTTTAATGGAATAGATATGTATTAATGTTAGCTATTTATCAAGTTAGCTTAGTAGCTAATATCTAAATAACTTATTTCATTTAGAAGTTACGTCATTTAGCTTTCTAGATCAATATTTATCTAGTTAGTTTAATAGCTATAAACTAAATAAATATTAATTTAGTTTAATGGAATAGATATGTATTAATGTTAGCTATTTATCAAGTTAGCTTAGTAGCTAATATCTAAATAACTTATTTCATTTAGAAGTTACGTCATTTAATTTTCTAGATCAATAGTTATCTAGTTATTTTAATAGCTATAAAGTAAATAAATATTAATTTAGTTTAGTGGAATAGATATGTATTAATGTTAGCTATTTATCAAGTTAGCTTAGTAGCTAATATCTACATAACTTATTTAATTTAAAAGTTACATCATTTAGCTTTCTAGATCAATAGTTATCTAGTTAGTTTAATAGCTATAAACTAAATAAATATTCATTTACTTTAATGGAATAGATATGCATTAAATGTTAGCTATTTATCTAGTTATCTTAATAGCTAATATCTAAATAACTTTTATTTCATTTAGAAGTTACGTCATTTAGCTTCCTAGATCAAGTTATATAATTAGTTTAAAAGCTATAAACTAAATACATATGAATTTAGTTTAATGAAATAGGTATATATTAATGTTAGCTATTTATCTAGTTAGCTTAATAGCTAATTGCTAAATAACTATCTGATTTGTCTAGTTAGCATAATAGCTAAATAAATATGTAATTTATATCGTTAGCTAATACCTAAATAAATATCTATTTATCTAGTTAGCTCCTGATGCTAAAGCTAAATGATGTAACTGCCTAATGAAATAATAGTAGCGAGTGCTACTAATATCGATTAAATACAAGTTGTACTAGCTACTATTACTTCATTATTTTATCACATTTTAATTTTCCTGAGGGAACTCTCCTGAAGGAATCAATAAAGTACTATCTATCTATCTATCTATCTATTAGTCAGTTAGCTTTAGCATCAGGAGCTAACTCGATAAACAGATACTGGTAGCACAAGCTACCATTATTTCTATAACAAATATTTATTATTTTAGTTCTTCGGGCACTCCATTGATCGCATGTTCGCAACTGGACTGTTTGGCTTGTCTTAGAAGAGTAGGCTTCATCATCAGTTCATGCTCATAGATCTAGTCTTGGACTTGGATAGGTCAGATATGACCAGATGTGCCCTGAGAATACAATGAACCTGGATGAATGAGAACATCCATATACTGTACACCTTTCGTCATTTAGTTTTAGCAGCAACAAGCTAAGTGTCGATGGAATGTGGAGTGAGTGATGTGTTTATTGACCAATGAGTATTAGCTGATGTACTTCCACAGCTTTACCTTTTCACAAGGAGACAATGTTATCAGTGGTCATCGTGTGAGGCCTCCTTTGTTTTGGCAGCTTCCTTAGTGTCACCTTTGACCTTTCTTGTCCAAACTTGGGGTGGGGGGGGTCTTCATGACATGACAGTGGATGCTGTGATTGATGTCAATAATGAGCTGGGCTCAAGCTGAGCCTGTTTATTTACAAAAGCCAAAACCAGTGAAGTTGGCACGTTGTGTAATTCGTAAATAAAAACAGGATACAATGATTCGCAAATCCTTTTCAACTTATATTCAATTGAATAGACTGCAAAGACAAGATATTTAATGTTTTTTTTGCAAATAATCATTAACTTAGAATTTAATGGCACTAACACATTGCTGAAATAAGCAGGGGCGTCCATGATAACGTTGCTTGGATGGCAACATATGTTGCTCCAAAACCTGTATATACCTTTCAGCATTAATGGTGCCTTCACAGATGTGTAAGTCACCTTTGTCTTGGGCACTAATACACCCCCATACCATCACAGATGATGGCTTTTGAACTTTGCGCCTAGAACAATCCGGGTGGTTCTTTTCCTCTTTGTTCCTGAGGACACGACGTCTACAGTTTCCAAAAGCAATCTGAAATGGGGACTCGTCAGACCACAGAACAGTTTTCCAATTTGCATCAGTCCATCTTCGATTAGCTCGGGCCCAGCGAAACCGGCGACATTTCAGGGTGTTGTTGATAAATGGCTTTAACTTTGCATAGTAGAGTTTTAACTTGCACTTACAGATGTAGCGACAAACTGTAGTTACTGACAGTGGTTTTCTGAAGTGTTCCTGAGCCCATTTGGTGATATCCTTTACACACTGGTATCGCTTTTTGATGCAGTACCGCCTGAGGGATCGAAGGTCCGTAATATCATCGCTTACGTGCAGTGATTTCTCCAGATTCTCTGAACCTTTTGATGATATTACGGACCGTAGATGGTGAAATCCCTAAATTCCTTTACGATAGCTGGTTGAGAAATGTCGTTCTTAAACTGTTCGACAATTTGCTCACTCATTTGTTCACAAAGTGGTGACCCTCGCCCCCATCCTTGTTTGTGAATGACTGAGCATTTCATGGAAGCTGATTTTATATCCAATCATGGCACCCACCTGTTCCCAATTAGCCTGTTCACCTGTGGGATGTTCCAAATAAGTGTTTGATGAGCTTTCCTCAACTTTCTCAGTCTTTTTTGCCACTTGTGCCAGCTTTTTTTGAAACATGTTGCAGGCATCAAATTCCAAATGAGCCTATAATTGCAAAAAATAACAACGTTTTCCAGTTTGAACGTTAACTTTCTTGTCTTTGCAGTCTATTTAATTGAATATAAGTTGAAAAGGATTTGCAAATCATTGCATTCTGTTTTTATTTACCATTTACACAACGTGCCAACTTCACTGGTTTTGAGGTTTGTACTTTTATGGAGGGTTTACCTGCAAACTAGTCAGGAGAGATTTTACTCCACCTCAACACGTGTTTAACGCCTGGAGGAGAAAGTTTGCCTTTTTCTTCTTTGTTGCCATCTCTGCGTGGTCACAGCTAACAATTTGCAGAAAGAACTGTAAAAAAAAAAAAAGAGCCTCCCGGGATGTTATTTGTGGCGTCCGTGTATGAACATGTTTGTGCGCTCCTTACAGGCCTTGTGTGTGTGTCTGTCCAGGCCCTTCACATTCCAGGAAATACCAACATAAACTGTTAGTTGTTATCCATGAATGCCTCCGAGGATGTGAAACTGCTGCCGACTCGCTCTCGGAAGCCATGAAATGTCTTTGGATGAATTGATTGTGTTCACATTCTGCCATGGTGACTACAGACCGAGACTAAGACAAAGACTGGGTTCCGGTAGCAAACTCATTTAAAATGACACCGTTCTTATGCACTTTTAGTTTAAAACTAACTTGTTTTTGTCAATTGTTCAGCATTTTGGTCCATATAAACAAAACGGAAAAAAATATAGTTTTTATAACCGCTTTTTGGAGCCTGAGAGCGCTAACATCCAAGTAGAAGTGTAGCGTTTTCATGTTGGCGTTAAGTATTCAATGTTTCGGTACCAGAGTATGTCACAAGTTATGCGACAATTGCGGCCCACAGCAATCAGAATCAGAAATACTTTATTAATTAAGATTTTCAGCACAATCCCATTCAAGATCAGACAAACATTACAGGGAGACAGAACAGGATCGCTGACGGGTCTGCTAACTTCCGGCGCCCCTTACAAAAAAGGTGAGAAACGGGTAAACGCTGGGGGGAGATGAGAAAAAAAAAAGCAGTCTAAGCCTGGGCCCCTGGAGAGGAGGTCCAGACTGAGGCCAAGGGGGAAAAAACCTCATAGCCATAGCACACATAAACATGTAAGAGGGAAACATCAAAGAACACAAAGGACATTAAAGACATTAAAAGAGCAGAGCTGATGCAACCAGCTGCCACTCTAGCAGTGCCACTTCTACACACAGCCCCAAAAGTTAAAAAAAAAATCAACCAATAATATACATTGCACACACACGATTGCACCATGCATAGACAAGCAACCAAACAAAAACATAATTTCAACACCCACACACACTGTGGTGGCCTCTGCGGTGTTCCACGCCATCGTCTGCTGGGGTGGGTGGAGCAGACCCAACAAAGCAACCAATAATATACATTGCGCACACATGATTGCAACATGCATAGACAAGCAACCAAACAAAAACATAATTTCAACACTCACGCACGCTGTGGTGGCCTCTGCGGTCTTCCACGCCAGCGTCTGCTGGGGTGGGGGGGAGCAGACCCAACAAAGCAACCAAAAGAGCCGACTCCGCCCTCTGCCAATGTTGTTACGTTTTGTACGTTAGTTGCGCACATTTGTCATGCAAAGTAAATAATCCAATTTAAAATACTAAACATACGTGCCAACTAAGACAGTTTCATTTGATCGCTGAAAACGGTTGTCTGTTCTTCTAAATGAAGTCTCGTTCAAAACAACAATGACGGCCCACAGCGTTGTTCCTTGTTTGCTAACATTTTTAATGCAACATGTACTTTTGTTTAGTAAAAAAACAAAACATATTCAACCAATAATATACATTGCGCACACATGATTGCACCATGCATAGACAAGCAACCAAACAAAAACATGATTTCAACACCCACACACACTGTGGTGGCCTCTGCGGTGTTCCACGCCATCATCTGCTGGGGTGGGTGGAGCAGACCCAACAAAGCAACCAAGAGAGCCGACTCCACCTTCGGCCAATGTAGTTACATTTTGTAGGTTAGTTGCGCACATTTGTCATGCAAAGTAAATAATCCAATTTAAAATACTTAACATTAGGGGTGTAATGGTACGTGTATTTGTATTGAACCGTTTCGGTATGGGGGTTCCGGTTCGGTTCGGAGGTGTACCGAACGAGTTTCCACACAGACATATTAAGTAGCGTAACACACGTTGTGTCAACAATGCACACCGAGGCACAACACACGGCATGCTAGCAGCTAACGGGCTACGATAGACTGACCATACGTCCTCTTTTTCACCGGACATGTCCTCTTTTGCGGAGCTGTCAGGGCGGAGTTTCTTAAATGCCTCAAATGTCCGGCATTTTGAGTTAGGGTTGCGTGTATTTTCAATGTACGTTCAGGGTTAAGAAGGGGTTAAAAACAAAACCAATGATAAACGCGCATGCGTCGCCAGGCTCTGCTTTTTATCCATAGATTTATCAGATTTCATTTTTTATTATCTATAGCGGGGGTGTCAAAAGTGTGCCCCGGAGGCCATTTGCGGCCCACAGCTAATGTTTTAAAGGCCCACGGCACATTCTAAAAATACTATTAAAATAAACAAAAACATGAAATAAAAAAGCTTAAATGTGAAATGTAATTTAGAAAAAGTTGCAATGTTGACTAATAAAACAAAGCTGTTTTTTTTTTTCTTTCAAACTGTCATTGCTCAAAACATAATATTGAATCAAAATCAATGTTATTATGAATTATTGACCTATCAAAGGTTCCGATTACTTCACATCAAATATTCCACTAAGAAAAATATTTTTGGTGGAAGATTTTGCAAATTTGGTAAATAAATAACCCAAAAATTTATATTTTGTTGTTTTCTTACTGTAGCAAAAATTAACTGAACCGTGACCTCTAAACTGAGGTATGTACAACCGAAATTTTTGTGTACCGTTACACCCCTACTTAACATACATGCCAACTAAGACTTCGATCGCTGAAAACGGTTGACTGTTCTTCTAAATGAAGTCTCGTTCAAAACAACAATGACGGCCCACAGCGTTGTTCCTTGTTTGCTAACATTTTTAATGCAACATGTACTTTTGTTTAGGGCCGCAACGATTAATTCAACAGGAAAAAAAGATTTATATTCTTATATTAATGTTTGATTTATATTCTCTTGCTTCTATTCTTGCTATTCTTCTATTTGATGACTGTAACTAGTAAAAAACCTAAACATTTTGGATGGCATGGAGTACCCAGAACTTTAAATATGCTGACATGTTTTTTTGTTCTTTTTAACGGCTGCTGCAATAGAGCACACATGAGTGCTGTGGTTTGTGGTTGCCATGATATGTGTGGCGGCGAAGAGCTGATTTTTTTTATTTTTGTATTAATGCACACATGTTAAAAGTGCAATTTTATTGTTTATAATGTGCATTTATTAGGAAAAAAAAAAAAGAATAAAGGTTATAGCAAGCAGAAAAAGCCTTGTTTATATTTTCCCTGAAATACGCATTGAGGCTATAAAGCAGGGGTGTCAAACTGATTTTAGATCGGGGGCCACATAGAGCAAAATCTACTCCCAAGTGGGCTGCACTGGTGAAATCACGGCACGATAACTTAAAAATAAAGACAACTTCAGATTGTATTCTATGTTTAAAAATAGAACAAGCACATTCTGAACATGTTCAAATCATAATATTATTTTTTTTTACACTTACATGTTGCGGTTAACAGTATTCTATCTTTATTTGGCGTTATTTATACTTTCTGAATAAATTATGTGATAATGTTCATCAGTCTACTCATTGGTGTTCATTGTCAATCTATCAAGATAAACAAATATTATCAAAATCAAATTACAGGATGTTATTTATGTAGTTTGCTCATTTTCCTCGACTAGTGCACTAACATGTGGTTTATTATTTTTACATATGTTGCATAATCTACAACGATACAAATAATTGCTATTGCCACATCTAGTGGACACATTTAGAACAGCAGTTTCTTTCATTCAAAAATTTCGGCTCATTTTTATACTTAGCAAACTCATCTCGCAGGCTGGATAAAACCTGTTTGCGGGCCGTACGTTTGACACCCTTGCTATAAAGTGTGTTATATTCTATTAATCGAGTAAACTAAATGATAGATTGCTCGATTACTAAAATAACTGATCGCTGCTGCCCTACTTTGCCCGATGCTACAGTGACTAGCGGAGTCACAATGCTTGCAAATTTCCATTTTTAAACGTGCACATTCGTCAATCTTGGGTATTTTAAGAATGGTTTTGGATGAAAATCTGCAATCTTTTGGAAAAAAATAGAACAAGTCTGACCAAAAATTGTAAGGACACCCGCTGGCGTCGCCAACTACCGGCATGGCATTGCATATTAATGTTTTCGCAGGTCCTTTCAAGTTTTCATCAGAACACTGCCATGTAAACCAATCCTCAGTTTCACTTGAAACAGTTCATAATATCCTTTTCAATAATGTCTCTTTTATAACGTTGTTGGGCCACTATGTCATTGTGAGCTTGTCTCGCATGTCATAGTGTGAAAGGCTTTGACTGGTGCTTTTGTTTGGCGCCATTGTGCTCGTCCCTATGAGCCAGCGCTGTGGAAATGGTGTTGTACAAACCTGCTGGTTAATGGTAAACCACTCTGTTGATTTACGTAATCATTGATTGTTTAATGCTCAGCTGTTTGGTAGCTTCAGACTGGCGGCTTGCTCGCTCTGCAATTATGGCACTTAAAAACAGGATTCTTTGTACCCCGTAATTTCCCCTCGCATACCTTCCATCGTAAAAAGGAATGCATGGAGTTTTTTTGCACCAGTCTGTCAAGATGGAGCCTCCGCATCTGGTCGGCCTCTTTTGAGACTGACCCAGTGTCTTCCTATGGTAATTATTGCATGGACACACATGGAGCAGCAGATCCGTTAGTTCATTATAATGTGTCGATGGAGATAGGAGTGGTGTTTGTTTGCTTGGTCTTGTTTACACAGGAAGGGCAGGAGGCGGAGTAGATTTCCGGCGAAGGGATAGCAGGCGTCGGTCGGTCATTTTCTCCCTGCCCTTCCTGTCAACGTAACCCTTCCACTCTTCGACATGGGGGACATAATATCCAACCAGGCCTGGAAAACAGAAGTAGCCAAGAAAGTCTGCGTGATGCTGAGAAACGTATTCTTGAGCCAAAATACCATTGAAAGAATACTGAATACTGTAATGGTTAAGACATCAGAGCTAGTCATAGGTGCCCCATGGTGGATGTGAACAGCTTAGACATTTATGAAAAACATGTATGCTTTGCCTTTGGCAAAAATGACTTCCAAGTACTACTTGTTCAGCTGGAATTCCAATCGTGACGAACCAGTATCTATTTGTGTGAACATGAACTACAGATACTCACTTATGGTGTAGAACTAGGGATGTGTGATTTGTTTTCAAGCCAATACAGATAACTTCCTGCTCCACAAGACATAACGAGTTACCGATAACCGATCACATATATTATTCAGTATTTTTTAATTGTAGATTTGACTGTAGTTTGTGCGGAACTGGAGGTTAGAAAGACTCAAAGGTTAAGATTTGTCCTAACCAATAGGGCAGTAGTACTGAGGTAGAGCATGTCAAAAGTTCACATACACTTGGGAAGGACATAATGTCATGGCTGTCATGAGTTTCCAATAATTTCTACAACTCTTTTTTTGGTGTTCCTGGGATTAAAGGCCTCACCTTTTCGCCTCCAAACATATTGCTGGGTATTGTGGCCAAACAGCTCAATTTTTGTTTCATCTGACATCACATGGACAAAGATAAGACCTTCTGGAGGAAAGTTCTGTGGTCAGATGAAACAAAAATTGAGCAATACCCA
Source organism: Entelurus aequoreus (assembly GCF_033978785.1). Lineage (NCBI taxonomy): Eukaryota > Metazoa > Chordata > Actinopteri > Syngnathiformes > Syngnathidae > Entelurus > Entelurus aequoreus. The sequence goes on from NC_084755.1 coordinate 13,664,939, forward strand.
GCAATATGTTTGGAGGAGAAAAGGTGAGGCCGTTAATCCCAGGAACACCAATTCCTACTGTCAAGTATGGTGGTGGTAGTATTATGCTCTGGGCCTGTTTTGCTGCCAATGGAACTGGTGCTTTACAGAGAGTAAATGGGACAATGAAAAAGGAGGATTACCTCCAAATTCTTCAGGACATCCTAAAATCATCAGCCCGGAGGTTGGGTCTTGGGTGCAGTTGGGTGTTCCAACAGGACAATGACCCCAAACACATGTCAAAAGTGGTAAAGGAATGGCTAAATCAGGCTAGAATTAAGGTTTTAGAATGGCCTTCCCAAAGTCCTGACTTAAACGTGTGGACAATGCTGAAGAAACAAGTCCATGTCAGAAACCCAACAAATTTAGCTGAACTGCACCAATTTTGTCAAGAGGAGTGGTCAAAAACTCAACCAGAAGCTTGCCAGAAGCCTGTGGATGGCTACCAAAAGCGCCTTATTGCAGTGAAACCCAGAAGATTTGGTCACATTTTCAGTAGACTCATATTAAATTCATAAAAGAACCAAGCTTCATGAATGTAACCAACAAGTATGTGCTCCAATCACTCTAATACAAAAAAATAAGAGTTGTAGAAATTATTGGAAACTCAAGACCGCCATGACATTATGTTCTTTACTTTTGACCACGACTGTACATACAAAAGATCAATAGTGAAGCTTATGTCATCCATCCATCCATTTTTATACCGCTTTTCCCTTTCGGGGTCGCCGGGGGGCTGGAGCCTATCCCAGCTGCACTAGGGCGGAAGGCAGGGTACACCTTGGACAAGTCGTCAGCTCATCGCATGGCCAACACAAATAGACAGACAACATTCACACTCACATTCACACACGAGGGCCAATCAGCCTATCCCCAGGTGCATGTCTCTTGTTGGTGGGAGAAAGCCGGAGTACCCGGAGAGAACCTACACAGTCACGGGGAGAACATACAAACATTCAAACGCCACACTGAAAGACCACGAGCCCAGGAACCACACCCAGGACCTTTCTCGCTGTGAGGCGCGAGTACTAACCACTCCCTCACCGTGCTGCCCAAGCTTATGTCATGATTTGCATTAATCAGTGTGTGCAGAGGTGTAGCAATCACGTCGAATTTTCTAACAAACATACAACCAAAAAGTAGCAACGGCTCAGAAGTGCAAACCGTGGCTCCAGGTGGTCTGCTGCCCTCTGGGTCCAATGTCTTGAGCGATGGTAGGGGGCAGGGTCTTATGCATCTCTGATATTCCAGCGGTCACTGGTTCGGGTGTATAGTTGTATCTATGGACTGTTCGCACTGGCGTCTTGCTGCTGGAGGAAGCAATCCAGTGTGTCTGGATGCTTTCCTGTCACATCTTGGTGTCCATGGTTGACAGTTTAGCCTGTTGGGGCGAACACGCGCAAGTTGGCTGTGGAACTCAAATGAAGGAGAGTGGCTTGGCGTCCCCCCCCCCCCTCCATGGCCACCTCAGCGGGGAAATCTGAGGCTTGCTAAGTAAACTAGCGCCATCATTTAATTTCCTATGAGGAAAGTGTAGATCTCATTAGCTCTACGGTCGTCTGTGGCAGGCTTTTTGCATTTTTCCAGTCCATTGGTGGTGTGGAAATGGCCAACAGACGTTTTTGCAGCTGACTTTGGTCTGCTGCTTCGTTGGCGTAGACATCTTCAATGGATTATTTGGGGTGGCTAGTAAGGTTTGATGTGCCAAAGCTGTTTTTTATTCTTTCTCACAGACTGTTTGCTTGACATTTGGTGCGGGTGACACACCCGGGATGTTTTCCTCTGTCGGAATAAAAAAAAAGTCCTGCATGACTGACTTCATATTTGTTTGTGTGTTCATGTGTAGTAAAGACCACCTTTGGGGTGGGAGTGCTTGATTTTTTTACCCTAAACCAGTGGTTCCTAACCTTGTTGGAGGTACCGAACCCCACCAGTTTCATATGCACATTCACCGAACCCTTCTTTAGTGAAAAATGAAATGTTTTTTGTTTTTTTTGTTCAAATTCAAGACAAAGTTATGTTTTTTTTACTAGTGCACAAAATGAACCGTGCATGAACATCACCTTGTTCAAAGAACAAAACCAACACAGTGCATGAACTCACAACAAATTACACACTTGCAATTCAGATGGAAAATTAGAGGGAACATTGTTTGGGGGTATCCATAATACTTAGACTTCCTTTTTATTGTCATTCAAATGTTAACTTTACAGTACAGATATGGCGATAGGTAGATGTTTCTATTTACACGATTGATTGATTGAATGAAACTTGTATTAGTAGATTGCACAGTACTGTGCATATTCCGTACAATTGACCACTAAATGGTAACACCCGAATAAGTTTTTCAACTAAGTCGGGGACCACGTTAATCAATTCATGACTCTGGTGTGTCTTGACCGCTGCGGCGGAGGCTCTGCCGAACCCCTGAGGCCGACTCACCGAACCCCTAGGGTTCGATCGAACCCAGGTTAAGGACCACTGCCCTAAACCATGTACAGCACAGTATAAGTAATCTTGGCTTATTGGAGCTTTCTTTTACATTAATGGTTATGAGACATTTTTTAAAAATATTTATGACGTCATAATTTCTAATATCAGCCCAATAATTAGTATGCACTCCTACTTAGAACAGTGGTTCTCAACTGGTTTGACTGTGGTAACCACCATTGTCTCTTCTTGGATAAAATTAGTATGCCTACCAGCAGCCATATGTTAGGAAGTACTCCAAATACAGAAGATACTTGTCCCGTTGTAATTTGTAAGCATGATAGGGTGTGGTTTTTGTAGTTTCCTGCAACACACCTAGCCTAGTTCAGCATTTTATATAGGTTGTGATTACCTAACGTCACGTCCGGCTCAATAAATATGCAGGGCTCAAAGTGGTGGTGAAGCGAGTGTCGGTTGTCAAAGCGTTCTGAGCAGTATTTTGCCGTTCTCAAAGAAAAATGCGTTGTTTCAGGCTGTTGGAACCGTTCAAATCGCGAAAAGTCTTCAGAGTTTCTCGAGAGGTAATCAAAAAGGGCGAAGGACTGAAAGATTTTACCAAGCAAACGTACAAGTTTGCAGTGATCACTTTGTTAAAGGTTTGTTTGATATATTTTTAACGTTTAGTATTTCCCATTAAAGTATTATATTGATATTATTTGTATTTTATCTTGTTTTGAAACTCTTAAAACTTCTTTTGGCTATGGGTGTTTCGTAAACCACCAATTCAGGAAGTCTAAATAAAAGAAAGCAAATGTCAGCAAAACCTAAAAGAGTTGAGCTTTTACTAAAAGTAGCAATCATAAATGTAGCTTTCATCACATACACAATGTTGACATATATATAGTTCTATTTTGATAAAGACGGCGAAAACCACACGTACTGGCAACAATAACAATGTAACATGGCTGAAACTTACCCAGCCAGTACAGTGACCTTTGACCACTTCTTCGTCTTCTTTCACAAACAGCCAGGTCTCCGGTGGGGTCTCGGATTATCTTTATGAGGAGTTAACATAATGGGAAAAAAATATAAAAACAATGACTCAAGGCTATAGAACTTTAATATACCTGGAATGATACCCAAAGTGCCATCAGCAACGGCTGTGAGTAGAATGGCAGAGGCTAGAATCAAACCTGTAACCCTTAACTTGCATGGCTGCTCTACCGTCTGCTCCAAACCGTCCTCGTATGATGCCAAGTTGAATCATGAAATGCAACCTTACCCAAGCAAAAACGATACACAAATTATTTGGGAATATCTTGATACCATCTTACTTCAATCAATCAATCAACGTTTACTTATATAGCCCTAAATCACAAGTGTCTTAAAGGGCTGCACAAGCCACAACTACATCTTCGGCTCAAAAACTCAACCCAATGGGATGACAATGAGAAACCTTGGAGGGGATAATATTATGAGAGTCCAGTCCATAGTGGATCTAACATAATAGTGAGAGTCCAGTCCATAGAGAGTCAAGTCTTTGACCCAGCCACACAAAAATAAGTTCTAGGTCTCTGTGCTTTTCCAAGCTTGCATCTGTTTTGTTGTGTAGAATGATATTTCTGGGAACGCGACCAACGGATAATCCTTGGGATCACTCGACAATAGAGATGTCCGATAATGGCTTTTTTGCCGTTATTCCGATATTGTCCAACTCTTAATTACCGATTCAGATATCAACCGATGCCCATATATACAGTCGTGGAATTAATTATTATTATGCCTAATTTTGTTGTGATGCCCCGCTGGATGCATTAAACAATGTAACAAGGTTTTCCAAAATAAATCAACTCAAGTTATGGAAAAAAAAAATGCCAACATGGCACTGCCATATTTATTATTGAAGTCACAAAGTGCATTTTCTTTTAGCATGCCTCAAAACAGCAGCTTGGAATTTGGGACCTGCTCTCCCTGAGAGAGCATGAGGAGGTTGAGGTGGAGGGTAGGGGGTAGCGAGGGGTGTATATTGTAGCGTCCCGGAAGAGTTAGTGCTGCAAGGGGTTCTGGGTATTTGTTCTGTTGTGTTTATGTTGTGTTACGATGCGGTTGTTCTCCCGAAATGTGTTTGTCATTCTTGTTTGGTGTGGGTTCACAGTGTGGCGCATATTTGTAACAGTGTTAAAGTTGTTTATACGGCCACCCTCAGTGTGACCTGTATGGCTGTTGACCAAGTATGCCTTGCATTCAATTGTGTGTGTGAAAAGCCGTAGATATTATGTGACTGGGCCGGCACGCAAAGGCAGTGCCTTTAAGGTTTATTGGCGCTCTGTACTTCTCCATACGTCCGTGTACCACTCCGTACAGCGGCGTTTTAAAAAGTCATACATTTTACTTTTTGAAACCGATACAGATAATTTCCGATATTACCTTTTAAAGCATTTATCGGCCGATATTATCGGACATCTCTATTTGACAAATATGTTTTTGATAATATATAGGAATCGATGCTATTGCATAGTTTGCTTTCTTGATCGTATCTGCTTTTAGCGGTAATATCTAGGCCCCTTGCCTACTCGGATAGTTTGCACACTGTTTGCTGCATGGTAGCCATATTGGATTGGTTGACCACGACTTTGTTCACTGGAAGTAAATATCTCAGAAAAAGTGACTGAAATACAACCTATGATGTTATGATCTTCTAGCAAGGGCATTACATAATTATGTCTATGATATCACCTGCCATCTGTTCAGTCTGACACAAATCATTATCTCAATCCATGCTGGACTCCCATAAGCATAAGAGGCACTGCTATTTATACATCAGTAGAGTGCGGGTCTTCTTCTGACACGTATTAGAAAAGTGTAGGTCAGGCAGAGAGATGGTAGAGTGTCTGGAGTCTGTGAGGCTGTAAATGTAGCACAGACAAGTCATCTCCTCGCAGGTCATCGCAGGTCAGCTGCCATACTTTGGTGCTGACTGGCTGCAGGCCTGCCCTCAGTCAAAAAGCTTTGAAGCGTTTCTTTCTACTATGCCTCGCAATGTGTCCACTTCATCACTGATCTAAAAGCTCAGTCATGAAAGCTCAAATTCAGGCATTTTTGGGTTAAGCTAATCATCTCCAAACAGAACGTACTGCTCTGTGAGGTGAGCAAAGGTCACATCACAGCAGATCGCCAGGTATGACTGGGGATAAAACACTTTTTTGTGAGAAATAGGGCACACAGACTACTTATTTTCATTTAGTCCATATTTAACCGACCCTGGTACAATTTGGAATAGTAGACTGTCACCTAGATTGGGTTTTTCTCTACATAAAAATATCATGACTTTACAGATAGGCTCCAGCGACCCCGAACGGGACAAGCGGTAGAAAATGGATGGATGGACATTACATTTGTGACATTACATTTATTTTTTGTAATAGAGTGATTGGAGCACATACTTGTTTGTCACAAAAAACATTCATGAAGTTTGGTTCTTTTATGAATCTATTATGGGTCTACTGAAAATGTGACCAAATCTGCCGGGTCAAAAGTATACATACAGCAATGTTATTATTTGGTTACATGTTTCACTGCAATGAGGTGCTTTTGGTAGCCACCCACAAGCTTCTGGCAAGCTTCTGGTTGAATTTTTGACCACTCCTCTTGACATCACATGGACAAAGATAAGACCTTCTGGAGGAAAGTTCCGTGGTCAGATGAAACAAAAATTAAACTGTTTGGCCACAATACCCAGCAATATGTTTTGAGGAGAAAAGGTGAGGCCTTTAATCCCAGGAACACCATGTCTACCGTCAAGCATGGTGGTGGTAGTATTATGCTCTGGGCCGGTTTTGCTGCCAATGGAACTGGTGCTTTACAGAGAGTAAATGGGACAATGAAAAGGGAGGATTACCTCCAAATTCTTCAGGACAACCTAAAATCCTCAGCCCGGAGGTTGGGTCTTGGGCGCAGTTGCGTGTTCCAACAGGACAATGACCCCAAACACACATCAAAAGCGGTAAAGGAATGGCTAAATCAGGCAAGATCTAAGGTTTTAGAATTGCCTTCCCAAAGTCCTGACTTAAACCCCGTTGAGAATATGTGGACAATGCTGAAGAAACAAGTCCATGTCAGAAAACCAGCAAATTTAGCTGAACTGCACCGATTGTGTCAAGAGGAGTGGTCAAAAATTCAAGAGGAAAAAACGGTGTCGGCACGGACTACAAAGGCGGACTTGCATAAATGATCAGGATTTATGCAGATCCCAAATACACATCAGCAGGTACCAGAAGGTAAGAAAAGTTGGTTTTGCATAATATTGCGAAACAAAACGCCCGATAAAATGTCTGCTAATAGGTGCCATTTTGCGGTCCTTATACACACGCCATACTAATACTCGTATATTGAAGAGTACGTCTGTCTACTGTAGCCGTAACGTCCCGACAATCCATCAAGCGGTGCGGCTTCATAGTTTTTTGAGCGCCGTGTGTAATGTTATACATCAGGGGTGTCAAAAGTATGGCCCGCGGGCCGGATCAGGTTTTTATCCGGCCCGCGAGATGAGTTTGCTAAGTATAAAAATGAGCCGAAATTTTTAAATGAAAGAAACCGCTGTTCTAAATGTGTCCACTAGATGTCGCAATTACAATTATTTGTAACTTTGTAGATTATGCTACATATGTAAAAAAAAAAAAAAATAGACCACATGTTAGTTCACCAGTCGAGGAAAATGAGCAAACTATATAAATAACATCCTGTAATTTGATTTTGATATTTTTTTATTTTTATAGATTGAAAATTAACACCAATGAGTTTACTGATGAACATTATCACATAATGTATTAGTATAACGACAAATAAAGGTAGAATACTACCGTATTTTTCGGCCTATAAGTCGCAGTTTTTTTCATAGTTTGGCCGGGGGTGCGACTTATACTCAGGAGCGACTTATGTGTGAAATTATTAACACATTACCGTAAAATATCAAATAATATTATGTAGCTCATTCACGTAAGAGACTAGACGTATAAGATTTCATCGGATTTAGCGATTAGGAGTGACAGATTGTTTGGTAAACGTACAGCATGTTCTATATGTTATAGTTATTTGAATGACTCTTACCATAATATGTTACGTTAACATACCAGGCACGTTCTCAGTTGGTTATTTATGCCTCATATAACGTACACTTATTCAGCCTGTTCACTATTCTTTATTTATTTTAAATTGCCTTTCAAATGTCTATTCTTGGTGTTGGGTTTTATCAAATAAATGTCCCCAAAAAATGCAACTTATACTCCAGTGTGACTTATATATGTTTTTTTCCTTCTTTATTATGCATTTTCGGCCGGTGCGACTTATATCCGGAGCGACTTATAGTCCAAAAAATACGGTATTATTGGTCTGACTAATACGGTATTATTATTATTATGTAAGTGTAAAAAACAACAACATTATGATTTGTACATATTCAGAATGTGCTTGTTTTTTTTTAAACAAAGAAAACAATCGGAAGTTGGCTTTATTTTTAAGTTATCGTGATGTGATTTTAACACTCCCACTTGGGAGTAGATTTTTCTCCATGTGGCCCCCGATCTAAAATTAGTTTGACACCCCTGTTCTATATTCTCAATGCAACATTTAACGTTTTGGTGTTGTTTACTGGCGTCCTATTGCAGTCTACACATATTTATTATGTGTGACTGCCATCTACTGTTCACACTTGGTATTACACCATTAACCAAATAAAATAGCTACGAGGTTGGTAAGCACAACCAAAAGTATTCCGTACATTAGGCGCACCGGGTTAGACGCACTGTCGATTTTTGCGAAAATGAAAGGATTTTAAGTGCGCCTTATTGTCTGAAAAATATGGTGTATTACATTTTGCAGAATACATTAAGCTGTGAGAAAATTCAAGTCAGCATGACTAATGGAGTTCAATAACAGCGCCACCATGTGGTGTATTTATCAGAAAAAAACAGCACAGTCAACACATTAGGGGTGTATGTTAGCCCTTTTGTATGCAGCAGTGTAGGAGTTGCAGAGTTGTGTGTATTGCCATAGGAAAGTTGTCGTTGAGAATGCATTGGGGCTGTCTACTATTGTATGACCAGGCATTTCTACTTGAAATGGGACCTACGCTCCATTCCAGCCCCTTGTGTTGATGTTGGGACAACAGAGCCATGAAAAATATGCTCCGCATGACAACAACAAAATTTACGGCGCTTCCAAATCAGCTTTTTGCTTAAGCAGGAGTGCTGTTGCTGTAAATTCCTTTTTAGATCAGTGTGCTGCGTCTCTGCCCAGTGCAGCAGACGTTTGGTTTCCCTGAGAGATAATCTAATTTCCGAGGCAAGATGAGATCTGTGGGCCCTCTAACCGAGTTTTGTGGCAGATCTGTTTCACAGAGGTGGCAATTTGTCGGCCTAATTATAGCAACCGACATTTTTGTGTTGTCGTAGCGGTATAATAGTAGCGTGTACCGGACAACGTCTTGTTTGCAAATGTGTAAGCTAACAAATGGGACGTCTGCGGGTGACCCGCAATCCCTCAAACATGTCATTTCACCCTCGGGTTATCACTTATCCCATCCAGGTCAATGACTTCAAATTGTGCACACGTGAAGTCCCGCCCCCACCCCTTCTAAAGGCTGCACAGCGTATTAATCCTCTATAAGGGCAATGCCCTTGAGTGTGTGTTTGCATCTTGTGTGTGTTGGCAGTCAGCCGACCCCTTTATGTGAGACAGGAAGTCAGACGTTGAATGCAAACGATGCAGGAAGTCAATATTTTTCTGCAAGTCCTCATCAATTCCAAGTGTTTGGCTCTTTTTATGTAACACTGAAGCTGTAAAACTTTAATGGGAGCATATTAATTATGAGTGAGCCTTGGGATCGAGGCCAGCCAATGAGCGGCGGAAACTGTCTCAGGTGAACATGCTTAAGTTAATGTCTGATTTACGGCGGCCTGTTTATTGATATTGCTCTGCTCGCCTCACAGACAGTTTGAACAGATTTAGAACACCCGCCATAAAAGCAGGTTAGGTATGTAATTGGTAGTTATGTGTGCATAAAAAGGTGTTACCCACGGTGCATTCCGTCAAAAAACCGGGCTAAATGCCAACAGCGTTTGTGTGCATTCAAGACTTAGTCCATCATCACATTATAACTCTTAATATTAACGGCTGAGCCACAGTGTCAGTTTATGGTGCCACTTATACCACTTACGTTTCAATTAAAGCAGGGCATGCACTGTGAAACCGTATTAGTCGGGGATGATTTTGAGGCTGATTGGGCTAAACTGTGAAATGGAGATCTCCCAACCGGTCATGCAACAAGCCGATGTACAGAGTTTCTGGCATGTCAGAGATTTGGTCAAACTCGACAAGCATCTTGCAAAACTAGATCCCAACCCAAACTCTTGCTTGTATGCTAAATGCATCTTATGTAAGATGTTCTTGTGTGTCCATAATCTATATGCACTTTGCATTGCTTTGTTGTGGGGATTTTGAGTCCATATAGATTCACTTTCAGCAAACTATCGACTGGACTCGAGTGGAATAGTAACAATACAATTTTATTGTGTCAACACTTGAGGCTGGTATATTCCACGCCGACTTGCGCCTCCCCCTCTAAACATTAAGGTGGAGCCTTAAGTGAACCTCAACGGCGACGCACACAATAGATGGAGATATAGATTGCACTTTGTCCTTGTACTTAGGCCCCTTCTACACTAAGGCTACGTCTACACTAAGCCGGATAACCCCTTAAACCAGGGGTGTCCAAAGTGCGGCCCGGGGGCCATTTGCGGCCCGCAGCTAATTGTTTACCGGCCCGCCACACATTCTGGAAATGCTATTGCAAAAATTAAAAAAACATTTTAAAAAAAGTGGAATGAGGTGAAATCTAACTAGAAAAAGTTGCAATGTTGACACAAAGCTACCATGCAGGCTTTTTTTTCTTTTTGTCTATCTTTCTTTTTTCTTTTTTTTGCCATTGCTCCAAAAAAAAAAAAATCAATGTTATAATGAATTATTGACCTATTCAAGGCTCCAATTATTTCAAATATTTCCCTTTAAAATGTTTTATGTGGGAAATATTGCATATATTGTGTGGTTGCCATACAAAAGAGCATAAAACAAACAAAATAATAGTTCAAACGTAAAATCGACAGATATATCTGAAGTTGAGCTCGTAATTTAAGTGTTGAAAGTTAAAAAAAAAACTACTAAAAATGTATCACTTTCTGGGTGGGGCACCTTTTGGATCCCAAATATATTTAATGGGATTTTATTTATCTTTTCACTGTTATTACTCAAAAATAATAATGAATTAAAATCAATGGTGTCCTGCATTATTGATATTTTTAAGGCTCTAATTACTTCACATCAAACATTGCTTTCTGAATTTTTTGGGCAGTGGGGGAAATACTGCATATTTCAGTTTTATTATAAAAAACTAAGTTGTCTTTGACAGAAAAGGCATAAAACCTTTTTGTTTTTTTAAACTTTATATCAACCTGAAGTTGATATACTGTACAGATATACTTTAAGTGTTATATAAATAAAAAAATAATAATTTGACCTGTTTTTAACATTTTAATGACTTAGACCCTTTATGGTCCCCGGGAGCCCTAAAGGTAAAAAACAAACAAAATCCATATATTTTGTTATGGTTTGAAAATTAAAAATATCAAAATGGCCCCCGCATGCTTTAATTTTTCCGTGTGCGGCCCTCAGTGGAAAAAGTTTGGACACCCCTGCCTTAAACGAATAACTATTTGCCCCGTTTCAGCCACACTAAACTATCGTTTAAGGTTGCCCTCCTCAGACAAATTTTTACACGAGTAAGTGCGCCGTGTATTTCTTGAATCTCCGGCTCTTAGCTTTGTATGGACTCATTGATCGTTTCCAAACTGAGTTCGGAGAGGAAGTGACACCAGAACGACCGCGCTCCACACAGGAAGTCACGTCAGAACGCGCCACAACCAGCTTCACAATAAAGCGGTTTCGGAAATATGTAAGCGAGTCATCCAGACATGTTCATGTTCTCCTTCCGTTTGTACAGACGCTTGTGGAAATCACACATTAATACCTTAAGATAAAGCGATTGCAGCTATTTGGGATACAACACTTCTCTGACGGCAAGAGAACTTTCAAATGTCGAGGTCAGCTGTGATTCTATTTACCGAAAAACTTCGTCCATTTGTCGAAGGAGAGTCAACGAGAATGCGGGCTCCCGTGGATGTGATTTAAAAAAAGGTAGCGTGTGCTTTGTATTACCTGGCCAACGAGGGAACACTACGGAAAACATTGAATGCTTTTAGACTGGCAAAGCAGACTGTATCAGTTAATGTCCGCCGTGTGTGTCGCGGACTCAACGTCTAGGTCCAGAGTATATAAAGTCACCAAAAACGAATGGACAATGAAGGTTAAGGCAAAAGAGTGAGGAGTGTCCTCAGTCATCTGTGCAACTGATGCACAGATGAGTGGTCCACCCCGGGTCCCGACTTTGAACAGCCAGCGCCTCATCTGTGGTCACCTAATAACCTCTCCACGCAGGAGAGGGGGGCAGAGCAGAAAAGAGACGGCAGATCAACTGGTCTAAAAGGGGGGTCTATTTAAAGGCTAGAGTATACAAATGAGTTTTAAGATGGGACTTAAATGCTTCTACTGAGGTAGCATCTCTAACTGTTACCGGGAGGGCATTCCAGAGTACTGGAGCCCGAATAGAAAAAGCTCTATAGCCTGCAGACTTTTGTTGGGCCCTGGGAATCACTAATAAGCCGGTGTTCTTAGAACGCAGATTTCTTGCCGGGACATATGGTACAATACAATCAGCAAGATAGAATGGAGATAGACCGTGTAGTATTTTATACTTAAGTAGTAAAACCTTAAAGTTGCATCTTAAGTGCACAGGAAGCCGGTGAGACATGCTAGTTGCTAATGCCGGAAAGTGTAAAAACAACAATGGCAGAACACTATCTTGTTGTTTTTGTTTGTGTTTTAAAATGCTGCTTCTGCACATTAGTACACGAATACTGTAGTACTGTAACTTCCATTCGTCAACTCGCGTAAACGCTAGCCAAGGTTTAGACAAGAACCGGAAGTGTTTCTACTGGCCTGGCATGCACACTTTGTTTCCAGTTTTTGTTTTTTTTTCAGTCCAGTTGTCATTGTAATAAAAATAAATACCCTAAGAATCTGGTTAATGTTAAGTCAGATTTCAGCGACCGAGTATAACGAAGCAGACTGTCTCTGTCGAGCATCTTCAGTGTTTGCAGTCAGCCCGTGAATGTTGCTAAAAGTGTGTTTACAAAGTCAACCCTCCGTGCTTTGACCTCGCCTTTCCCACGCCAAATGTTCCCTTCCCACCAACCCCCCTTTCCACTTTTTTTCCCCCCCTCCCTCATTCACGTGGACACCCACACATGCATGTATACTCACATGCAAAATCTATAAATACAACCAGACTGAGGATTTAGCTCACTTGCAGAAAAGCTGCTGCTTCTGCTCCAGATCTGTTTTTGATTCCGCTGATCAAAAGTGGTCTGTAACAAATCTCAGAATAGTGTCGCAGCATCGGGCTTGATCCGGTCCTGCAGGGGGTGGGAGTAAGTTAGAGGAGTGGAACCAGACTCACAATTAGGACTTTTGTCTCTCCCATCCGTCTTGTTTTCTCCCTGCAGTCTGTTTATACCACCCAGAAGCTGGTTGTGAACTTTCTACCCGCTGTCGCCCTAATCTCCCGTAGGAGAAAAGCAACACATGGAGCTGCAATAATAAACGTGCTATACAGTGAGGGGGAAAAAAATGTCCCCTTTTTACTGTGTTTTGGCAGGAAACACATCCGGCATCACGGAAAGTTGATGTAGCATTAATCAAAATCAAATCTTAATTTAGTTATCGTTTCTTCTGCTGCGAGCGAATAAATCAAATTACACAGTCTGGCACAGGAGGAAGCCATGTGTTGCATAGGGCGGACGGCGCTTGAGGTCGTCGAACAGGAAACGCTGTCGCTTGCAGGGGGTGCGAGGGGGGGTAGGTCTCCATGGAAACAAGGCAGGTGAGGGCATTAACAGGAAGTCGAGGCACAGCTGGTTCACATTGGTGACAAAATGCAGACTAAAGGAGATCCTATACAGTGTTTTTGTTGATAGAGCCCAAGTGTGTGGGACATCCAGTAGATGGCGCTGTGGTGAAAGAAGCTTTAAATAATTGTATTTACAGTTTTAAGAGGACTGTTTAACTGCTTTGTTAGCTGCATACATTTGTTTTAAGTTGAAAAACCGACAAGATTTTAGTTAGTTATGTGCTGATCATCCATCCATCCATCCATCCATTTTCTACCGCTTATTCCTTTCGGGGTCGCGGGGGGCGCTGGAGCCTATCTCAGCTACAATCGGGCGGAAGGAGGGGTACACCCTGGACAAGTCGCCACCTCATCGCAGATCAGTATCGGACAATTTTCACGATAAAGTATGCGGACCACAAACACTGATCCCCTCTGACTGACACAATTTATTTTTAGTCCTCTGGCTGACAAGCGGCCAGCAGGTAATTATGTTTGTCCATACACAGTGTGGAGCCACTCCCCTATACCTAACCCCAACCCTAACCCTCCATTACGGCAAATAAACTGAATGTCTAAGTCCCTTTCTGCACTAAGGTTATCCAGGCTATATCCCACCTAACCTTATCCTTGTCCACACACACAAAATGCCACCGTTTAAGACCCCCCCCCCCCCCCCCCCCCGCGCCTCATAGTCACCTTTGACCTGGAAGTGTATTCTTACCCTGTGTCTCAGTGTAGACTATTGCCACATTTTTTTTAAACAGGAAACCTTGCTAGCCTTACCATCAGCAGCTGTTAGACTATTGTAGTGAATCACACCTGAGCTACCATACATCAATCATATCTTTGATGGACGTGTGAAAGTAAATAATGTGATGAATAACATTTTCCAACAATCAAGCTAGGGATCTAGATATCTGGTCAGGACACTGTGCTTGTAGGCTGAAATTGGGTATACAATAGTTATGGAGTACAAAACTAGATGTTGGGTAATCGCTTGACAATAACTGATAGTCCGCTTTGCCTGTCCAAATGCATTCGCTGTTTTCCGTAGTACTCCCTCGTCCACGGGAGCCCGCATTCTCGTTGTCTCCCCTTTGACAAATGGACAAAGTTATTCGGTATGTAGAATCACAGCTGACCTGGACATTCGAAAGTTCTCTTGCCGTTCCTGTGGCACAACACACTTGTTGACAAACACATCCCACCAGGCTGCCGTTCTTCCAGGCCTTATCCAAAACCGTCGCTCAACATTGCTATGTTGCCGTCTGAGATGTGTTGTATCCCAAATAGCTGCAATCGCGCCTTTCCTTCTTTTTAAGGTATTCATGTGTGATTTCTACAAGCGTCTGTTATGAAGCTGGCTGTGGCGCGTTCTGTCTGACGCCACTTCCTGTGTGAGGCGCCGTCTTTCTAGCTTCACTTCCCCTCAGAACTCAGTTTATTCCGAACTCAGTTTATTCGTCTAAGGAGGTATCCGGCTTAATGTAGACAGGGCCTTAGTATCTTAAAGGGGGACTCCACTTTTTTATTTTTATTTTGCCATCATTTACAATTCTGGTGAGAGACAAGAACACATGTATTTTTTTTCTTTTTTTTGCATATGAATTTGTATTAATCAAATAGTTCTAGGTGGCTAGCAATGGTGCGAATGGACGTAATCCATTTTGCCTCTACATCAATCTAAAAATTCTAGCAATACTCTGTTAACCTAAATATTACCCAAGTATTAGCAATAGTGTTATTCTAAGCGTATATGCAGAAAAACAATTTTTAGCCGTGCCGTGATCCCAGAGGTAACTAGCTAAATTAATTATAGATTATAAATCATGCCTCTCATCAAGAAATGGGTCATCTGTGACATTCAACTTTGACCCGATGGCGATAGACACAAAAAGACACTAGTTTTTTATGACTTATTCTTAATCTAAACCGCAATATATGAACATCTGCTCGATAGGCATCCCAGTCAGAGCAGACATTGTAGAGTAAGAGATTATTTTATTACTGTATTTGTTGTCTCTCATGAAGTCTGACCAGTGGTAGTTGTTGTTGAAGGAAATAGCAAACGTAGTTATGCGTCTGTGAAATTAATATGCAGACGTATGCTTAAAATGTGCCTCTTGCTACATTACATATATACTTCCAGTGTGTATATAAAACATTGATGTAGAGGTTTAGATGTTTTTTAGAGCGCTTTACAGGTGGAGTAGAGCGACTCCCGATCACTGCCTTGTTAGCTGACCTTTATTTACGTTTATTTATAAGTTAGAATGCATAAAAAAGGTGTGTGCGTGTGTGTGAGTGTGTGGGTGCGTGCATATATATGTATGTATATATATATTAGGGCTGCAACAACTAATCGATTAAAATCGATTATAAAAATAGTTGCCAATTAATTTAGCCATCGATTCGTTGGATCTATGCTATGCGCATGCGCAGAGACTTTTTATTTTTATTTTTTATTTTTTAAATAAACCTTTATTTATAAACTGCAACATGTACAAACAGCTGATAAACAATAATCAAAATAAGTATGGTGCCAGTATGCTGTTTTTTTTCAATAAAATACTGGAAAGGATAGAAATGTAGTTTGTCTCTTTTATCCGATTATTAATCGATTAATCAAAGTAATAATCGACAGATTAATCGATTATCAAATTAATTGTTAGTTGCAGCCCTAATATATATATATATATATATATATATATATATATATATATATATATATATATATATATATATATATATATATATATATATATATATATATATATATATATATATATATATATATATATATATATATATATATATATATATATATATATATATATACTACCGTTCAAAAGTTTGGGGTCACATTGAAATGTCCTTATTTTTGAAGGAAAAGCACTGTACTTTTCAATGAAGATAACTTTAAACTAGTCTTAACTTTAAAGAAATACACTCTATACATTGCTAATGTGGTAAATGACTATTCTAGCTGCAAATGTCTGGTTTTTGGTGCAATATCTACATAGGTGTATAGAGGCCCATTTCCAGAAACTATCACTCCAGTGTTCTAATGGTACAATGTGTTTGCTCATTGACTCAGAAGGCTAATTGATGATTAGAAAACCCTTGTGCAATCATGTTCACACATCTGAAAACAGTATAGCTCGTTACAGAAGCTACAAAACTGACCTTCCTTTGAGCAGATTGAGTTTCTGGAGCATCACATTTGTGGGGTCATTTAAACGCTCAAAATGGCCAGAAAAAGAGAACTTTCATCTGAAACTCGACAGTCTATTCTTGTTCTTAGAAATGAAGGCTATTCCACAAAATTGTTTGGGTGACCCCAAACTTTTGAACGGTATTGTGTGTATATATATATATATTAAACGTTTTATCGCATGCATGTTTTATTTATATCAATTACGTGTCGATCAAAATATATATTTATTGATAGTTTTATCACCTAGACCTACAAATAAAATGAATTGTTAGCAAGTACAATTATTTTTTATTTTAAAAGAGCATTTACCTTACCATTACCTTGGTGCTTTGAAATGTTTCATTATAAGATAAAAGACTATTTATCCCACAATGGGGAAAATATGTGGTTGTAGTGCAGATACAAAAAGTATAACCAAAAAAAAGGTAAACACACATGACAACAAGTCTTAGTTCCATTTAGATTGATGATGGCGAATAAACCTGGCACGCCACGCCTCCAATTTTTTAATAGCCAAAACAAGATCAAATTTGGCACTTATGACGTTACTGCAGTTTTCCTAGTCCAAAGTTATTTGTGTAAAAATTCCAATTATACTAGTGCTGCCAAACCTGGCTTAGATGTGATTTAGATAGATTGTCTGAGTGTGGAAAGCCAAAGCCCTGGAGTGTAAACATAGTAGAAGGCAGAGAGTGGTAGTAATGTGCATCTTGCAGTGATGTTTGCAGCTGCAATTAAAAGGTGCCAGGAGCAGCTTTGCACTTCACATCGGCAGACCACCGTGGCAGAGGCGCTCTTTTCATGAGTGTTGGCTAATGAGACGCCCAGCGCCTGACCTGGGCGGGTGGGGGCGCCACCTGTGGAAGCGGTTAATGGCGCCCCGTTGGCGGTCTGGGCCGAGGTTTCCTTTTGTTTCAATAATGCGAACGCAGTCTGCTCAGATAACCCCCCGGGGTCTTTCTACATTCACAGAAGGCATAATTGGGTGAATGCTCCAAAGCTTTCCTTGGACAAATTCCAAAAATTCCCAGATTTTCCCCAAATTCCAGGTTTTCCGGGACATTTTTCCCATTTAAAATGAATTGGCCATTTTTTAAACTTCCACCATTTCCACATTTTTCAACATATTCAAACCATTCCACCTTTAACACCTTTCACCATTCTGGAAATTCAAATGACCCTTTTTCCAAGTTCAAAGAAATTCCGGGATTTTCCAGAATTCCTGGTTTTCCAAAGCTCTATTTCAACCCTTTTTTTCTGGCGACTACTCCTTCCACATTTTTCAACACATTTCAACCGTTCCACCGTCAAAACATTCCTCTTAATCAGGACAAAAAACGAAGTTGTTTTTTGAACTGGAAAAATTCCCGTTTTTCCCCAAATTCCAGGAATTCCGTAATACCATTTCTCAATTCAACATGTTACTACTTCAACATTTCTCGACCGATTTGAAAAATTCCAACACCAACCATTTCAACTCATTCAGACCATTCACGTATTTTACCATTTAAAAAAAAAAAAAAAAAAAAAAAAAAAAAAAAAAAAAAAAAAATTCCCGATATTCCCTAATACCATTTACTAAGTCAACGTTTTTTGACCGATTTAAACAATTCCAACACCAGCCAATTCAGCCCATTCAGGACATTCATGCTCCTAATAATAATTTTTTTAATCCCACTTTTCCCCAAATTCCAGGAATTTCCCATTGAAATTAATGGGACATTTTTTCCAAGTTGCACAATTCCCACATTTTTCAACCTTTTCAAACCATTCCAATAGAGATGTCCGATAATATCGGCCTGCCGATATTATCGGCTGATAAATGCTTTAAAATGTAATATCGGAAATTATCATTATCGGTTTCAAAAAGTAAAATTAATGACTTTTTAAAACGCCGCTGTACGGAGCGATACATGGACATAGGGAGCCGTACAGAGCAGTTGCGTCTCCCAATCATACTTGCCAACCCTCCCGATTTTCCCGGGAGACTCCCGAATTTCAGTGCCCCTCCCGAAAATCTCCCGGGGCAACCATTCTCTCAAGAATGGGAAAGAATTCCACCTGAGAAGCTTACAAAATGTGTCTCCTCAGTTCCCAAACGTTTACTGAGTGTTGTTAAAAGGAAAGGCCATGTAACACAGTGGTGAACATGCCCTTTCCCAACTACTTTGGCACGTGTTGCAGCCATGAAATTCTAAGTTAATTATTATTTGCCAAAAAAAAATTGTTTATCAGTTTGAACATCAAATATGTTGTCTTTGTAGCATATTCAACTGAACATGGGTTGAAAATGATTTGCAAATCATTGTATTCCGTTTATATTTACATCTAACACAATTTCCCAACTCATATGGAAACGGGGTTTGTAGTTGGAAAAACTTTTTCCATTTGTCGAAGGGGAGACAACGAGAATGCGAGCTCCCGTGGCTCCCTCAGGAATTGCCTCTGTTAGTTATTATGTGATGTTGTTGTGTTGTGGCATACAAATTAATTTTATGTTTTAATTTTTAGGTCTCTTTGCTGATTCTTGCCTGACTCTCGATTAAATCGCAGTCCACGAATCTGCCGCCATGCCCATCCTAAAGCAGCTGGTGTCCGGCTCCTCCCACAAGACCCGGCGTTCCCGCACCGACCTGACCAGGGAGATGATCAGCGCCCCGCTCGGCGACTTCCGCCACACCATGCACGTCGGCCGCAGCGGCGACGCCTTCGGCGACACCTCCTTCCTCAGCACGCGCTCTGGAGAACCCCCGGCGGAGTCCACCTCCTTCCCCAGCTCCCCCCGGCCGGGCCTGCTGTCGCGCACCTTCAGGAGCAGCAAGCGCTCCCAGTCGGTGACCCGCGTGGACCAGCACCCCCTGGTGGTCTCGGGCGGGTCGCCCACTTACGTGAAGAACGCCATGTCGCTGCCGTTTCTCAACGACGAGGACCGAGGAGATGGCATGGTGGCCAAGAGTCTGTCCTCCAGTCCTTTGAAGCAGCTGGCGGAATGCGACGGCGCCGCCGCCAATCACTTCCTGGAGGTGGAGGAGCGAAGATTCGGCGAGGCGACGGAACTACCCGAGAGCTGCCGCCCCTCTTTATGCGGAATGAAGCACGCGGAGTCGGTCATGTCCTTCCACGTGGACTTGGGGCCGTCCATGCTGGGGGACATCCTGGGCGTGATGGAGAAGGAGGACGACGACCTGGGCTACGAGGAAGGCAAGAGCAGCGAAGGCCGCGCCTCGCCGCCTCTCAGCAACCACGAGGAAGAAGACCGCCGGAAAACGGACGAAAAGGAAGCAACTCTGAGATCCTCCCCGCGCCCAGAAAAAGAGATCTGTGGGGTACACACCCCCGAGACCCGCCCCAAGCACCTGCAACACCTGGACAGCTGTTCCGTGTCCAGCTCGGGCTCGGCGGCGCTGGACGAGCGAGCCCACGTGTACGCCGCCGACACGGACAGCGCCACCTTCAGCGCTCCGCCGGAAGAGGAAAGCAACTTCTCGTCCTTCTTAGACGACGAAGACGACGAGATCCGCCTGTGAGGCGACGGTTTCCTCCTCCGCTCCGGAATGTTGTTTATGCAAGGAAAGCAATCCCCCCCCTTGAGAGCGGAAAAGCTGGTGAGTGAGAATCACCAGGAATTTTGAATATGGAACATTCCAGAAGGACAGTTTTTTCCAAGAGAAGGGAAACGTGTCTTTCCCAGCCTCCCGGTTTTGACGTGTCACATGCTTGGTTTTTTTTTTTTTTTTGGCCCGCCGTCGCGTCACCGCAGGAATGCCGCTTTGGGGTATCTTCAGTGAGTGCGAGTCCCAGCCTGGAGCCTCCGCATCCCCACATAATAGACCATTGAGCTGTCAGAGTGCTTGGATTTATGCAACAATGGATGCTACTTCCCCGATTCTCCTCTCGTGCGCACCCCCCCCCCCCCCAGATGTAAACATGACCTTATTGCAGGCATTCAGCATCAAACTGTAAGGTTGACATGGTGCCAGTTAGCTTCAATGAGTGTCTTGACTCTATGTCTGTCTTGTTTGTTTACCGTTTGATTTGTGTGGCTACCAACTTAAAAACGACAGCAATAAGAAAGATTTATATGCAACCTTGTCCTTGAAATTGACATGTGCCAAAAATGCCCTAAAAAAAAAGGAATCTTGCTGCGAACGTTTTGGGAGATTGTTAACTTTTCCTCTCAATCTTCAATGTTGACGCAAAAAAAAAAAGTGCGTAACTGGATATTTATGTTGCTAATCACGCGAAACACTATAATATATATATATAATTTAGGTAATTAGTGCAAATGGGGGACGTTTTGTATCTTATATGCCTTACTGTTGTCGTCTTTAGCCTTTTTTTCTGTATTAGCTAAAATAACCTATATTTTTCAATAAAATTAATTTGTGATTACTTACGGGTGTTTGGTTTGTTGTTTTAAAGGCCTACTGAAACCCACTACTACCGACCACGCAGTCTGATAGTTTATACACTACCGTTCAAAAGTTTGGGGTCAACCAAACAATTTTGTAGAATAGCCTTCATTTCTAAGAACAAGAATAGACTGTCGAGTTTCAGATGAAAGTTCTCTTTTTCTGGCCATTTTGAGCGTTTAATTGACCCCACAAATGTGATGCTCCAGAAACTCAATCTGCTTAAAGGAAAGTCAGTTTTGTAGCTTCTGTAACGAGCTAAACTGTTTTCAGATGTGTGAACATGATTGCACAAGGGTTTTCTAATCGTCAATTAGCCTTATGAGCCAATGAGCAAACACATTGTACCATTAGAACACTGGAGTGATAGTTGCTGGAAATGGGCCTCTATACACCTATGTAGATATTGCACCAAAAACCAGACATTTGCAGCTAGAATAGTCATTTACCACATTAGCAATGTATAGAGTGTATTACTTTAAAGTAATACAATATAGAGTGAAAACTTTTTTTTTGCTGATTTCATGTGTTTAGTGTTTTAGTTCTTGTCTTTGGTGGCTTTTTCTCTTTTTTTGGTATTTTCCTGTAGCAGTTTCATGTCTTCCTTTGAACGATATTTCCCGCATCTACTTTGTTTTTATCCTTCTTCGTGGATTGTCATGTCATGTTCGGATGTACATCGTGGACGCCGTTTTTGCTCCACAGTAAGTCTTTGCTGTCGTCCAGCATTCTGTTTTTGTTTACTTTGTAGCCAGTTCAGTTTTAGTTTCGTTCTGCATGGCCTTCCCTAAGCTTCAATGCCTTTTCTTAGGGGCACTCACCTTTTGTTTGTTTTTGGTTTAAGCATTAGACACCCTTTTACCTGCACGCTGCCTCCCGCTGTTTCCGACATCTACAAAGCAATTAGCTACCTGCTGCCACCTACTGCTATGGAAGACTATTACACGGTTACTCTGCCGAGCTCTAGACAGCACCGACACTCAACAACAACACATCATTACTGGTTTGCAAAAAATATTTTTTACCCCAAAGAGGTGAAATTAGATAATCTCCCACGGCACACTAGACTGTATCTCACGGTGTGCCGCGGCACAGTGGATGAAAAACACTGGTCTAATGCATTAGCACGTATTTCATAGTTCTAGACCAGGGGTGTCAAACTCATTTTAGATGGGGGGGCCACATGGTGAACAATCTACTCCCAAGTGGGCCGGACTGGTGAAATCGCGGCACGATAACTTAAAAATAACGACAACTTCAGATTGTTTTCTTTGTTTAAAAAGAGAGCAAAAACATTCTGAAATTTAATTTGAATGATTCTGACTTTAAAAGTGAAGGGCTTTCAGTTTGGATTGAGAAAAATGTAAATGCAATCCTGTAATCAGGAGCACCTTCAAGGGGGAAAAAGACTGAGCAGAACCTGCTCGGGACCGTTAGCGGATGGATTTGAGAACAGATAAGAGTTGATGGACCGTTGCGATAGCCAATCAGATCACAAGTTGTTGACAGTAGCCTATCTAGGTAGCCTTATGTTAACGAGACTGTGATTGGATACTCACTTGTCAGTCCAAAGTGAGTATCCAATCACAAGTTGCAATTGAGCAGGAAGTGTTGCGCCGTAGCCAGACCGGGATAGCAGAGAAGGAGAACAAAACGTTGATTAGGTGGCGGATATATATTTGCAAGGCCATTTTCAAGAAGGATATTTAAAGAGAAACTACATCTTGTGAGAGACCATGTCGGCCGACCCGGGAAGCTCGAATCAGCCGACGACGAGGAGCACCGCTGGCTTATACGCCGTCAAATGGGTTCTACAAATTGTGAGTTCAAATATTTTTATTTTTTCACTTTTAATATGTTTACATGCTGGGTCAATAGTATACATACAGCAATGTTAATATTTGGTTACAAGTTTCACTGCAATAAGGCGCTTTTGGTAGCCATCCACAAGCTTCTGGTTGAATTTTTGACCACTCCTCTTGACAAAATGAGTGCAGTTCCGCTAAATGTGTTGGTTTTCTGACATGGACTTGTTTCTTCAGCATTGTCCACACGTTTAAGTCAGGACTTTGGGAAGGCCATTCTAAAACCTTCATTCTAGCCTGATTCCTTTACCACTTTTGACGTGTGCTTGGGGTCATTGTCCTGTTGGAACACCCAACTGCGCCCAAGACCCAACCTCTGGGCTGATGATTTTAGGTTGTCCTGAAGAATTTGGAGGTAATCCTCCCTTTTTCATTGTCCCATTTACTCTCTGTAAAGCACCAGTTCCATTGGCAGCAAAACAGGCCCAGAGCATAATACTACCACCACATAGAACCTTTATTTAACCAGATAAGAAAACCCATTGAGATCAAGATCTCTTTCACAAGGGTGACCTGGCCAAGAGGTCAACAGCACATGTCACAGAGCAGTTTTAAAAATAATACATTTTAAAATACATAAGAGAACTGTAAAACAACAGAGATTTACATCTTTAAAAACACAGGCACTGTGCAAACGTCTCTCGCTGTTTGTCCCTCAGGACAGAACGGAAGGCTCCAAATGGAAGTAGTTCTGTAAGTTTCAGTTTCGTCTGCAATGCATTCCATGCCATAGGGGCAGCAATGCCAAAAGTACTTTTGCCAAATTCAGTCCGTACATGGGGAACAGTTAAAACATACAAATTGTTAGAACGTAATGCATAAGAGCTGCTTTTTCTTTGTAACAGAGTACACAAGTATGGAGGTATTAAACCTAAAAGAGCCTTATAAATGATAGTCAGCCAATGTGTGTATCTGCGTGCACTCAATGAAGATAAGTCTGACTTCATATACAGTTGACAATGGTGGGTGAGACTACGACAGCCAGTAACAAATCTTAGTGCTGAATGAAAAACAGTGTCCAAGGACTGGAGGCATTTAGATGAAGCACTAAAATAAAGCACGTCTCCATAATCAATTACAGGCAAGATAGTTGCTGTCACCAATTTCTTTCTGACTTTAAGAGAGAAGCAGTTTTTATTTCTAAAAAAGAAACCAAGCTTTACCCTAAGCTTAGAGACCAAGTTGTTAATATGGGCTTTAAATGAAAGCTCCTGATCAAGAGTAAAACCCAAGTACTTGTAATTTAAGACCTGCTCTATAAGATTTCCATTTGATGTTACGATATTTGGAATATTTTCCAGTAGCACCCTTGAATGAGAGAAAACCATTACCTTGCTTTTATCTGTATTTAAAACCAATTTAAGATCAAATAAGCGAGCCTGGATGACATCAAAAGCAGCTTGTAAAAACTCAAAAGCCTGAGTGATGGAGGTTGAACAGCAATAAATAATGGTGTCGTCTGCATAAAAATGGTACATTGCATTTGACAAATTATTACAAAGATTATTTATGTAGATAGAAAATAAAATGGGCCCCAGCACTGAGCCTTGTGGAACGCCTTTGGTAATGTCCAGTAATGAAGAGGTGGTCCCAGCCACCTGTACACGTTGTGTTCTGCTGGAGAGATAGTCTGTGAACCAAGCAGCTGCATTTTTAGATAATCCAACGTGATGAAGGGCTTGAATTAACAGACTGTGGTCTACTGTGTCAAATGCTTTTGACAAATCAATAAATAGGGCGACACAATATTTCTTGCCGTCTACAGCCTCGATTAAATCATTGAGGACCTTAAGAGCAGCTGTAATAGTGCTGTGCTGTTTTCTAAAACCAGATTGAAATGGAGATAAAATATTGTTTGATTCTAAAAAATCCTCTAGCTGGTTACTGATGATCTTCTCAAACAATTTTGCTAAAATGCATAATTTAGAAATTGGTCTGTAATTATTTATATTTGTGGGTTCACCCCCTTTTAGCAGGGGAAGAACAAAGGCCGATTTCCAGATTTTTGGAATGCTTTTACTTGTTAGACTTAGGTTAAAAATATGCGAGAGAGGCTCAGCAACAAAATCAGCAGCCAATTTTAAGAAAAAGGGTTCAATTTGGTCAGGTCCTGCTGCTTTAGTTGTGTCCAGGCTCTTTAGTGCACTGTTTACCTCGGATATTGATACAGGTGTGAACTCAAAAGTGCAGGTGCTGCGTCTATTTACAGCCTGTGGTGTATTTGGTATATTAACATTAGTTAAACCAACATTTGACAATTGAGGATTCAACGACTCAAACAAGGATCCGGCAGAAACAAAATACTCATTAAAACAATTTGATATAGTTGTCTTATCAGACAAAGTACCAGATTGAGTAATTAAAGGACTTGGAAAGTCATTTGTTGTCACATGATTTAAAGAAGCTTTTATGGTTTGCTAAAACTTTTTGGGATCATTTATATGTTTTTTGCATTCATGCAGGTAAAAATCAGACGTGGCCCTCTTAACAAGCGAAGTACATTTATTTCTAAGCTGGCGAAAGCTAAGCCAGTCAGCCTCTGGCATGCTTGACAGTAGGAATGGTGGTCCTGGGATTAAAAGGCCTCACCTTTTTTCCTCCAAACATATTGCTAGGTACACTGCAAAAAGTCAGTGTTCAAAAACAAGAAAAAAAAAAACCAAAATTAAGGGTATTTTATTTGAACTAAGCAAAATTATTTGCCAATAGAACAAGAAAATTTGGCTTGTCAAGACTTTCCAAAACAAGTCAAATTAGCTAACCTCAATGAACCCCAAAATACCTTAAAGTAAGTATATTCTCACTAATAACAAGTGCACTTTTCTTGGTAGAAAAAAAAGAGACCTTTTTGCTCAATATGTTGAAAAATATTCTTAAATTAAGTAAATGCTAGTGCCATTATCTTGACATAATGATATGCGCTCGGCATCATGATTTTTTTTGTTCATGCTTGAAGTAAGAAATGATTACTTTAAAAAAGTAGTTTTATACTCGTGAGTGTTGATGACACAGCTTTGCAACAGCTGATATTCTAGTTTCAAGCATGTTTTACTCAATATAGGTCATCCAATCTCAGCAACAAGCTGTAATATCTTACTGAGATCATTTAGGACCAAAACCCTTAAAACAAGTAAAACACTCTAACATAAAATCTGCTTGGTGAGAAGAATTATCTTATCAGACAGAAAATAAGCAAATATCACCCTTATTTGAGATATTTAATCTTACTTGGATTTCAGTTTTTGCAGTGTGTTGTGGCCAAACAGCTCATTTTTGTTTCATCAGACATCACATGGACAAAGATAAGAACCTTCTGGAGGAAATGTATGTCACATTTTCAGTAGACCCATAATAAATTCAATCCAATCACTCAATCACAAAAAAATAAGAGTTGTAGAAATTATTGGAAACTCAAGACAGCCATGACATTATGTTCTTTACAAGTGTATGTAAACTTTTGACCACGACTGTACACAAGTTTGATTCTCATGCTGATTTTAGTCTATTTTTTTTTTTTAATGAATTGGTTGATTTATTCCATCTAATAACATTTACACAACAATACAACCACACTATTTGCACTATTTGTTACTTTATTAACATGTTCATTGTTTTAAAGAAAGAAAAAAAAAGTAAATGTTTTGGTTCAAATGCATTTTTCTTCTGTTTATCTACTGCTACTTCTAAAAAAAAATTAAATACCTCCATGGCATGCTTGAATGACTCAGATTGTGATACATGTGTCAGCGATACTGAACGCTAACATGAGCAGAAAGGATATCCTGCAGGTGGGCCCTCAGACGTCGTTGAGGAAAGAAGGAAGGAAGCAATCAAGCTCTCGTCCGTGCCTGGTGAGTATGAACGGTCCACGCTCAGATTGATGTGATGACTCATGAAAGTGTGTGCTGGAAGGGAGAGTTTAAAAAAAAAAAGAAAGGTATATCTCTTATCGCTCAGGAGGAGCCTTAGAAGTGGTTGAAAGGATGAAATGTTTAACTGTAGGAGTGTGACAAAATGTGATGCCGCCGATATCAGAAAGTGAGTTCAAGCCTCACATTTTAGCTTTTTTTATTACAGTATATTTTCCCAATACTATAGAAATGAAACTTTAGAGTAGTCCGTGTACAGCTTGCATGGATATCCACTGAAAAGTGTCATGATCTGTGGTCTGGATCATGTTTTTGTATTTTCTGTTAGTTTTAAGACTCCATAGTTCCTGTTTTTGTGCACCCTTGTTTGTTTTAGTTTCCATGGCGACTTATGATTTCCACCTGCCTCTTGCGTTCGGGACGCACCTGTTTCTAATCAAGAGACTATTATTTAAGCCTGTCTTTGCCAGTTAGTCGTCCTGGCGTCATTGCTTGTGTCACGCGATTGTTTGCTTCTTGCCTTGCCAAGTAAGTTTTTGTTTGTTCATGCCACAGTGAGTGAGTTTTTGCCCTGTTTATAGTCTATGCTAAGTGTTAGCTTTTGTTTCCTGCGCTAAGTTGTGCCTTCGCCTTGTGCGCCTTTTTGTAGTGATGGGTTGTGAGGCGTCATGAAGCGTTTCGACACATTGCAAAACCGTATTGATACTGTGTCGATACTGAGTCACTAAATACTGACATCTGCTGGACATTAAAAATCCCTACAGGCAACCTATGGACCGACTCAACTGACACTGATTTTATGACCTAGTACAGGGGTCGGCAACCCACGGCTCGGCTCTTTAGCGCCGCCCTAGTGGCTCCCTGAAGCTTTTTCAAAAATGTTTGAAAAATGGAAAAAGATGAGGGGAAAAAAAATATTTTTTGTTTTAATATGGTTTCTGTAGGAGGACAAACATGACACAAACCTCCCTAATTGTTATAAAGCACACTGTTTATATTAAACATGCTTCACTGATTCGAGTATTTGGCGAGCGCCGTTTTGTCCTACTAATTTTGGCGGTCCTTGAACTCACTGTAGTTTGTTTACATGTATAACTTTCTCCGACTTTCTAGGACGTGTTTTATGCCACTTCTTTTTCTGTCTCATTTTGTCCACCAAACTTTTAAAGTTGTGCATGAATGCACAAAGGTGCGTTTTGTTGATGTTATTGACTTGTGTGGAGTGCTAATCAGACATATTTGGTCACTGCATGACTGCAAGCTAATCGATGCTAACATGCTATTTAGGCTAGCTATATGTACATTTTGCATCATTATACCTCATCTGTGGGTATATTTGAGGTAATTTAGTTTCCTTTAAGTCATCTCAATTCAATTTATATCTCATGACACACTATCTGTATATAATATGGCTTTATTTTGTTGCGGCTCCAGACAGATTTGTTTTTGTATTTTTGGTCCAAGATGGCTCTTTCAACATTTTGGGTTGCCGACCCCTGACCTAGTATATACAATAATATAAACCAAATCATTGTATTTCATTAAGAATTATTTCATAACTTCATTTAAATAAAAATATATTTTTATCTTTTTTAGATACAGTCAATAAATAATGTGAACATGTATCATAACATGGAAATCTAAGAGAACGTGTTGTGAATGAGGATGCTTGTAGACTGGGAATTTTTTTATTTTTTTTTTACACATTTTTATTAAAACAAAAAAAACAGTATTTCCAATGTATTAAATTTTAGACGATTTCTCTTCTTAGTTATTATTTCTCCGGCTGTAGAAAAGGCCCGCTCACAGGGCACAGAGAAGGCGTCAGTGCGACACAGGTCGCGTATCGGTCACGTGACCGACACAGCTCATGATCGGTCGCGTGACTTTCTAAAAGCGGTATGCGCACCGACACAGGGTTTTGCTCTATGCGCTCGACGCATGCGCCGATGCATCGATGTTGCCGGACCCATCACTACCTTTTTGTTTGTACCATTTCGAGAGTCAAGATTAAATCATGTTCCTCCTACCTTCAAGTCCTGTCCGGAATAGTCCGTTTGCGTCCTGGGAGAACAATCCTCGCAGTAGGCTGCGAAAACCCCCTCCCCCGTTTTGACAAAAAGGACTCAACACGTGTCCCAATCGTTTAATGATATCGGATATTGGTCCAATATCTGCCAAAAAGTATATAAAATGTTCAATATCAGCTCCGATATATTAGCTACTGCACTAATGTCCGCTAATAAACACACAAGCTAGGTCATTTCTTGTATTTTACGAAAGTCCTTCACAAAATTTAAACATGTTGGATTATACTGTTGGCTACTAGGAGCTAGCAGCTACACAACAATTTTGACTCGGGGGCCGGTATTTCTATTTTTTAGGAACACTAATACAAAACCTCACAATAATGTCTGATTGATGCTACTAAACACGTTATGACAGACCGCATGAAAAAACGGAACAGAATTTTAATTTTTTTTTTACTGCATGAGACACCCAGAATGTACATGAAAATAAAGAATGTGGGACTTACAATATTAACTATGACTGATAAATCATGGAATATTGACAACATATGAACGTCACCCCCCCTCTCCATCGAAATATTTTACAATCAAGCGAAACGCAACAAAAATGCAACAAACACAGCGAAATATGAACGCGAAGGGTAATAACAACACCTACAATCTGATATATCTGATACATCACTAAGATTTAGAACTTTTGTTGTAAAAATCTCCTTACGCGTTTGTCCTTGACACCCGCATTTCAGGCTGACCGCTCTGGAAACACTCTGTGGAAACGCTCCCCACCCACACTGCTTGGTGCCTCGTCCGAGCTGCTGTGACTTAGATTACCATAGTAACTAATTAGATTACCATAGTAACTAATTAGATTACCATAGTAACTAGTACATCATGCAAAAGCGCAGATTCCAACCATTGAAATACTTTGTATTTTTTGTTTTGTTTCTGTCTTGCCTCTGGTGAGGGCGGTCGCATATAGCAGCAGTCGACCTCCATGGTCCCAACTCCCCACCCCTCTGTTGCGAGTTGTCTTGATTAAATGTAACGTGTTTATGTGTGCATTGCATGGAGGTTTTTTCCCACTCCAGACTAGGCCCCCTTAGGAGCCCAGTCTAGATTGTATTTTTTTTACTCATCTTCTTCCCCAGCGTTTTACCTTTTTCTTATCTTTTACGGGGCGCCTTTGGCGACCCATCAGCGTTCCTGTTCTATAACCCTGCACACTGTCTGTTTGTCTAATCTTGAACGGGTTTGTGCTGAAAACATAGTTTCGTTGTACTTGTGCAATGGCAATAATCATTATTATCACAATATCCTATCCTATCCTAACTAATTAGTAGAGATGTCCGACAATATCGGCCTGACGATATTATCGGCCGATAAATGCTTTAAAATGATCATTTAGGACCAAAACCCTTAAAACAAGTAAAACACTCTAACATTAAATCTGCTTAGTGAGAAGAATTATCTTATCAGACAGAAAATAATCAAATATCACCCTTATTTGAGATATTTAATCTTACTTAGATTTCAGTTTTTGCAGTGTGTGTGGCATCCTGAATAACATTTACTCAATGTTGCTATCGTGTTGTGCAACACTTCCTCTACTCAGATTTATTCCCCAGCTTGTTAATTTTTATTATCTATTTAATCTTTCAGCCCCCCACTTGTGCGGTCTCTCAATTTCTCTCCACTTCCTCGGCATCCCATTTGTCAGCAGGGCCCGAAAATATTATTACTATTACTCCGCCGGTGATAACAACACCCGCGTTAAAATGGATTTTTTTTTTAAGCTGGTCGATACCGACCAGCTGTGTTATTAATTGTTTGTTTGCCGCTGTTACTCGTCATGTGTTTGTTTTGTTGTCTTGCTCGTTTTGAGGAGCGACGGCCGTAATCTCGCCAGATGTTTACCCTTAAGAGATCCCGCGGACATTGTGGTGCGATAGTGTGTGGAACGACTGCAGGTGCAATTTGCCACAGGGTATTCATTTTTAAAGCATTTTAGATTGGGCATCTGTTCTTTAAGTTACGCTATATTACCAAAAGTATTTGGCCACCCATCCAAATGATGAGTATCAGGTGTCCTACTGACTTGGCCCAAACACAGGTGTATAAAATCAAGCACTTAGGCATGGAGACCGTTTCTACAAACATTTGTGAAAGAATGGGCCGCTTTCAGTGATTTCCAGCGTGGAACTGTCATAGGATGCCACCTGTGCAACAAATCCAGTCGTGAAATTTCCTCGCTCCTAAATATTCCGAAGTTAACTGTCGGCTTTATTATAAGAAAATGGAAGAGTTTGGGAACAACAGCAACTCAGCCACCAAAGGGTAAGCCACGTAAACTGACAGAGAGGGGTCAGCGGATGCTGAAGCGCATAGTGCAAAGAGGTCGCCGACTTTCTCCACAGTCAGTTGCTACAGAGCTCCAAACTTCACGTGACCTTCCAATTAGCCCACGTACAGTACGCAGAGAGCTTCATGGAATGGGTGTCAAGACGAGGGGGTTTTCGCAACTTACTGCGAGGATTGTTCTCCCGGGATGCAAACGGACTTTTCCGGACAAAGGTAGCAGGTAGGAACATATTTATTCTTGACTCTCAAATAGGTGAAAACAAAAAAGGCGCACAAGGCGAAGGCACAACTTAGCGCAGGAAACAAAAACTAACATTTAGCGTAAACTATGGACAGGGCAAAAAAAAAACTCGCTAACTGTGGCATGAATAAACAAAACGTACTTAGCATGGCATGAAGCAAACAATCGCATGAAAAGAGCATGAAACAATCGCATGAATACAAGCATGAAAAGAGCATGAAACAATCGCATGAATACAAGCATAAACTATGGCATGAAAAGAACAATGTCGCCAGACCGACTATTTGGACTAACTAATAATAGTCTCTTTTGATTAGAGACAGGTGTGACCCGAACGCAAGAGACAGGTGAAAATCATAAGTCGTCATGGAAACTAAAACATACAAGGGAGCGCAAACAGGAACTAAAAGAGTCCAAAAACTAACAAAAACATAATCCAGACCACAGATCATGACAATGGGTCTCCATGGCCGTGCAGCTGCATCTAAGACATACATCACCAAGTACAATGTAGAGCCACTGGACTCTAGGGCGGTGTAGCTTGGTTGGTAGTGCGGCCGTGCCAGCAACTTGAGGGTTCCAGGTTCGATCCCCGCGTTCCGCCATCCTAGCCACTGCCGTTGTGTCCTTGGGCAAGACACTTTACCCACCTGCTCCCGGTGCTCCTGGTTTAAATGTAACTTAGATAACTTGAAATGTCCTCGCTCCTAAATATTCCAAAGTCAACTTTATTATAAGAAAATAGAAGAGTTTGGGAACACCAGCAACTCAGTCACCGAGTGGTAGGCCACGTAAACTGACAGAGGAGGGTCAGCGGTGGTCAGAGCTCCAAACTTCATGTGACCTTCCAATGAGCCCACGTACAGTACGCAGAGAGCTTCATGGAATGGGTTTCCATGGCCGAGCAGCTGCATCCAAGCCATACATCACCAAGTCCAATGCAAAGCCACTGGACTCTAGGGCGGTGTAGCTGGGTTGGTAGAGTGGCCCAGCCAGCAACTTGAGGGTTCCAGGTTCGATCCCCGCTTTCGCCATCCTTGTCGCTGCCGTTGTGTCCTTGGGCAAGACACTTTACCCACCTGCTCCCGGTGCCACCCACACTGGTTTAAACGTAACTTAGATATTGGGTTTCACTCTGTAAAAGCGCTTTGAGTCACTAGAGAAAAACGCTATATGAAACGTGGGTTCACCTGATGCTGACAAATCCTCCCACAGCCTGGATGTCTGCTTTTATGGGCAGCGCACACACGCTAGGACAGCACACAACTTTTCAGTCTCTCTGGCAACGTCCAGTGTGCGCTTCCTCGTTCACTCCAACCCCAACAACTGTGTCTCGGCCCGGCTGCTGCTAATAAGCATGGCAGGTGATTGGATGATCAGCCCCAGCTGGGTAATCCAATCACCTGCCAGCTGTGCTTCGAGGCCGGTCCTTACACACCCCGCTCCGCGGCAGGCCCGCAGACCACGCCCCCCCTCCACAAAATATAATGAACTTCGCTTTAGAGCGAGTGATGAGTCACGCTTTTCCATCTGGCAATCTGATGGATGAGTCTGGGTTTGGAGGTTGCCAGGAGAACGCTACATTTCGGACTGCATGGTGCCGGGTGTGAAATTTGCTGGAGGAGGAATTATGGTTTGGGGTTGTTGTTTTTTTAGCCTAAGTGCTTGATTTTATACACCAAGTGAATAGGACACCTGATTCTCATCAATTGGATGGGTGGCCAAATACTTTTGTCAATACAGTGTATTTCCTTCTGACCAAAAATGTCCTTTTTTTAATCTCACATTTATAACGAATGACATGTCGGACAACGAGCTGCCAGTGTTGTTATTTCTATGTTTGTCCACCAGATGGCACTGTTTTTTTCCATTTCAAAGCAAGCAGCAAAATGTCTCACCTTTTACTAAATGGCGATTATACATAATTAATTAAGATAAAAATGGCCCATTGAAAATGGCATTTTTTCTTCTTTATATGACACATTTATCTTATTATAAACTAATTTATTCATTTACGAAGACATGCACCTGGAGATAGGTTGATTGGCAACACTAAATTGGCCCTAGTGTGTGAATGTGAGTGTGAATGTTGTCTGTCTATCTGTGTTGGCCCTGTGATGAGGTGGCGACTTGTCCAGGGTGTACGCTGCCTTCCGCCCGAATGCAGCTTGGATAGGCTCCAGCACCCCTTGTGACCCCGAAAGGGATAAGCGGTAGAAAATGGATAGATGGATGGTGGATGGATGTTAGTATATCAATTTTGTTTAATTTTGTTATGTTTATATTTGTCCACCAGATGGCACTGCTTTTTCCATTTCAAATCATGCAGCAAAAAGCCTAAAATGGCAATACTACATACCCATTTGTTCCTTGTGACCAAAGATGCACACTGTAATTTATATATATATATTTAAAATCACACATATATCTTTATATAAACTAATGTAATCTATTTTGTTTATATTTTAATTACAAAATATGGGCTATCATTTTTGGTATTTCTATATTTGTCCACCAGATGGCACTGCTTTTCCCATTTCAAAGCATGCAGCAAAATGCCTAAAATGGCAATACTACATACACATTTGTTCCTTGTGACCAAAGATGTACACTGTAAATTATATATGTATATGTGTATATATATATATATATATATATATATATATATATATATATATATATATATATATATATATATATATATATTTATTATTATTATTTTTTTAAATCACACATATATCTTTATTTAAAGTAATGTAATCATTTTTGTTTATATTTTAATTGCAAAGTATGGGCTATCATTTTTGGTATTTCTATATTTGTCCATCAGATGGCACTGCTTTTCCCATTTCAAAGCAAGCAGCAAAATGTCTCACCTTTTTACTTTTTACTGTGTATCTATTGACGTTTGTATGAATGGTAAACATTAATATGTCGGTTTATGCTAGTAATCTTTTCGAAAAGGTCCAATGAAAACCGGAAAAATTATTTTAGCCATAAGAAAACTTTTTTTTTTTTTAATTACTCCATTTCAGACACCCCAATATTAACACCAAAAACATTTGTATAAAGAATAATTAAAGTTTTACATGAGGAAAATGATGTGAAATACGTATAAATTGTCAATGAAATTGATAAAAGAACATTTACCTTAACACTTTTACTCACCGGAAAGAACCACGCAGACTTTGCTATGAGTTATTTCTTGGATTTAACAGTGTTTC
Organism: Entelurus aequoreus; assembly: GCF_033978785.1. Classification (NCBI taxonomy): domain Eukaryota; kingdom Metazoa; phylum Chordata; class Actinopteri; order Syngnathiformes; family Syngnathidae; genus Entelurus; species Entelurus aequoreus. The sequence goes on from NC_084755.1 coordinate 13,699,662, forward strand.
TCACCTTTTTTATCAAAGTGCTCTCACTTGCAACTTCCTTGAGCCCCATGCATATATTATTTTACAGACATACCGAAAACCGAAAAAATTATTTTACCCAGAAGAAAATGTATTTTTTTAATTAATCCATTTCAGACATCTCAATATTAACACCAAACACATTTTTATAAAGAGTAATTAAAGTTTTACGTAAGGAAAACAATGTGAAATACGTTTAAATGGTCAATGAAATTGATAAATGAACATTTAACTTATCACTTTTTCTCTTAGTGGCAAAGACGATGATAAGTGGAGAGGGCAGATGCGAGGAAAGAACCGGAAAGAATAATAATAATAATAATAGATTTTATTTGTAAAAAGCACTTTACATTGAGTAAACAACCTCAAAGTGCTACAGTGTATTAAAAAAATAAAAGAAAAAGATAATAAAAAATACAAATAAATAAAAACTAGAACAGCCAAATAGCTAGAACTAGTATGCATATATCTAAAAAAAAAAAAAAGCCTTTTTTAAAAGCATCCACAGTCTGTGGTGCCCTCAGGTGGTCAGGGAGAGCGTTCCACAGACTGGGAGTGGCGGAGCAGAAAGCCTCCCACCACGCAGACATCATATTTGTACTTTGCTATGAGTTATTTCTTGAATTTAACAGTGTTGCTCACCTTTTTTTTATCAAAGTGCTTTCACTTGCAACTTCCTTGAGCCCCATGGTGTCTTTTTTACAGTCAAACTTAAAAAAATATTTTACCCATAAGCAAAAAAAAAAAAATTTTAATTAATCCATTTCGGACAACCCAATATTAGCACCAAACACATTTTTATAAAGAATAATTAAAGTTTTACATGCGGAAAACAATGTGAAATATATATAATTGTCAATGAAATTGATAAATGAACATTTAACTTATCACTTTAATTCTTGGTGGCTAAGACGATGATAAGTGGAGAGGGCGGATGTGAGGAAAGAACCGGAAAGAACCACGCAGACGTCATATTTGGACTTTGCTATGAGTTATTTCTTGAATTTAACAGCGTTTCTCACCTTTTTAATCAAAGTGCTTTCACTTGCAACTTCCTTAAGCCCCATAGTGTCTTATTTTATAGTAATACCAAAAACCGAAAAAATTATTTTACCCCTAAAACATTTTTTTTTATTAATCCATTTCAGACACCCCATTATTAACACCAAATGCCATTTTTACAAATAGTATTTATAAAGTTTTGCTTGAGGAAAACAATGTGAAATACGTATAAATTGTCAGTTAAATTGATAAATGAACATTTAACTTGATAAATGAACATTTGACTTATCACTTTTACTCTTGGTGGCTAAGACGATGATAAGTGGAGAGGGCGGATGTTAGGAAAGAATAATAATAATAATATATTTTATTTGTAAAAAGCACATTACATTGAGTAAACAACCTCAAAGTGCTACAGTGTATTAAAAAAAAAAAAAAAAAAGATAATAAAAAATAAATAAAAATAAAAACTAGAACAGCCAAATAGATAGAACTAGTATGCATATATCTAAAAAAAAAAAAAAAAGGCTTTTTTAAAAATAAGGGGTTTTAAGCCTTTTTTAAAAGCATCCACAGTCTGTGGTGCCCTCAGGTGGACAGGGAGAGCGTTCCTCAGACTGGGAGCGGCGGAGCAGAAAGCCCGGTCTCCCACCACGCAGACATCATATTTGGACTTTGCTATGAGTTATTTCTTGAATTTAACAGCGTTTCTCACCTTTTTTTTATCAAAGTGCTTTCACTTGCAACTTGTTTGAGCCCCGTGGTGTCTTTTTTTTACAGTCATACTTGTGTGAGGAGTCTGTGCTGGAAGTGGGCGTGGTCTCTGAGGATGGAGGCGGTTTGTGCTCCACTGCAATGCAGCTGCCGTACCACCAGGTGATGCAGCTGGTCAACACGCTCCACTTAATGCTGACCTGCCAAGCTTCCTCTCCACCAGCTGGAGGTGTTAAGTGCCCAAATGAGCTCCTCGCTGATACGGACACGCAGATACTTGAAGCTGCCCGCCATCTCCACTCCAAGCTCCCGGATAAACAGTGGCAGATGTCAGCTATCCTCTCCTTGGTCTTGTTTGTGCAGAGGGTGAGTTTGTCGTTTTTGACGCCATGTCACATGTCACTTTCTCCCGTGTCGCTTCATGCACGCCAATCACCGCGATGTTATCTGCAAACGCGAGCACGTACATACACTTGTAAAGAACATCATGTCATGGCTGTCTTGAGTTTCCAATAATTTCTGCAATTCTTATTTTTTTGTGATAGAGTGATTGGAGCACATACTTGTTGGTCACAAAAAACATTCAATTTTTAACAGTTTGGTTCTTTTATGAATTTATTATGGGTCTACTGAAAATGTTGGGTCAAAAGTATACGTACAGCAATGTTAATATTTGCTTACATGTCCCTTGGCAAGTTTCACTGCAATAAGGCCCTTTTGGTCACATGGACAAAGAAGACCTTCGGGTGGTCAGATGAAACAAAAATTGAGCTGTTTGGCCACAATACCCAGCAATATGTTTGGAGGAGAAAAGGTGAGGCCTTTAATCCCAGGAACACCACGCCTACCGTCAAGCATGGTGGTGGTAGTATTATGCTCTGGGCCTGTTTTGCTGCCAATGGAACTGGTGCTTTACAGAGAGTAAATGGAACAATGAAAAAGGAGGATTACCTCCTAATTCTTCAGGACAACCTAAAATCATCAGCCCGGAGGTTGAGTCTTGGGCGCAGCTGGGTGTTCCATTGAGTGGTAAAGGAATGGCTAAATCAGGCTAGAATTAAGGTTTTAGAATGGCCTTCCCAAAGTCCTGACTTAAACGTGATGTTGGTGGAGAAGGCCTGGCTCTCAGTCTCCATTCTAATTCATCCCAAAGGTGTTCTATCGGGTTCCGGTCAGGACTCTGTGCAGGCCAGTCAAGTTCTCTGTCATCCATGTCTTTATGGACCTTGCTTTGTGCACTGGTGCACAGTCATGTTGGAAGAGGAAACTGTTCCCACAAGGTTGGGAGCATGGAATTGTCTAAAATTGTTTTGGTATCCTGGAGCATTCGAAGTTCCTTTCACTGGAACTAAAGGGCGAAGCCCAACTCCTGAAAAACAACCCCACACCATAATTCCTCCGCTGACCCCTCTCTGTCAGTTTACGTGGCCTACCACTTGGTGGCTGAGTTGCTGTTGTTCCCAAACTCTTCCATTTTCTTATAATAAAGCCGACAGTTGACTTTGGAATATTTAGGAGCGAGGAAATTACACGACTGGATTTGTTGCACGGGTGGCATCCTATGACAGTTGCACGCTGGAAATCACTGAGAGCGGCCCATTCTTTCATAAATGTTTGTAGAAACAGTCTCCATGCCTAAGTGCTTGTTTTTATACACCTGTGGCCGGGCCAAGTGATTAGAACACCCGATTCTCATCATTTGGATGGGTGGCCAAATACTTTTGGCACTATAGTGTATCTTTGGCCAGTTTCACCCATTCCTCTTTACAGCACCTATCCACCCCCATCAGGTTGGAGGAAAAGTGTTGGTTTTCATTGCTGCATTCATCTTAGTCTAGTCAGGGAGGTGACCCAGAATCCGATGGTCACTCTGTCAGAGCTACAGCATTCCTCTGTGGAAAGAGGAGAACCTTCCAGAAGGACAACCATCTCTGCAGCAATCCACCAATCAGACCTGTATGGTATAATGGCCAGAGAGAAGCCATTTATTAGTAAAAAGGTTGCTAAAATGCACCTGAAAGACTCTCTCAGACCATGAGAAACTAAATTCTCTGGTCTGATGAGACAAATATTGAACTCTTTGGTGTCATGTTTAGGAGAAACCAGACACCGCTCATCCCCAGACCAATAACATCCCTACAGTGAAGCATGGTGGTGGCAGCATCATGCTGTGGAGATTGTTTTTTTTTTTTTTAGCATCAGGGACTAGGAGACTAGTTAGGATAGAGGGAAAGATGAATGCAGCAATAAACAGAGACATCCTGGATGAAACCCAACACTCCCTGTCCAATCTGATGGAGCTTGAGAGGTGCTGCAAAGAGGAATGGGCGAAGCTGCCCAAAGATATGGTGTGCCAAGCTTTTGGCGTCATATTCAAAAAGCTGTAACTGCTGCCAAAAGTGCATCAACAAAAAGTTGAGCAAAAACGGTGAATACTTATGTACATGTGCTTTTTGGGTTTTTTTAAATTAATTTTTTACTAATTTTCAAAAATTAAAAAAAACTTTAAAAAAAACTTGAATAAACATACATTATTAAAAATATATATATATTTATTACATGATTTTTTTTTTAAAATAAATAAATAAAATAAAATAAAATAAAAAATAAAAATAAAAAATATATATATATATATATATATATATATATATATATATATATATATATATATATATATATATATATATATATATATATATATATATATATATATATATATATATATATATATATATATATACACTACCGTTCAAAAGTTTGGGGTCACCCAAACAATTTTGTGGAATAGCCTTCATTTCTAAGAACAAGAATAGACTGTCGAGTTTCAGATGAAAGTTCTCTTTTTCTGGCCATTTTGAGCGTTTAATTAACCCCACAAATGTGATGCTCCAGAAACTCATTCTGCTTAAAGGATGGTCAGTTTTGTAGCTTCTGTAACGAGCTAAACGGTTTTAGATGTGTGAACATGATTGCACAAGGGTTTTCTAATCATCAATTAGCCTTCTGAGCCAATGAGCAAACACATTGTACCATTAGAACACTGGAGTGATAGTTTCTGGAAATGGGCCTCTATACACCTATGTAGATATTGCACCAAAAACCAGACATTTGCAGCTAGAATAGTCATTTACCACATTCAATCAATCAATCAATCAATGTTTATTTATATAGCCCTAAATCACAAGTGTCTCAAAGGGCTGCACAAGCCACAACGACATCCTCGGTACAGAGCCCACATACGTGTATAGAGTGTATTTCTTTAAAGTTAAGAGTAGTTTAAAGTTATCTTCCTTCAAAAATAAGGACATTTCAATGTGACCCCAAACTTTTGAAAGGTAGTGTGTATATATATATATATTTATATATATATGTGTGGACATTTTTGAGGACGAAAATGAACTTATTCCATTGTGGAACAAAGCCGTAACAAAACAAAATGCGGAAAGACTATAAAATACCAAAGACTATAAAAACGGGACCCATTACCTCCCTGCTTGGCCCTCAGCATCAAGGATTGGAATTGGGGGTTGAAGCAACAAAAATGATTCCCGGGCGCGGCCACCGCCGCTGCTCACTGCTCCCCTCACTGCTTCCCAGGTTGGTGAGGGTGATGGGTCAAATGCAGAGGATAATTTCACCACACCTACTGTGTGTGTGTGTGTGACAATCATCGGCACTTTGACTTTAACGTTAACATTATGCTCTGACTGTGGATCAACACCACCCATAAAGATTGTACCTGCCTGGACCCTTTCACGCATACTGGCCTTTAAAAAGTCAAAAACGCACCAAATAAAATTTGAAAGACCTCTTAAGAGTTAATGTACG